>NC_135478.1:84488324-84802180 GCF_052094955.1 Ictidomys tridecemlineatus | reverse complement strand
CCCCCTGTTGCCTGTGATTATCCACCGCATGGCCTTCCACTCTCGAACATATTCCATGTGGACAAATAGCCCTCGAATACAAACAGCAGTTGACTGGGCTCCCCAGAGCCTGACCTGCCCCCGGCTAACGAAGCCATCTCAGCCCCTGGCTCCTTCCTGTCACCCCAAGCATCATCCTTTAGCCACCTGAGTGCTGTTTGCTTCCTTTAACTTAGGGTGCTCTCTGGATACATGGAGGTGGGGATTTTCATCTGTGCTTTGATCTAAGTCCTTATTAAACTATTCTACTTTAATCTACACCACCCTGGCTCCAAACCCCGGCTGGGATGCTATCTTTGAACTCTGGGGATTGGTTCGTTTACCTTTGCTTGCCTCAGTTTCCCCATCAGGAACCAGGGTAATCCTCAAAACCTAGGGGTGGCAGAAAGATCAAGTGAGTTAGAGCAACAGGACCTGGTAATTAAGTCCTTTCTGTGGGTCAGTTCATTGCATCATTATATGTGTTAATTTGCTTCAGGCTGGCACCTCGAGCAGGTTCTCTTATTATAGGAATCAAAAATGCAAAGGTTAAGATGCACACAACAAGGTCACCCGATAAGAGAGCAAAAGGTTGGTTTTAAGCTTGGGTCTAGCTGTTTCCAAAATCCTTACAATACAGGAGCTGTATTGTATTTCTGTGAAACCCCTTGAATTGCAAGGGTGTCTCCTAGTTGCAGTGCAGAGGAATTTGCCCAAGTCCAGGTTTCCCCTATTTATATCCCCTCTGATTGTGTGCCCTTGATCACATCACCTCTCAGGACATTCCCGCTGTGGGCCAGTGAGTTTTCTCAAGCACAGCCAGAATTGGAGGAGAGAAAATGTTGAAGCAGAGCCCTTGAAATGCTGTTTTAGGATAAAAGCAAAACAGAATCCTGCCCATTGAGGAATCTGCGTATGTCCTCCCCTCCCCCAGTCCTTGTGCAAAAGTGAACCTGGAGACAAAGGGATCCTATTTAACCTTGCGGTGTCGGTGAAATGCCTTCTGCTCTATGTAACCCAAGGACTCCAGAAACAGGGATATTCACAGGGAAGAATCAGAGCTTTTCTGATCCTTCCCCACATTCTCCACAAACGGGAATACAGCATAAGTCATGGGGCTAGGTACAAAGAGATTAATAGGACCCTGTGTGGGAAGTGCTAAGTATAGACTCTGGGGAGCAAACCCTAGAAGATGTCCCTACTGTTGGGAGTCCCCTGGCTCCAAAGACTAAGTTCCCCATTCCCCAGAAGAGCCATCCAAAGGTGAGCCCTCCTGGCTCACATGATCCTTATCCACCAATCAGACTAGCCCTGCTTGCTCACATGATCCTTGCCCACCAATCAGACTAGCCCTGCTGGCTCACATGATCCTTACCAAACAATCAGACTAGTCCTGCTGGCTCCCATGATCCTTACCACCAATCATAAAGCACCCCATGCCAATTGTCAAACCCTTCAACCTTTAAACTGTCATAACTGTCAAACCACCCCTGGCTCTATAAATATGCAGAGATGTTCCATAATAAACGAGGAATTTTCGCCAACAACGAGCCTTGTTCGTTCTTTCACTTAGAGCTTAGCATCTTGCTGGGTGAGCTCCTTTCCAAGACTGAGCACCTGTTGTCACTCACCACCCCCCTTTTTCTACGGAGCTCGAGGCTGGACTTGGCGCAGAGGACACTTGTGTGTGTGCTGGGGACGGAACCAGGGCCTTGTGCCTGTGAGGCAAGCACCCTCCCAACTGAGCCTGACCTCCAGCCCAGAGGGCACATTGACCTCGTAGGTGACTGGACTTATTTGGCTAATTCTCCTACCACACCCTAGGAATGGAGGATCTTAAGAAGGCAGCGTCTCCAACTTCAAGGAATTCATGGTCTAGGTTGGGTGCAGTCTCTGAAAAAACACCTGCACGTCGCCTGGAATCTTGTTAGTAATTCAGTCCTGTCCCCATTCCAGGAGCCACCCAGTCAGGAGTCTGTGGGGTGGTGTCAGCACTTGGCATTTGACAAGCCCTCTGGGGGCTTCTGATTGCTTCAGTTGGAGAACACCGACCTAGTGGGAGAGAGGCAGATGAAAAATATGATATTTTTTTGGTGGTTCAGGCCAATTCAGGGACCCTGGAAACAGAGACAGGAGGGTGGCCCCAACTTGGGGGTTTTATAGGGGGGTTGGGGCATGAGCTGAATCAGGAAGTACAGGCCTGACAATAGGGAGCAGAGCCAGCCACACCAGAGCTGTAGTGAATACCATGGGGTTCCAAGAGCAAACAAGGTGTGGCCCCTGTTCTCATGAAGTTCATCATACAGAGAGGGAGGCAGGCACTGACCACTCCATGAAATGTCAGGTCACACAGAGGCAACACTACAAAGAACAGGTGTGTGAAGCTCAGGGTGGAAGTAGCAAAGAACTCTTCCATAGTCCCTGTTGCCACAGAAGGGACATTTGAGCTGGAATTCACAGACCAAGGGAGCAGAGAAAGGAAGAGCATGTGCAAAATCCCTGTGGCACTAAGTATAGCAGAAGCCAACTGGAGGGCCGGGAAGCAAAGAGAGAGGGGTCCAGTTGTAGATATGGCCAAACCTTGAAGTCTGTGTTAGGAAGGCCATGGGTAAACCGTTGAGGATTTTAGGCAGAGAGAGGCCAATTTCAGAGAAATATTTTGGCTGTTATAAGCAATAATTAGGTGTGGGTGGCAAGAGTGGAAGCAGGGAGACCCAGGTGCTCAGGGGTCCCTGCCACATACCAGATGGAAAATGGTAAAGGCAACAAGCAGGTGTGAAGGACATTCTTCTAGACCCTAGAGAGCTTTACCAAGATGTCACACTAGCCTCATAATCCAACAAGGAGGCAGGCGCTCTTATTTCTCTTCATTTCAAGGAGGGAAAGATGGAGTCTCCAGTTTTCACGGAAGCAGTGGGTTCCTAACTCTCCAGCTCAGACTAGGAGAGCAGTAAAGGAGAAGGAAGGGGTGGGAAATGCTTTTGGGTGACTTTGACGCCACACTCGTTCATTCACCGAACACATTCTGGTACAAAGCCCGCTGCCTGCTGGCCATTCCTCAGGGAGCTTGTCCTCGCCAGGATGCTGCCTACCCCTCTTTCTGACATCCCTTTTAGGTAGGCCTTGTGGTGCCCCATTTTACAGATGAGAATATGGAGGCTCAGAGAGATGAGATCATCTGACCCTAAACACTTAAGACACAAGAGAATATCCTCCAGGTTCAGTCTCAGGTTGATCCAGTTCCCAAACGCATATTATTTCTTTGTCCAACTCCACAGTCCCCACCAAGACCCGGCCCAGCCCGGAAACTCATTCGCTGCAGGCCAGAAGGGGCCTGGGAGGTCTGGGAGGTGCTGAGTGTTGACATAGGGTCTCTGACAGGCATGGTATATAGTTTTAATTAAGGTTATAAGGGGTGAAATCTGAGAACTCGGGTGGGTGGCCTTCGGGTCCTTTGACCTTCCGATGCACTATCTTCCAGATCCACGGGATGAGTACCTGGTCGAGTCCTGGAATGTTCCGGAATCAGGACTCCAGAGATGCAATCCTGTGTTAAATGTAGGTGGAGATGGACTGCATGAAACCCAGAGCAGGGGCTGGGAGAGTGGGCTGGACCCAAGCCCGTTCCTCCTGTTCTTTCATTAAATAGATTAATTTGGAGCTGGGTATGAGTTTTCCAGGTGCAGAAGTTATTGGTCCCCTGGAGCTAGGGCAGGACCCAGTTCTCAGGAAGTGTCCTGTGTGTCTGGAGACCAGCTGGGGTCTCCTTAAAGGAGCCCTGGGCTGAGGAACAGGAGCTGCACTGAGGTCCAATTCAGCCCCTCATTTTTGGGGGGATAATATTTTTCCTATTTCCTCCCATCCCCCTCCCCCACTCCCCTTTGTTTCTTCCAGAACTTTTCATTCCATGCCCTTATTTGGAAGGCACTTGGACTCACCATTGGGGACAACTGTCACAACAAGTCTCAGGCTGACTCCCACTGCCGTCCTGGCACCCCTAGCCTCTGACCCCCTCTTGCATCTGCTCATGATTCCCCCCTCTTGAATTTGTGGGTGCAGAGCTAGCCAGAAAAGGAACTGCTCTTAAGAGGGAGGCGAGTGAAGGGAGGGGACCACAGAGGTCCCAGGAAGGGGTGGCCATTCCTTAGGAAAGGGAAGCAGACAGCCCTTGGCCAGGGCCACCTGCCAGGTTTCTGTTCTTGCGACTAAAAGGCTCAGGGGTCACTCTAGTTAAACTGGGCTAACTGGGCTGCATGAAATAACCACATAAGAGACACAAATACCTTTTTCTTTGGGGTTGCTGTGAGGGCTCCTCTGACCTTAAGGGTCCACAGAAAGAGAGAGAGAGAGAGAGAGAGAGAGAGAGAGAGAGAGAGAGCGCACACACACACACACCCACACACATGGGTGCTGACCCCTTTTATTGAGGAGAAGCTATTCAAATGAGGCAAGGGGTCAGGTTTCAGGGGGCTGAGTCTATTTTCATGATGTCCACTGACACCTGGGTAGGCCACATCCAAGGACACAGTAAGAGGAGGGGACACACACAAGGCACTTCCATGGAAGATTCTATCCTAAACAGTACAAAGGAACAGGTGAGCATAGCTTCACCCATGGGGCTGTAGCAAGACACACCCATTTCTGTGACTGAGCACCTCAGCACCCAGCTGGGGAGTGTAACTCAGTCACCTGTAAGGTTGGCCTCCCACAGCCACCCTTGCATTTCCTGGGGGCCTGAGTTGAGCCTCGGCTGAGTTCCCATCCGGGGTCTTTTTTAGATCTGACCTGAGAGCTTGGTGAGCAGCAGGGTTGGGGGCAGGCGGGAAACAGAAGCAAATTGAAAGACCAAGGTCAATGCTGACAGGAGACTGAACAACAAAGGATTTTTAGTAAAAATAAAATTTAAATAAAATATACAGGAAAGTGCTCAGGCCAACTCTATAATTTGCTTGACCCCAAGAATAATGAAAATACAGGGTCTTTGTACAAAAAGCAGGAAGCAGGAGTGCCCAGAGGTCCTAGAGGGTAAGGATTTTCCCTTCCTCTGTGATTTCCTTCTTGATGTGTGTTGGTGTTTTTCTTTTTCTTTCTTTCATTTTTTTTTAAATTTGGTATTTGATATTATTCTAAGTAAAACAAAGAAATAAAAGTGAATCTGAAATCACAAGCATGAATTTTACCATCTTCCCGTCACAGGATGTCAACTTTCAATGCAGAGGCAGGAGCCGGGGATCCTCCACAGAATCGCCCGAGTTGGCAATTTGTGCTCCAGAGCTGATGTGGTGTGTGCGTCCCGCCAGATGTCCCAGGAGCAGAAAGTCCATGCAGAGCTGGGTCATCTGTTCTGCCCTGATGTCCTGACATGTGCACATTCTACCAACCCCCTGTACCTTCAGCTTACAGGTAAGGGAGGAAGGGAAGGAAGGAAAGAGACTAAGGTGTGCCCCACTTTCCCGTTTCCTTTGATGTCACCATCGGCAGCACAGGTGATTGGTGAACACAGGGGGTGATGTGAAGGGCAGAGGCCAGGATGGGCTTCCTTGCTGGTCTCTTTCTTAGTGTGCCATTGGCTTCTCTGTGCATTTGATGCAACTTCTTATCTCAAGGAAAAGTGTGGCATTTTTCCAGCTGTCTGTGGCTGTGGACACAGCACATTCCCCTGGTGACCCTCCCTGGGTTCAACAGAACCCTGTGCTCACGGGGCCTTCTCAGCACCATATGCAATGAGAGCATCAAGACCCGGAGGCACACATATTCCATGGGGCTCCTCTGCTCCCACACATGCCCTGTGGTCCCGTTGGGCTTCACTCAGAGTCAAAGGTAGAATTAACCAGACTATCAAGAGGGTGATGGCTGAGCTCATGAAGCCAGCCTTGCCAGGTGACAGAAATGGAGACCCAGTTCCAAGTCATGGGAGTCGTCATGGGAGCCCATGCCACAGCAGCCTGAGGAGATGCTGGGCTTGGTACAGGCCAGAATGACCTGAATATAGGGTTCTAATAGCCACATGGGGACAGAAGAGGTAGGCTTTTAGGGTCAGAGGGGATGGAGCTGGGATTGAGATGACTTGAGGCCCTTAAGGGAGCTGTGTTCTCCATGAACATGGAGCCCCCACCCAGGGAAGTGGCATGAGAGCTAGATCTGCCTAGGCCTCTGGATAAGAATGTTTTTAAAATTCCAATGAAAGATCAGATCCTTTATATGTAAGAATATAGTCCAAATTCACACACTCTATGGGGCAGACGTTGGAGTATTAGAAAAAAAAAAAAAAGGCAAATCCACACTGTAGGCACATATCCAGAAACTGAGGTGGATAAGTGCATGAGCAAAAAATTCCAATTGAGGATGAGTTTATACACACACACACACACACACACACACACACTCACACACCACTTCAATCTACACATAAAATAAAGCACTATAAAACTGAGTCAGCAGAAAATAGACCAACATAGTGATAACTCGAAGTCATAAATTATTTAGCACTATTAGACAAACATGTTACAATTATAAAAAATAATAAAATAAAAGAACAACGAGAAGCCACAATAAAATAATGCAGTGAAAAAAGAAAAGCTGAACTAGATAAAGCATAATATGGGACTCAGAGTGGTTCAAAATATTCGATGGATGGGAATCTGTAAAGATTAAACACAGCTAAAGAGCAACTTAATAAACTGGAAAACTAAACTGAGGAATTAACCAGAATATATATAGCACACAGAGACAGACATATGGAAAATTTGATAGGCAGGTCAATAGTTAGGAAGGATGGGGAAAAAAGAGGTAATAGAGGACAGAAAGAATTTACAGAAAGTCAAATTAAAAATAATTTAAAAAATAATCAAATATGTGAGTGTTAAAATTTTCCAGAACTAAGGGAAGATACAAATCTTTAAAAACTAAGTGTTATCATGTGCTTAAGCACATAACGAAAGCCTCACAAAGAGAATATCTTCAGAGTAATCAGTGAGAAAAGGGAGATTATCTACACAGCACATTCCTTCATTTGGCCAAGTCTCAAGGTATGAGTACAAATTGAATTGCTAATTAAAGTACAAAAATTTTTATGGTGATAGCAGGCTTTTAGATAGCAAAAAGGAACCCCAGGAGATAATAACAAAATTTCTTCAAAGTGTTAATGGAAAGATAATCACCATTTTAAAGTTACAAACCAGTTGATTAGTGGTGCAGGTGAGATAAACATGTTTTCAAACAAACTGAGGAATGGTATCTCTCACAAACACCCCCTTACCACATTTCTAAGGAATTTCTGCAAAGAAAGGGAAGGGTTTATAAGAAAGAACAGCAAGATTTCAATAAATATATCAGCAAATTAAATTATTATGTTCTCTAAAACAAACTGATGAGGGTTAAAATATACACAACTAGCTGGAATCCTAGAAGCCCAGGGGGCTGAGGCAGGAGGATTATGAGTTCAAAGCCACCTTCTCAAAAGGGGGCTCTAAGCAACTCAGTGAGACCCTGTCTCTAAATAAAACACAAAAAAGGGTTGGGGATGTGGCTCAGTGGTTGAGTTCAATCTCTAGTACTATTAAAAAGAAAGAAAGAGAAAAAGAGAGAGAAAGAGAAAGAGAGAGAGAAAGAGAGAGAGAAAGAGAGAGAAAGAGAGAAAGAGAGAAAAAAAGAAAGAACGAACGAACTAGATTGTGAGAATCAGGGCAGGGAACACCTCCATGGGAGCATGTTAAGATTCTTGTATGGTTTGATAGAATCATTGATGCCTTTGGATTTTCAGTCAAATGACCCTGTTCAAAATGTCAGGGTTTAACTATCAAGAGAGTAAGATGACATACAACACGGTGCTGGGTGTGGGAGGAGTACATAAAAGGCAGTTGATGGAATGGAAGGCAGGAAAGAAACTAAAACACGAAGCAAAGAAAAAAAATCCCATATAGAGAACAGGCTCAAACCAGAACTGGTAGAAATAAACACAAACAGTGATCCTGCCAAATGTGAACGTCAGAATACAGTGTTAATTCACAAAGCTGGTGAAACCCTCCAGTTAAAAGACCAAGATGGTCAAATTCAATATGGTGGCAGATGCCACTTTCTGAATATGGGCCTCACCATGGTCACACTTCATGTGCTCCTTTCAACATGTGGCTTTGTGGTTCCTCCACCAAAGCATGGGGTGGGGTTCCCCATAAAGTGTGGGTGGGCTTGTGGCTACTGTAGAAGCAGAGCTCTGTGGCATGACTGTCCATGGTGAATTGGAACAGAAGAGGCTAAACACCTGAAGAATTTTCAGGAAGCAGGTTGATTGACCACAGGGTTCAGAGGTGACTGTCTCCTAAGAATTCTTCCTCTGAACAAATAGTAAGGAAATTCTTTGAACTTGACACCCAGTGTGGAGGGCGGGGCTGGGAGGTTCATATGACAAGCGCATTTCTTTCCATCCTCTAGACAGACGGGGGTTTCACAAGTGTTTTTTTCTGCAAACCTGGTGTTTATAAACAAAGGGACAGCTGCTGACCACAATGCCTTCTGCAGATGTCCTCTGCACAAAGCTCTCCAATGCTACAAATATGGTGGGGGTTCTGCTTAATTATGGTAAGGGGTTCTGGGAAGGAGGATCTCTGGCCTGCTTCAGAGGGACTTCAGTCTTTCCTGGACCATCAACAGGTTTCTGCCTGGTGCAGGGGTCTTGCCCAACACAGAACCCTGTCCTGGGCTGATAGACCCATCTGAAGGCAACTGGAGTGTGGCCACTACACTCTTCCCACAAACATCGCCCCCTTGCATCTATGTACCCCCCTGCAAGGAGCAGAAACTCCCAGTGACCAACAGACACAGGCACAGAAGGCCATGTGCTAGCACAAGGGACAGCAGACAGGGGACAAGGCTGAGATGCCATTCTTGTTTCCAAGCTACTCAGAGGATCTGGCCAAGACTAGATTCCAGCTGAATGGCTCACCCTTGGCCTACAAGTCATTTTCTCTGAAGAGCTCTGCCCTCGACGACTCTGTTGGATGAACATCTCCATCTCAGGCTTCTCCTCTAGGGAGCCCAACGCCACATACTGATGTGGGTGGGGAGGGGGATTCTTCCCTTAATAAGGCTTAATTTGAATATGTGGCATGTGCTGCCTAAGAATGGTGACACGCTGTCAGAAATGTATCCTTGGTTGATTTTGTCCTTGTGTGAGTGTCCTGGAGTGTGTGGGTGATATTGTCTCAGGGAACCATCATCACACACGTGTTGACATTGATCAGAACACCGTCCTGCAGTGACTGATGGGGCCATCATTTCAGGTGCCCAGAGGCCCCGTGGCCATGTGGGAGGCAGAGTGTCCATACCACCTGCAGATTCAGGATGGTAGGCTCCCTGGCTCCAAGCGCATCCCACGACGGTCTTTAATGTCCGCAAGGTCAATAATGGCCGGCCAGAGAGAGCTCACTGGACAATTGAATTTCCAGTCATAAGAAAGGGGGCAAACTTGTTTTGACGTTCCCTGAGGCAGATCAAAGGAGTTATTAGTGACCATCACTGAGGTTCTGCTCCTGGCCAAATCTTTTCCAATTAGAGAAAATGAAATCTCTGCTCGGTGGTGAACCAAAACAGAACCGAGGTCCCTAATGAGTCCCTTGAAAAGGCAGCAGAGAATCAATTACATTGGTAGAGCCATTTCAGAGGCTGTGATTTACTCTATTACAGCAAGAGCCATAAAAACTGTCATACGTTGGATCCAGAAATCTGCATGGTTTGCATGTGGAAGATGTTTGTGGCAACACTATGGGTAAGAGCATGGACCAGAGGCAACTAATCATGGCACGTCAGGGACTGACTCAGAGGCCCTGGAGCCTTCTTAAGATGGAGATAAACTGTCCTTCCAAAATATGTCACCAATGAGTAATTGATGACCCACACATCTTAATGGCCTATTACTAAGTTACAAAGGCGCGTCTTCACATGGAATTGAATTATGATTTCTTTTTAAAGTTTAATCACACAGGAAGATCGTGGGACTCTACACATCAACAATATTAAAGCTGTCTGCGTGGAAGGGTTGATTCTAATTAGGTTTGAGCTTTGTGCCTTTGTGCTTTTCTGTACTTTGAAAGAGTCTGCTGTGTTTCAAAGGAATAAACCAAGGTTTATTGCAAGAATGGAGGGTGAAAGGACTCAAATTATGAGAGAGCACTGCAAAAAAAAAAAAAAAAAAAAAAAACTCCTTGCCATCAAGAAAACAGTTTTTTGGAAAATTGTGGAAAATTTTGGAAAATGGATCAGAGAGTGAATTTTAGTAGCCTGAGGGGTCATAACTATTTTGCCCAAATCACATAACAAACCTGTCAAAGAAGCCCAACTAGAAAGCCTGGTCCCTGACTTCAGAGTAGCAGCAACTGCTACTCTGATTTCCCACTAAAAATGAGATCCACTTCAGATTCCTGCAGCCTTGAGATTCTAAAGTCATGTAGAGTCATTTGTGAGATTCTCTCCCTCTCTCCCTCCCTTTCTCTCTCTCTCTCTCTCTCCATTCTCACTGTGTTCCAAAAATATCTTAGAAGTCTTATTTTTTCTTGCAATTCTATTTTTTATAGTCCTTGAAAAGAAAATCAGTGACTTTCCCAAGGTCACCCAGGTAGAGAGCGGAGGCTCATGTCCTTTCTCTCCCTCTCCTTCTCTTTTTTGATTCCTTCCCCCTCCCTTTTATTTTTGTTTCGTGGTTTGAAGACATCGTGTAGCTCACACCCCAGACAATAAGACATATGAAGTTAATGAATTCCCTCCTGTTCTTCTCTCTCATTTTCCCAATGGACACTCCATTCTCCCCAAGTCACTTTTCTTAGTTTCTTACCATTCCAGACTTTTCTTCTGCATGAACAAATAATGTGCATGTAAATTCTCATCTCCCCTTTTGCAGAGAGGAAGTGAGTTTTACGCATCCCTCTGCATATGATTTTTCCCAATTCAGTTATCTTAGCTTTCTTCCCACACCAGGACATAGAGAACTCCCTGGTTTCTTTCAGAGCAGCATAATATTCCTTGTATGGTTTTACTAGTCACCCACTGGAGGACATTTCTAATCCCCAATCCCATCCAAACCCACATGTACACGGGAGTCTTCAGGATACTTTTCCGAGGGTGCAGTTGTTGGGTTCAAGGTTATACATGTTTGTAATTTTAAAAAGTACTTACAAATGGCCAGAGGGGTGTAAATTGGTCCAAGCAGCATGGAAAGGTGTAGAGCCTGTAGGTGCCTCGTGGGACACAGTGAGACGGCTCAAAACAGTAAATGAAGAGGGGGTGGGGAACGGAAATATGCACAGGAAGAAGGCAGGAGAGAGGCTGCTCTAGTGACATGGCTCTTGAGATCCACACTGTGACCTCTGAGTATCTTCCCTGACACTCCTGGTTCCCTGTGTGCCCTGTGACACTGGGTCCCCAGAGACTGTCGCCATTGCTGAGACACCCATCATGGAGACCCTGAAGTGGAACATTCATGGCTGTACTGGGACAGGGCCTCCTCATTCTACTCTCTAACCCTTCACACCTCCGACAGACTCACTGCAGCAGCCCGGCTGGCTGGGCAAACTAACCAGGGGGTGACGAGGAACTTGTGTAGATTGATACAGCAGGAGTGGGAGCCCTTTATTGTAGGACAGGAGGGGTACATTACTGAATACACAGCTTATCTTAATTAACATAAACTAGATACAGCAGTCAACCAATAAGGAATCTCTACACTTAATGGCTTGCTGGCCTTACTTCTCAAACCACTCCCTCTGGCAAAATGCCAGGCGCCATCTTGACTTGTTTACAGACCCTAACAAATCACCATCCTAAAATGGTGCATGGACCCTTGTCTTCCATGATGACTGCCCTTCAGTGTCCCGCTTGCTCAGGCCATCCAGTGTCCCAGCATAATGTTCCTATGGCACTCTGGGGACACTCAGACTTGCCAGGGCACTGGAACCACTAGGGGGCTTGTTGAAAATGTCAACCTGAGGTCCCAAGTGGGATCTAACAAAAAGAAAGTCCAAACAGAGGGCCCAGGAGTCTGCATTTTAACAAACACCTGGGTGACACAGACAGACTCCAGTCGCTGGGAATCACGCTGTAAGGCCTGGTACAGCTTAGCCCCATTCAACCTTCCTGAGGGTAGCGCCCCACAGTCCCCCCAACCCAAACCCAACATCTGGGCCACAAAGAGCTCCTTGCTCTCATGCCACATGCTGAGTGGTTGCACAACCACATCATCTGAGACACTTATTGAGGCCTTGCTGGGTACCAGTCAGACACAAGGCGGATCTCAGAGCCTGGATTTACTCTTTGCATTCTGTCTGGTTGGCAGGAGCCATTACTGTCCTTGTTTGATGTAGTCACTCAGGCATTACCTGGAAGGAACAGGGCACATGTCTCCATACAAAGCAGCAGGGAGAACGTGGAGTCAGACCTGGCTTCAAACTCTGGCTTGGTCTCGGGTTGACATTTGCTGAATGCTTCTTCTATGTTCAATATCTTGGAGCAAATGACTAAATCTTCCCCTAGAAGGGGAATTTATTCACTGAGGCCGATCTAAGGGGGCTCCCTGGGCCAAAACTGGAGGAGAAGCTACATCCTCTTCCAGTGTGGGAAAGAGTTCCGTGAGCTGCATGCAGTAGGTAAGGGCACTGCAGAAGCTTTGGACTAATGCTCCTTATGAGGATTATTCATTGATATTACACTTTCTTTGGAAAAAAGGTTAACACCACCTTGCGAGGTAAGGTCACCAGGTTCAAATCCTCCCGGTGGTTAGTTACCAACAAATTCAGGGGCCCACCATCTATCTATCTGTGTTTGTAAACAAAGTGTACTTCACCCCAGAGCAGGTTATTTGTCTACACCTGCTGTTCCCTCCCAAGGGCACAGCCCAGTAGATGCAGTCTGGACCATGTTGGGATTCCCAAAGCTAAAATATTCACTATGCAGCCCTCGGCAGACAGTGATGGCCGACCTCCAGGTCTAATTCAGGAAAAGTGCACGGAGAGGGTTATTTATGTTCTGTCTCCTTATTGAAAGATTTGGATTTTAGCTTTGCTCCCGTCCTCCTCAAATATCACAGACAATGATATTTCCATGCGGGAATAAGTCCTTTTAAGGTCATTGCTTTGGGGTGGCTGCCGGGCAGTGTGAATTCTACAAGGATTAAATTTTCCCTAGTGAATATCAGAGCATTGAAGAGCTTATTGTGGAGAGGATGACTGTGATAGTAGGAGCAAATGTGACCCCATTTTGTTTTATGACTTCATCCTGTAAAACAACCATACCAAGTAGAAGAGTCATGACTGGGGCAAGATGTTCTTTTCCTTTTGCTATAGAAACCTTTAAGAACATGGACTACCTAATGGGGCATTGTTTCTGTAACTAGGGTAACGGGGCTCTGTTTCTGTAACTGGGGTGACTGGGCTAACTGTGATTGGTTAGACTTCTGCTTGATTGCATTGTCCTGCTTCTGTAACCTGGCTTGCTTGCATTGGCTAGACCCCTGAACATCCTTTTTGCGGTTTTCAGGCTTATAAGGAATGCCCTTGCAATTGTTCAGGGCTGATCAGGGGAACAACCTTATGTTCTGGTCAGCCACCACCGGTGTGCTTCAATAAAGGCTTGATTCGATTATGTGAGTGGTCTGGAAGTCAGTTTATGAAACCCTGGGACAAAGCTTTAACTATAACAGGACCACAGATCACAGGTTAATTCCGACAAAATGAGAAATCTCTATGCAACAGATTCTTTGAATTCTCGGTGTCGCTCTGATTATATTATGAAAACCCCAGCTCCGTTCTAAGTGTGGAGCTAAATAGATCTTCTTTAAGAGTATTATAAGGAAATAGATGTTTTCCCCCTAGTATCCTAACAACTGGAAAATTTAATTAACTGGCATTTGGATGTATTTGTGGCAATGTTAAAATTAGGTTTTAGAGACGAGTGATTCCAATATCACATTGGTTGAGTATCCCTACTCCAAAAATCCCAAACCTGAAAGGCTCCAAAACCCAAACTTTTGAGCATCATGTCATCGCTCAGAAAGTTTTGGAGTCAAAGTCAACATAAAAGAGATACCTGCATACCTGTATTCATAGAGGCTCTGTTTACAATAGCTGAGATGCCCCTCAGTAGGTGAAGTGATAAAAGAAAATAGGGTCTGTATGCACAGTGGAGTATTTTTCAGCCATAAAATAGAATAAAAATCCCGTCATCTGCAGGAAAGTTGGGTGACTTGGAGATCAATATGTAAAGCTAAGTTTGTTGGACCCAGGAAAAGAAATACTGTGTTTTCTCTGCTAGGTGCAATATAGAGAAAAATAAATAAAAACAAGATGATACAAAAGTAAAAGGGGAAGGGGAAGGGGACCAGAGAGTGCGGAAGGAGTGAGAGATGGAAATTGGAAGGTGGATACAATCAAAGCACATGTACGCATGTATAAAATGTCACAGTGAAGACAGTAATGGGTCCAATGATTATGATCCAATTATGATTTTTTAAAAAGTCAATCAAAAGATGTTTTGGGTTTGGGAGCATTTCAGATGTCAAATCTGCATTAGGAATGCGCAGCCTGTGTTCTCATTATCATTCAAGACAGGGATCCTATATTCTGAGAAATCGCACCCAGCCTCTGGCTGCAGGTTGATAGGATCCCAACGGCCAATGGACTGACTGTGCCAGGTGGGATGTCCAACCCCCTCTCTGTGAACTGTTTCTTGAGTGGTCCTCATGATAGGCTCTGGGTTTGACTCCACTTTATGTCCCGAGTGCCTGACACACAGAAACTCTTCAGTAAAGCTTGTTGACCTGGCCCAACTGGTGAGACCTTCCATGTGGGGCTCAGAGATCATGGAGAGGAACCAGACGTGACTAGACAGGGCCTGGAAATGTCTCTCCACCCTTGGCTCCTTTTCTCCTGTCCAGGCCCCCAGAGCATTAGTAAATGGATGCTCCCCGCTGAGACTCTAGCTGCCTCCCACCACCCCTTCCTGTCCTCAATGCCCACTCTGCCTCCTGCTCCAGAAACATCTGCCTTGGGTCCCCCAGGAGTCAGCTCCTCGCCAGAAAGTCAGCGAATCTGCACGCCTGCAGCCTGGAAATATTGATTTCAGGTTGAATCACACTTTCTCCCAAGCTCCTCCCTCTATCATCCCCCCCATCAGAGGAGGCCTAGCACTGTGCAGAAGGTTCTGACACAGGACTTTGAATCTGGACAGTAACTGGGGCTCGGGGTGTATGGGGCAAAGGGGGGACTGAAGAAAATAATCCCCCTTCATGGAACCCTCAGAGGAAGACAGACTTGAACAATGAGCAGATGGTCCTCACAGGCCACCATGACAGACATTTCAAACTTATCACCCCCCAGCACTATATTAAGGCCCCGAGATTATAGTGAGGTTCATCAGAGCAACATCTGTTGGCAATCAGCACAGAGCCACCAGATATGATTACTCAGAGCACAGCCCAGGCTGGGGACAGGGAGATCCGATCTCTGCAGGGGAGAATGTCCAAGAGACACCATCCTTGATGTATTGGGCTTTCCTGTGGCTCACTTCCCTCATAAAACCAAGGACCTTAATTCAAATAGGCCCAGGAGCATCTGTTAGGAAGCAAGATACATTTTCAAGACCCAGAAGTCAATAGAAGTAATGGTGGTGTGAACAAGGACTACCTGGTAGAACTTAGTAGGTGATTAGCACTAAGGGGCATTATCTCCTTTCATCCTCATGTAACCCACAAGGTACTTAATATTGCCACCCCTCTTTACAGCCTAGAAAACTGAGGCCAGGGAAGGGAAGGAACTGTCACAAGGTCAAGTATCTAGTGGTTCATGGATATGGTGACCCACTCTCCTCTTTTACCCAGACTGAGGGTTTTCCTGGGATGCAAGACTCCCCAGGTCGTGTCCCTGGGATGGTCCCAGGCAAACCTGGATGCATCCTGACTCTGAGTTCACATCTGTCTGGTGTCAAAGCTCACCTCCTGATCCCTTCTGGGGCACTATCCCTTGTGTTCTCGGCTCCTTGCTATTTAACAAGACAAAGTGTTTACTGAACACCTACTATGTGTAGGCACCACTGTGGGCACTATAGACAAAATAAGTGAAGGACTAGACAAAAAAAAAAATCTGAAAACCTCTGCTTCTCGGAGCTACAGCCGTAGCAACTCTCATATTTACTGCATATTCCCCTAGACTCCATATCCTCCTGAGACGACTTAAGTTTAATCATTAACAACAAGAGAACTGGAAGGGCCACCTTTCTGGTGTCCTGGCCCCCATAGTTCTAAAAAGGATCTGTAGCCACCTTCTAGGAAGATATGTACCCACAAATCACATCCACTATATCACGTCCCCACGTTCCCTCTTCAGTATAGAAATAGGACGTCCTGAGAGGCGATGTGATCAAAGTTCACACAATCAGAAGGGTTATAAATAGGGAAACCTGGACTTGGGCAAATTCCTGTGCACTGCAACTAGGAGACGCCCTTGCAATTCAAGGGGTTTCACAGAAATACAATATGAGCTCCTGTATTGTAAGGATTTTGGAAACATCTAGACCCAAGTTGAAAGCCAGATCGTTCACTCTATTATCGAGTGACTTTGTTGTGCACGCCTTAACCTTAGCATTTTTGATTCCTATAATAAGAGAACCTGCTCGAGGTGCCCACCTGAAGCAAATTAACACATACAATGACGCAATGAACCGACCTGCAGAAAGGATTTAATAACCAGGTCCTGTTGCTCTAACTCACTTGATCTTTCTGCCACTCCTAGGTTTTGAGGATTACCCATGTTCCTGATGGGGAAACTGAGGCAAGCAAAGGCAAATGAACCAATCCAGAGTTCAATGATAGTGCCCCAGCTGGAGTTTGGAGCCAGGATGGTGTGGATTAAAGTAGGATAGTTTAAAAAGGACTTAGACCAAAGCACAGATGAAAACCCCCACCTCCAGCTATCCAGAGAGCACCCTAAGTTAAAGGAAGCAAACAGCACTCAGGTGGCTAGAGGATGATGCTTGGGGTAACAGGAAGGAGCCAGGGGCTGAGATGGCTTTGTTAGCTGGGGGCAGGTCAGGCTCTGGGGAGCCCAGTCAACTGCTGTTTGTATCCGAGGGCCATTTGTCCACATGGAATATGTTCAAGAGTGGAAGGCCATGCGGTGGATAATCACAGGCAACAGGGGGAGCTGGGCTTACAAGCAGCACCTGGGCTAGAATACCTCCAGGAGCTGCTCCTGGGGCCCAACTGATGGGCATTTGGAAGAGGGCAGCCAGTCAGTGGGCGTGAGGATCACACCCAGTGGGGAGGGTTAAAAGGACCCTCTCTGGCTTCAGGGGCTGTCTCTGCTCTGCTCTTGCTCTGAGGTGGGACTGGGTGTGGGTCGTCTTGCTTGTCTCTCTCTCTCTCTCTCTCTCTCTCTCTCTCTCTCTCTCTCTCTCTCTCTCTCTCTCTCTCTCTCTCGCTGTTCCACTGCTTGGGCAAAATGAGAAGCTCAACATTTTCTGATCCAGGGAAGGAAAAAAGAACACTGAGGTTGTTAGAGACGGGAGGGACGTTTAAAATCTGAATCCAGGGGATTGAGCACTGGATGGACAGTCTGTCTCAGGAGCAAAGTTTCACTGGGCTCTGGCATCCTTGTGAGGCAAGGTCTAGGGAGGGCAGAGGATGAAGAGGGGAGGGAGCTGAGCTGTCAGGTGTGGGGGGTCCCACTGTGCTAGTAAAAGCTCGCTCTTACTCAACTCTCAAAAGTATCTTTTCTGCTTCTTAATCTAGTTGCTCAAAGTCTAACCTGCAGGGGGACTTACTGATCTTGCCTATATACAGGATCCCCGTGGGACATAATGGAGCATCCCAGGAGGCTGGGTAATGAGAACAGGAGCTTCTCTGGCTAATCTGCCACGTGACATGCTCTAAGCTCACAAACACCATGTTCCTAGCCTGGGCTCCTCACACATGCAGTTTGCCTTGAAGCTCTGTTGCTCTCTACTCTTGCAGGGACTCTGGGCTCTGAGCTCACCAACTGGAGCGGGGGAGTAGAGAGAAGGCCCAGGGCAGGATTCTGGCCTGGGTTTAGTTAGCAGGGTTCTTTTCTTTTTGAAAAAGCCTCTGTCCTAAACTCTGTGAAGCTGGCTTCATAAGCATCTTTTTTCCCCAGTCTGTTACAGCTAAAGCCGGTTCTGGACTAGGTACTGATAGAATGGGGGGTGGGGGGGGACATTCTAAGCTTATCCTGCTGGAGGAGGGCTGGCCTGCTCTGGAGCATCAACTCGAGTTGCCCAAGGGCCTCTGGAGAGCTCTCCCCTCTCTGCCACTCCACCAGACCTACAGTGACTGTAGTACCTAGCTTTGTTGCATAAGTGACAGTACTGCTCAAATGATAGTCTCGCTCTAGATCACAGGGCTGACTCTCTGAAGCCGGGAAGGCCTGGCTTCACCTCCAAGAACCAACCTGGGGGAGAACTCAGAGGGCTGAGCCTAAGGTGGCCATCTTATCACCTCTTGGGTCTGCACAGTGACCCCAGCTACTGGGGAAGCCCTAGCTGGATCCTAATTCCTCCCATTCCCTCTTTGCTTCTGACTTGAATATTTTCTCCTGTCTTGCAATCTCAGCTTCTTATATGCTGGAAATAGAGTTGGCAACCAAAGATGGCTCAAAACTAAAGCTTCCACTTATAAGCAACAGGGGACCCTGCAGCCAGAGAAGTCTCCCCTAGGAAAGGGAGGGGGCTGGGCTTGGGGCACCTGCTCTGGGAGGAGGTAGCCTTGCCTTTTTGGGCTGCAAACCCCAAGTCTTAAGCCTCTGGGGAAGCTGGCCTGGGGGCCAGGGGCAGTGTGGTTAACTGTCAATGTGTTAGCCTTACTCCAAGCTCAAGGCTCCAGTACTGCAAGTCCTGCTAGTGAAGTCCACACATGCAATAAATAATCAGGGACCACAAACCTGCAGGTGCAGTGGGTTAACCCTCGAGCTCCTGGGAGCCTTGCTTGTTCTCATGCTCACTCCTCTGCCCACCTGTGGATCAACTCTCCATTACAAGAAGCTCCAGGAGATAAAACCTGCAACTTACCTTGGCAAGGGGAACCCTGAGGTTCATCTTCACCTCTAAACGCGCTAGATCACGGGGCTGACTCTCTGAATCGGGTCCTCACAAGAACTGTAATGCGGCAGATGGTGTTGTGGGGTGCTCACGATGCCCATCCAGCATCATGGGGCTGTGCTGGGTCTCTGGCTATTCTAATTAGAACAAATAAGGGTGCATGAGGTGCTGAGTTAATCACACAACGGGCTTGCACGCCCAGGTGCAGCGAGGGCTCTATTCAGTATGGTGAAGGAAGCCAGCCTCCTTGTGGAAGAGGGTGCCCATGGCAGGACATTGCTTAACTTGCACACTGATGGGGATGCTCAAATGTTCCACATAAGCCCTGCCACCTCTCACACAATGAACAAAGCTGTCCACTACAGAGGCCCTAGAGCCAAGGAAGGAGCTTTGAGGACCTCTTGACCAACTTGGTGTGGTTGTGCCTGGGACCTGTCTATGTTGGACACTTCATGTCAACTATGAGGTCATAAGTTACCCCCAATTGCAGCCCTTGAAGGGGATTTCAGTTCATCTCATATCTGGCACTAAAACGAGATGCCAGGACGAGTCCTGGCCTGAGCTGGTTTCAAATCCTAGAAGCCTTTTCCTCAATGAGAAGGCATAGCTACCCCACCTGTGCTGCACGGGGTTGGGTGAGTGGGCTCTGCAGGTATGTGGGCCTCTTAAGATTTTATGCCATTTTTCTAAAATGAGCTGTCTCCTAAAGAAGCTCTAGCCCTTGGCCTTACAAAAGGTCAAGGAAGATGGATTTTCTTTGACCTTGCTCCTAACCTTGAGCAGGCTCCTGGTTGAAGTTTTTAATAATCAGCTGGGATCATTGAAAGGACTAACCAGGGCTTCTCTGGCTTCTGCAGAAGTGTGCCTAAAGCCTCAGGGCTTGGCATTAACACCTCTAGGACTAGACAGTGGGCATGTGACATCCTGATCTTGACTTCCCTCCCCAACCCTGATGCCCTGCAAGTGAGCTTTCTTACCTAACAGGACAGCCCACTAAAACACTAAACAATCTTAGAACGGGGAGATGCCCTTCAATGCACCACTCACC
Organism: Ictidomys tridecemlineatus; assembly: GCF_052094955.1. NCBI lineage: Eukaryota > Metazoa > Chordata > Mammalia > Rodentia > Sciuridae > Ictidomys > Ictidomys tridecemlineatus. The sequence goes on along the minus strand of NC_135478.1, from coordinate 84,782,025 downwards.
AAATGAGGTCACCTACACCTTCCAAGCTACAGGAAGAATGTCTGCATTGCTGAATCTTGCTTCCCCTTGGGGGACCAGTGCCCTGGCCTCATACTGCAAGTGTCCTTAAATCTCGACCTGTGAAAGTGAAACCTGGCCAGCGTTTAGGGGTCAGGCATACAGGTTTGTCAAGGTGACCTTGAGCTACAGGAGGAAGTGGTTTAAATGGCAAAACAAGGTGGACTAATCCGATGAGGCTTCCCAATGAGGCCATCTGGGAGTCTGCAAGTACCCTAGAGGTGCGATGAGGACTGTTTATCTGTTGGTCCCCATCTTCCACTGCCTAACACCTGGACGGGGGGAGGGGCTTACTCCTGCACCTGGGAGTCATGTAGCCTTCCAGATAGGAGGTCATCTCTGGCAGGAATTGAAGGGGCTGGGGAGGCCCTGTCGCCCTGCGTCGGCCTGCCTGTCTTGGCCACAGAGGACAATGGCCATGAGGGTGCACACATCATGTGTCATACCAGGTTGTCCTTGAGTGCACTGAGTCCCTTAGAAGGGGAAACTGTCCCTCCAGTTAACGCCATATGATAGCTGGTGTCACTCTCAAAGGTGGGAATGTCCAAGAACCTGGCTTTGTAGTTGTTCATGGGGGACGGGAGGTGGCCAGAATCTCGGCAATTCTCCCCATTCCTCAGACTCATTCGAATGGGCCATGAACAGAGACCCCATGCCACTCCCCTGGACTCGGCACAGGTCGGCCTATCTGTCTAAGTCCCCTGTGGGCTGGTATCTGCAGTGAGTGTCAATGCTTTCCCGGGGCATCCAACCCATGGAAGACTACTCCTTGTTATTAAAGGGAATGCCTGTAGGGCACTCTGGCATCAATGACACAAAGCTGACAGTGGCTGAGGGTGGCACAGCCCAGGCTTCCTGGGGTCAGCTGTCCGGCCATGAGTCAATGAGCTTTCCCTCTGTGTCCCCCCTCCCCCCAGCAATCTATCCCCACTTAAGGGGCCAGGGTCTACCTTTAGCTGGTTCATACTGATACAGGGAGGCTGTCCTAGTCTTGTCCCCCCACATGCTCCAGAGGGGACAATGGGTGATGCAGAGTTCTGAACTGGAAAGGTCCCTGTTTGTATGAATAACTAAATGGGGGCCCCTGTGAGTCATATCACCAGGTGGCGTCTCCTGGTACAGCAACCTTGACGAGGTACTTGGTCCTTGGCACAGTGCCTGGGGAAACCTAGAGAAACCTGTGGAGGATCGTCTAGAACAAGTCTTACCCTTAAGTGAACCCACCAGGGAACTCCAACTCTAAAGCAGTTGGGGCCAGTATCCCCTGAGGGTCCTTATTCAGGCTGAAGTTGGTCTCTTGATGACTCTCCATAGACGACCTGTCTTCCTGGTTATACGTCCATAAGAACCGTATCAAAAAAGGGAATTCCACATAAACTTCTGGGGCTTGACCAAGTTCATAAGCCATGGTCTATATCTCCAAAACAAGCAGTGGTTAAGGGTTGACCTAAGTACCCCAAAAGGATGACTTGGTCTCCTGGCTGGGGACGCTTGGGTGCCTAGATGGGTGGTGAGGACTCCGAGTCTCCTGGTGCTATGTGGCCAGGATTTGCTGGAGGACATAGTAGGCTTTCCTGTCCCAAGGACAAGATATCAAACTATTTATGACTTCCAAGAGCTGTATAAACTTGTTTCTTGCAAGAAGCGGGAAATCGTGTCCTGAGACACCTAATAGATATTAATTCAAAACTAAGCTTGGTATCTATCCTGGGGAAAAATACTGAAGCTGTTAACAGTCCCAGAACTCACGCCACTGAGTGGCCCTTGTCGGCTCCCAGTGGGTGCACCTTAAGGGGTGGTGTCATGGGGATATGTCTGCACTGACCACTGGGAATCTTGTACCTGTGAGCTGTTCTGAATCAAGGTAGTGTCCCCACTTATCCTGTTTCTGTATCTCCATAGAGGAATACCTTAGTATTAAAAGAACTAAATGTGAACTTAGCTGTGTGGGGACTTGTGACTGAGGTATAAACTTGCAGTCTTATCTGGCAGTCCACTGCCTTGGCTAAGGGCCACCTTCTTGGTGTCCCCTGGAGTGAACTACACCCACCTTAGAAGCTGATCCTCTCCAGAAGCCATAAATCCCTGTACTTCATGGAGGGTGCTTAACTGTTAACATCCATCTTTATGGTCAAATAGCACAACCATGGTATGTTCTAGAAACATACTTAATTTGTAGAAGTTCAAGATTCCTGTCCTGATTACAAGACCTGAACTAGGTCAGCGAGTTCACCTTTCAGGTGTTGGCATGGGGGGACGGGACACTTGGCTTTTTGATACTAGAGCCACTGACCACTGTGCATCTGGCCTTTCTGAAGACTTCTTCAAAATGCCCATCTCTAGAGCCACTCAACCCCGACTCTCAAGAGGTACCTTCTAGGACTGGATCAAAGTGTGGTCGATCTAACACCCTAAGGTGACAGCCTGACATATCCTCCCTTCCCCTGTGAATCTGTGTTGACCCTTCATAAACTGCTCAGACTTGGTGTCTGAACCTCATGACCTTGTTTCAAGGTTGACGTTGAGGCCTTACTAATCAGCACAGTAGTCACAGCTATTGCTGTCAAATTTGGCCACAACTGGCTCTTTTTGGAGAAAATAACAGACTAGTTGTGATCACAATTCCAGGGTTAGAACCCCGGAAGCTAAACCCAGACCTCACATGCCTCAGTGAGGGGTGTAGGAGGCTGGGCCAGACCCAGCTCAGAATTTATCAAATACACCTTAATCTTAGTCCTTGAATAGGCTCTTTCCTTGTCCATTGTGCTTTATTTCTTTTAGCCTTGGAATCCATATCCAATAGGAACCTGTCCTTTCCACAGATCCTCAGTGGCCTTGGACTTGGGTGGATCATGTAGATGGGGCAGCCATTGGTCAGGGATTAATGCATGAGCCCCTGTGGCTAAAAATTAACCAGAAAAATTAAACCACTTCAGATGGAAACTTACGGTGGCGAGGGGGGAAATTTTTAAGGAAACAGCATCAAAGCCTGACTCTGCCATGTTGGCGAGCCACAAGCCATCAATATATCAGGATGTCATTAAGCTGAAATTTAAGTCCCAGGCTAACGCATTATCAAACGAGTACGAACAGTCCCTAAAAGGACAGGTTCACACAAAGTCCAAGGACTGCCACCCACTGGAATGTCACACAAGGGACTCCTTGTGGGTAACAGGAGGCACACCGACAAGGCCCTCGCTGCGAGGATAGCAGCCCCTTGTCTGCAGTCAGCAGCTTTATAGCCACAAGAGGACTCTCACTAGCTGCTCGGGAGTCTAAGCTGGGGTGGGGTTGACGGCAGGCACACACGCTCATGGTCAGCTAAGCAGCCTTGCCTCGGAATCTACACTCGGAACCCCCAGATAAAATGGCTCATAAAAAGGCAAACCTGATGTCGATAATCGCTAAATCTGAAGGCAACACCGTCTTGTGTTTGGGGTTAACTTTGGGATCTCTGCTTAAACCATCTGGGTCTAACCACTTATGGTGCACTGAAAATCCTTCAGACATCACTTGGGATACCTGGGGGAGTCCAGATATGGATTAGGACAATGGGGTGCTTCACTCACGGCCTTGATCCCGTACGAGGGGATGTTCCACAGACTTCTTGACCAGGAAGTTTAAGGAGAAGGACTTGAGTAAAGCTGATGGTCTATTTTTGCAATAGAAACCATAGTTGGAGGTTCTGGCTTTAAGGGATGTTGTCATCTCTACACACACCTCAGGTCCTACGCTGACCTGGAAACGTGTCACCAGCATGCCCTGGGTAGGGGTCTTAGTGTACCTCCTGGGGGTGCACATAGGGCGACCCTAAGAAGACTAGTGGATGAGGGACTGCCCTGGAGACACTTCCATCTGAACTTGGCTTCCAGATGAGATGCTTGCTCCTAGCTCATCCTTTTTCTAACGGGCATAAGACATCCAGGGACACAACTCGACCCTTTCTTGCAAGTAGGGAAAAGCAAAGCCACGACCCTGAAGCTTACCACCTACTGCTATAGAACACCCTTGACCAAGAATGAACCAGGCTGAGTCAACACATAACAGGTGGCTCCAGTGTTGATCTAGCTTCCTGACATGACTGTCAGGTCACCCTCCTCCTCTGGAGCACACTAGTTGTGTGCTAGGGCCCACCATTCTGGTCACCATCTCTCAGCGTTGCCAACAGGGCCTCTAGCCCGAGTTGCCACTGAGCTGTCCCTGTTGCTAGGGACCTTCTAATAGGAGTAGGTGACCTAATGGGACCCAGGGCTGTCTAACTTCCAGACTTCGAAGGAGGCCTTTTCCTAGGGTCACCCCAAGGAGGCAAGATTAAGGCAGCCAAATGCTGTTCAGTCAACTCTGGCTCACTCCTAGATACCCTAAAGATCTCGTGAACCAGAATGGCAATGAGTTTGTCCCTACTCTAAGCTTTTCAAACATCATCTTTGCCTGGGGCAAGACACCCATGGCTATTTGTCTTTCGAGTTTATCTCCACAGACACTCTCTAACCTGGGCTTCACTACCACAGACCTGCATAGCTTCAGCTAAGCAGGTAAAGTGTTCCAGCCACTCCTACAACCCCACAGCTCTCCAGCCAGATTGACAGGCTGAAGTGGTCACTCCCTACCTTGAATGGCTACCTAGAGTGCAGTGAGAACACACATCGGCCAACTCCCTCTTGAAATCCTGGCCTCATTTCTAGTGCAGTAACGAGCTGGGACTAGCCGCCTTCTAGGTAGGGGGGAAAGAGGAGCCTAGTTTCAGGGATTCATCCAGATTTTATAGAAAGAGGGGCATATGCCACAGGAGTCTCTCCAGTAGGTATTCTTCGGAAGGGAGAATGACCATCAGTTGTTGTGGTCTTGAACAAAACCTTGCTAAAGAGGGCGGGGGCTGGCTTCTCCGAAGATGTCACTTAGGAGGTGGTGGGGTGTGTAAGGATCAGATGATCCTGAATACATCTTGTACGAGTTTGTAAGACTTGGTCACCTAGAATGTTCAGAGATGTCCCAGCTCTTTGAGTGCTGCCAGACTTTTGTAAATGGGACCGTTCCCCAGGGAAAGCTCAAAGGAATAATCCCCTGCTGAGTACATGGGGGATCAGTCGTGGTGAGTTGGTCAGGCGACAGGCCCCTCTGGTCTGCTAGAGATAGCTTCATATCTGGTGTGCTGGCTTGAACAAGGATTGAAGCGATGAGAAGGAGGGTGCATGGAGAGGAGGCGAAAGGGGCAGAACAAAAGGAAGGAATGAGCTCCAGGACATGAAGGCTAAGACCAGTGTATCCCTTGAGGACCCATTTATGTCCCTCTTGCATCTGCGTTCTGAGCCTAGGACCTTGCATCTGGAGTTGGCTTACATCTGTGTTTTGAGCCCAGATAAGCCCTGTCCTTGGCAGAATGCAGTCACAAATCACAAAAGATGCTGGACACTAGGTTTCAGCTGGTAATGGCAAAGAAACTGAGTCGGGTGAGCAAACGTGCAGGAAAAGCTTACTGCAGCTCCCATTTAGGAAGAGACAGCTCAGACACCCTCAGGCGGCTCCCTGGAAAGAGCTTTCTGGTCTTCAGGGGTGGAAGAGTAAAGTGACCTGGGCTGCACCTGGGTAGCACGCCCTATGCTAAAGAGGAGTTACTGCAGCCATTTGAGAAAATACCTGCAGGGCACCCTGACAATGACCCAGTGAGGGTCACACATGAGCCTCCTGGGGGTCAGCTGTCAGGACATGAGCCAAGGCCTGAAAATGCATCTGCCCTGTTCTCTGGGCCTTGTCTTAACTGGGCCAAGTTCCTCAAGAACAGGAAAGTTCAATGTGACAAGTGGTACCAGACTGGCCAAATGGCAGTCCTGATAAGCTCAAGGACAAAGGGTGGGAATCACTGCCCTACAGACTGGATAAGAAGACGACCAGGGACTGCCATGTCCAGGAATCTGTAGCCACTTTACACCAACTAGAACAGGCCATGAAGCAGACCCAGGTCGCCTGTCCTGTGCTCACCCTAGGAAGGTCTATGACCAGTAGTAACCAGCCTGAGCCTTCAAGGGGCTGGAATAGCACAGAACTGAACCCAGGACAGCCACACTGGACTGAGGTGGACACATGACTTCAGACCACAGATCCGTGCTCGGGTGGCATGGTGTGTGTGCAGTAGTGGCCAAGTGGCTCTCTGGAGTTCTGAACTTGGCACCACTCTGAGAGGTAGCGTCTGGCAGACTGGGAAGATGACCTAGATTTTTAACCTGGGTGGGTGGATGGGCTGCAGGGGTGGAAACCAACCTGCCTGAAACGAGGATCAGGAGCTAGATGGCTCCAAGAGTGTGGCCCCGAGTACTGCATCAGCTCTTGAACACTCAAGTCTGAACCCAGAAATCCTTCCTGGCCAGGTAAGTGCCACCGTGCCTGGCATCCCAGTGGCTTGGGAGGCTGAGGCAGGAGAATTGCCAGTTGGAAGCCGGCCTCGGCAAAAGCGAGCACTAAGCAACTTGGCGAGATCCTCTAAAATACAGAACGGGGCTGGGGATGTGGCTTAGTGGCTGAGTGCCTCTGGGTTAAACCTTCAGTACCCTGCCAAAATTCTTTACCTTTTTAAGTAAAGGTATCCAAGTAGCTCTGGAAAGCAAACTGAGCTGTGGGGCTCATAATGAACATCAATCTGACATGAAGTGTAGTCCTCCATTATGGATCACTCATGTCCTGAGCCACATGGAAAGACGTAAGCAGGACTGGCCTCACGGATGTCACCCTTGACACCATGCTAATCAGTCAAAACAAGTCAACTCAAGGCTCTGGGGAGACTTTGCTCCTGAGCAGACCCATAGCCCCTACCTGACCACCTGGCATGTCCAAGGCCCTCACCCGTCTGAGCATCTGCAGAGTCAGGCCAAAGCTCTGCACTGGATCCTGTGGAACTGCTCTGTCAAACCTCAACTCCTACCTCGTGAAAACCTAGGTCTCGTCCCCTCTAGACTTTCCTTGGGTACAGCCTAAGATAACCTGATCAATCAGGCGCATCATCCTGCTGAGGCGCTTGGGTACAGCATCGTCTGCCCTGGATCCTTCGTCTGCGATGAGCAAGGCATGGACTGACTGACCACATGGAGGTCAATGGCCTCACTAGCCTTCAGTTCTGTGCCTGTCTATGTCCAGGCAGAATCGCAGCTTGGTCTCTATCCTTCCCCCAAACATCTGAACAATGGGTTCTCCTGGCACATTCAAGTACTCAGAGCTCCTGACTTGGGGACCTGGCTTGGTGGTGTCACCTGCTGGTTGCCTTCTGTCCTGCTGATGGCACTTAGCCCCCTCTTCTTCCCTAGCTAACCTGACCTCAGTCTAACCCGGGCTGACCCGACTCCAGGCCCGTGAACTTATTACCAGGTGCAAGGGGTTGGGCACACCTTCAGGTGGTTGGATTCTCTGATTGGGGAACTTTGCCCTGAGTAGGTGGGTCAGGCAACCAGCTCTGGTGCTGCCACAGCCTTGAAAGCTTTCAGCTACCAGATGTGACAACTGGGGACTTGGAGCCCTGGATGAGGGGACTTCTGGGAAGTAACTGAAAGTAACTTGGGAGTCAGGCTGCTGTTCAACTCAAGTCTCAAATGGAAGCAAACCAGTCTTAAAGACCAAGTGAGGGCAGGAAGTTGATCCCCAAGCACCAGCCGAATGCCATACTCACTGGGAGAACCATCAAGCAATATTCTGAATCATGTAAGCCTGGACTGGGGCTCTAAGATCTAGTGGTCCTTTCCATTTGTGTTTTGATGATTTCTAGAATTGGCCTCGTTCGTAACAGCTGACTCGAGTCATCCCTCAACTAACAGCCCCCTTAACACTGTCAGAAGGTGACTTGGAGACTCAAAGCACTTAGACAGAATTCTTTCAGAATTTCTAAGAATCCTGAGACCTACGTGACTGTCTGGAATAAACAGACACAGGGCAGCCCCCCACCACCCACGCAGCTTGGGCCTCCTCGGAAGCCTTAAGTTTGACTCAGGGAGACCTGAACAGTGATGCCTGAGCATTTGGCTGAAGCCAGCATCTAGGCAAAGGTGTCAGAAAAGCAAAGTTCAGATGGCCCATGCAGAGATGCCAAGGTGTGGAAGCTGTTGGAACAAAGCACAGGAAGCATGAGTGGCAGGTGGGAAACCAAGGCTATAGCTCCTGACTCAACACTGCCACCGTCTGTTCAGCCCAAAGGCACCAAGGGTGCCCTCCTGGAAGCAATACTGAGACTGGGTGATGGCTCACCCGGGCTGCACGCTGACCACACAGCCATTCCTGAGGCATAGGCGAGGATGAGGGTCTGGAAGGCCAGAGGAAGTGAGCATTCAGGCTGCTGTAGCTGGCACAGGGGTCCCCCGGGATGAGCACAGCCCATAAAGGGGTAAGGGCTGAGGGAGCTCCCAACCACCGAAAGTTCACCCTTAGCCACTGAAGAGCTCTACAGACTCTGGTGCAAAACTCGAACCCAAACGGCCTGGAAGTCCATGTGATAGCACCAGTTTTTATAAAAGAGGTTTCTTGGAGGTGGACCAACAAGGAGGTGGACATGCATTCTCATCTCTGTAGGATGGGCCAGTAGCAAAGGATGGAAGCCTCAGGGTGAGCAGTGGCAGAGACTGATCCTAACCCGAGGTTCCAGTCCCTTCCACTGGCCCTCCAACTATAGAATGCCCCCCCCCAACCAGAGTAAAAAACCTTTCTCCAGGTCCTGCTGTAACTTGTGGCTTCATGCTCAAGGTCACGTCTCTGCTTCTCTTGGAGTTTACCCGACACTATGGGCTGCATTCCCAGACATGACTCCAGCAAGGCCCAGCCCTGGCACACCAGGGGGCCACTAGCAGCCTGGCACTTTCCCTAGACTAGGCCTGGATCAGAACCTCAGCCAGCAGGGGGTCTCGGTGGGCCACATCGCCTGCCCCATGACTCTCCAGAGTTCTGTCCTTGTCATAAGGAAACGGTTGGCACACACTGCTGTCTCATAACCTTGACTCGTGTGTGGTTGAACCACATAGTCAGACTGAAATAGCTGAGATTTATAATTGAAGTCCTGAGTAGAGAAAGCAGGGAGCTTCCATGTCTGAGTCATTTTTATAAAAGCAACAGCTTTCCCCAAATGACTACTGGGGGTTCCTGAGCTAGTTAAACTAACTAGTTTCAACTGTCCTAGCACTCCTAGCTGTCCTGGGAACAGTACCTGGAAACTACTTACTAGTCTCTCAGATCTGAAAGTCCTTGAGCCACCTGGCCTGATCCATTTTTGTACGAATAGGGGAAACCCAGGCCCACCTGGGGAGGCAGCCTCTTGGTGTCTGGACTGGGACTGCCGCCTAGATCCTGGCTTATTGGTGTTTGCCTCAAATGTATAGCTCCTCCCTCTCCTCTTCTTGGCTGAGGAAGCATCTGAGTTGATTGATCGGTGCCTTGAGTTAACTACTTCCGTTAGCAATAAATAATGCACTCTCCTCATTCTGAGGAGCATTGATTCTGAGGAAGGGAGGGAGGATGAACATCTGTCTGGCCAACTTAGAAGGCACTGGCTTAAGTACATGAAGGCACAGGCACCCGGGCCTTGGCAGAGGCAGCCTGTGGGATCTGTTGAGACTGATCCAGCCTTAGACTTGGCCCTCTATGCAAGCCTTGTTTTTAGCATTGCTACAGGCTCTCACAAAGTGTAGCCCCTGCTCATGTCTTCTAGAATTCGGCATTTACCATGAATCAGTTTCTGAGAAATCCCAGCCTCAGTAGCCAGACACCCCTCTCACCAACGTCTAGCCTGAGGATTGGTTCATTGTCTACCAGGACTTGGGAACCCATAGGAGACCTAGGAAGGTTTTCACGACCTCCTCCCTCTTAGCCAAAGACTTGCTGAACTAAATCCCAAGAAGTGACAGACCTGAATGCTCTCTAGATAGAGGGCCTGGGGACAGATGGAGCAAAGCCTGGAACAGGGAAACGGGCAGACGCCCTGGTCCTGCAGGGGTGATCAGCACCTCCATGGAATGGGACAACTGCACTTCCTGAATCATGATGGGCTTTAAGATCACTTGTTGACTTGTTTCCAGGTGAATGAACACGGGTGGGCTGGCCAGGCTTTCTCAGCACTAAGCTCGGCAGGAACAGTGATGTCAGCAAAGTGATCAAGCCAGAGATCCTTGTTTCCCCTAGAGTAGAAGGGAGAAGCTTGAGGTGCCAAGCCTCCAGGAGAGGCAAGAAGCCTCGGCTACTCCGCTACAGAGTGGAAGGAGTCTCTTGGGGTAGACCACAGCTGCAAGTGCCTCTGCTGTGTTAGGTTTGGAGTTAAAATCTTACACTCACCCACATGCAGTCCTTGGGGTCAGCTAGAGTTGGCATACAGACCGCAAGAGAACCCTAGCATTTTGGGGAACCAGAGACCTAGAGGCCTTAGCTAGGTCTCCAGGCAGCCCTTGCCCCATGGAAGAGATGCCAGGTGGTCTCTGGTGTGGTCCATACCCTATGGAACCCTCCCTCTCTCCCTCTGAATCTTCCATATCAGGATGCCCTTTGAACTAGCTCACAACCTCTGCCTCCATGGGCACACAAATGTGGACCTTCACACTGGGTTTCCTCCTACTGGAAAGGTCCTTCTAAGGGGACAAGTTCAAGTCCGTTCAGCCACTGAATGGCAGTAACTGATGAGAGGGTGAGCTTCTCTCAAACCGGAGAGATGCGAGCCCTAAACACTGGTACCAAGAAGGTTTGTGCAGTCCAAGTCACCCAGACCTGGGTGAATGAAGACGGAGTTGTGGTCGAGTATTGGTCAACTGAGGTATCGAGTACCTAATCCCTTTCCCCAGGGGCCTGGATGAGTGGACCCACTCACCGCTGAGCTAAATGCCTGGCTGTGTTTTAAGCCTCGGTTCCCGTTCCAGCAGAATGGAAGCCCCAGCTTATGTGATCTGCATTATCCCTAAGGTATTACCACAAAGGAATTCAAATCTCCATGGCCTCGCTTGAGGTCACTTGTGTCAAGTGCTGGGGAGAAAGAGGCAGCATACATGACCCATGGCCCTGGCCTCCTCTTGCTGCACCACACCCTAGCAACTGAAGACCAAATTCTACTCTGTGGGCCGCCAACCTAACTGCACAAAGGCTGAGACCTGGTCTCCCAATGATGAAATTGAGGTGTTAGTGGCTGCCTCAAAGATCTAGGGGTGATGCCACTCCTAAGCAATCCGGTCCTTGCAATGAATGACTGGAATACAATCCTGGTTGTTGCTTGGGGCTAATCAGCCCCTAAAGACCTGCTAACCTTCTGCCTGGCCTGCCCATTACCTTCAAGCCACCAATGGCACACAGAGGCCTCCTTGGGCGTTAGATCTGCCTTCCTGTAACATGTAGACAGAGGGATCTTGTGATGAGGTCAGGCCAACCCTGGTCAATCATTGCCTCAACCATGTATTGATCCCAGGTTCAGGTGCTGTCCCTTGTCACTTGGCATGCGCACACAGCAGGGAGCCTCGTCCTGCCTACCACAGAGGCAGCTATGATCCCCTGCCTGAGGATGGGTCTTCTCTCCAAATGTACCCATGGTCCTGTAATACCAGGCGCATGGGAGAAGTTGGAGCTCTGGGGACTTGAATCTTGACCCCTTGGACTAATCAGAAAGGGATGAATCCTGCTTCTTGATTGCTGCAGCCTGCTGGGGGGGGGCTTCAATATGCTGTGGGACGGGCTTGTGGGACTGCTGAGGGGACCTACTGCCTTTACTCCAGGTCTGGGCGATGTCCAGCGCAGGCGCAAAAGCCCCGCTTCAGGCTCTATTGCCACTATGTGCAGCTCACGCTGCAGGCACCAGTGGATTCCATGCTCAGAGCTTGTCCCCCTGTGGATGTGGTTCTGGGAGTAGCTCAACAATGGAGTTTGAGCAAGGATTCCCTTCAGTCCCTTATAGGGAAAGCCCTACATCAGGTGGGTGCTGCCCTCTGTGTGTCAGATGGGTGACTTGGGCTAGACTGTATCCCTCCCTCCTTCCATCCCTCCCTCCCTCCAGTGAGGTCAAGCACTGAGGTCAAAGTTGGTTGAAGAAGCATTTTTAGCCTAATGATTCCATGATGGATGGGAATATGATACTTTGTACCATAAAGCATGCAATGGTAACTCATCAGCCAAGGACATTGTGTCCCTTCCTGGGAAGCTCCCAGATGGATCTGTGTCTGATGCTTGGGTTGCACCCACACTCTGACCTTCAAGGTGGAGGTGCTTGGGGCAGTCCTCCAATCCAAGGCAAGGTAACTAATCCATCACAGCCATCAATGAGCTCCTGTAGATGCTCAATCTCAGAACACAGTCCAACATAGTAGCAATTTCGAGTAATCTGAGGATGGTTTGTAGTAAGCTTCAGTCCTCAATTACCCATGTGGCATTTGCTAGAATGATAGCTCTGCTTGGCAAACTCGGGTGCAAGCTCCCTCCCTGAGAACTGCACACCAGTGCCCGGGTAAAATGGGTCTCGCCTGAAGTGCATGCCCTGAAGCTCAGGGTGGATAAGAGGTTAGAGGGGAAAGTTGGAGGACGGTGAAGTTTCCCTAGGCTTTTGCATTAATGTTTTGGGAAGTTATAAGCGGTACCACTTGATCTGAGGTCAATATCTTCCCGGGTCCTTATTTGCAACTAGGTTCTCTTAAGACCTGGTCTGAATGTTGGATTCATACTCAGGTCAGGGCCTTGTTCCCAATGGCTCTTAGCCTCTGTCACTTAACGTCTTGGAACCTCATGAGGAATGAGCCTCTTTCCTCTGTCAGTGGTCGGCTGCCAGATGAGCAACTAAGCTGGGTCATCCTCTTCACCTTGAGGGTGAATGGCTTTAGTTCTGTGGAGTCTTCCACCTCCCCCTCAACCTTCTCTTAGGTCATTCAGCTTACTTAGGTCATTCAGCCCTTGGGGGTACTGTTCTCTGGCTGCCATATCACAATGGTTAGTGACTTTGAGTGGATGTAGACATTTCTGAGACATCGAAGGGCATTGACCTGGAAAGAGTTGTCAGGGGTAGTGACCACTCCTTTACATACTGCTGCTCGGGCACCTACACCAACCACAATGTTTCAGATGTGCTTGGGCCCTGGTTTGCATCTCAGTCTGGAACTACAAAGACTGGGATGAAAAATGACCAAATTGTGGCTGGCATCAACCACCTCCCCCCAACTTCCTAAGCCTTCACAATGTGAAAGGCTTGAAGCTCTGGAAAACACAAATGAATCTCAAACTTCTTGATGCCTGGAAACACCTGAGTAAACCATTCAACAGCAAATGCCTGTGCACCAGATTCCTAGGAGCTGAAGATGTGGCAGAGATTGCCCTTGCCTGCAGAAAGTTTTCAAGACCCAACTGAAACATTGGGTGGTGGCATGACCTATGAAGGAAACTGAAGCCGGAGTATGGAGCGGGCAGAACTCGGGAGTCGTGGGCTCAGGTTCTGACCTGCAGTCTTGGCTAGACACAGAAGCCCTTGATCTGCAAGACATCCCACTGTCAAACCTTAATGTATGCTTCCCCTCAGAAGTTCACTAGATGCTCCTAAAGGAGTAAACCTTGATTCTTAAAGATGAGTCTAAAAAACACTAGCTAGAAACTCGAGGTAGTGAAATAGAGGTCTGGGGAAGGTGGGTCTGGCTGTAGCATCTTCCCCAAAACTGCCAATCAGACACAAAAAGGCTCCCAGTTGGTACTTCAGATGAGATAGCTTTGGGGTTGAAGAGCCATCCTGCTGGCTTCCTACTGAAACGTGTGTGGTGGACCTTAGTTTCCCTGAGGTCCCTTCTATGGGTAGGTGTGCAGACCTCGGGTCAGATTTCACTTGGCTCCAGCAACCCTCATTGGGTTGATGCCGGACTTGGATCCTGGCACCGCTTGGTGTTTGGAGGGAAAAGCTTGTTTGCTTGTTAGAGGGAGCAAGAGGGAGTACTGCAGTATGTACGTGTCCTGGGTCATAACTTGGGAAAACAGAACATGAAAGTACATGGGCTACAAAAACCATGGAGTGGAATATACCACGTATGTGGAAGAGATTAAAAACCATAAACCCCCACAAGTTAATGGGGACAGATGGCTGGCACAACAGATGGGCCAATAAATGGGGGCCTTCCCTGACCCGTCAACCCATCTTGGACTCTGGGTTAGCCAAAGTTTCTTCTACTCCTAAAATCAGCTCCAGAGGAAACGGAACAGTTTCCTAACCAAAAAGCTCGCCTTCATTCCAGCCCCAGGAGGGACGGGGAGATAGCCCTGGAGCAATTGAACTAAGGAACTTGGCAAATCATAAGGATGTTGCCATTTTATTTTTGCTCATAAAACACACAGGCCCTGCTTAGTGGACCTACATGGTGGCTCCTAAAAGCATACCTTGAGGGCCATGTGTGGCTTGGGTTGACCCTCCACCATCCTAAAAAATGGAGGTGGACATGGTCCACCCAAGTGAATACTGGGTGACTTGGGCTTGGAATTTCTGTCTAGGGGGAACTTAACTCTCCCCCTCAACTGAACGGCTAGGCTAGTGTCAGTTACCAGTCTAACAATTATGTACATGTGACTGTCTTTGGCTACCCTTCCCCCAGGGACTAGAGAGTCTGGATGCCCTGACAAAAATTGTGGACAGTTGCTTCCTTTGAGGAAAGAAGGGGAAATGAGCACATGAGCCCCAACATGGGCTTCCCTCAAGCACCAGGTATACCCACATTCTCAACCTCACTAAGGTATACTGTGTATGACAGTCTCTGCTGGAGAGGCATTTCTCAACCTCCCCATCTGGGATACAGGCCAGCAAATGGGCATCTGCAAATGTTGCTGAGCCTCCACTTTCCTTAGAGGTTGGAATCTAGGGACGTCTGGGCTGGAGTGGGTGGCACTGTCCAAAGGGCTGTGAGTCTTGTGGAGAGGGGGGAAGTACACTAGCAAGAGGTTGACTTCTAGGTTACTGGTATAAACTTAAAGGGTTGGACAATCGTGCTTCAACACTGCTTAAACGTCACCATTGGCACCCGAGTGACAACTTGTGGTAGAGGGCATTGGGTCCATCTTGGGTTACCACAAACCTCTCCTGTAGCCCCGCCTTCCAATAGTCAAAGGTACTAATGCAAGTGCTGCTCACACTCTAAGGCTTGTTGAAGCAAAGGACGGGTTGAGAGGGGGAACACTGGGTAGATGCAAGTGAGAATTTGAGGCTCTTATCCAGGTGACTCTGGGCTGACCATCTAACTAAAAGATTCAGGTTATTCTGTCGCCTAACGATCTTGTACACTTGGCTGCCTGTAATTAGACGGGGTTCTGCAGGAACTAGGGACTTGAACCACTCAATCCACCGAATCTTGCGTGGGCCATTGACAAGTACTGAGTAGGTGCTAGCTAGATTTGAAGACTTGAAAATCATTTTCCATGTCTGAGTCTCAAGTTGGCCTGAGATTTTACTTTTATGGAAGAATCCTCAGGCTTTCAAATACCGTCAGTTTGTGCTTGTAAAGGAAGCAAACTGACGCCCCCAACTCTTCCTGGGGTCTGGACTCCATTTGCAAGTGCTGAAGGTCGTTCTTGAAGAGCTCTGTGATTTGGGCTATAACTTGTCACTATAGCTTTGTACCCAATAAAAAGCTACTTAAAGGGAAATAAAGATTTTTGCTGGGAAATAGGTGGTGCCCTTGTAAGGGGAGCCACTCACTGAGGGCTTAAAAAAGTTGAATGAGGCTCTGAAGGAAGTCCTCTAAACATGGAGACTTCATAGCCTACCATGATGGCAGGTGGAGCACTTCTATATGCCCCCAGTCTTAAACCTAGAGCAAAATGTCCCGTCACCTGCTTGTCCTTGAAATGTCAAATCTGGAATGACTGCTGTCCTACTCCCAGCCTGTCCTTCTGTCCCCCAGCTGATCGGACAAATCTAGGGGAGGGAGGACAGCACTAAGTTGCGTCTGACACCAAGCTCTGTTGCTGGGACCTTAAACCCAAGCCCTTGCATGGCCCAGGCAGGTAAGGGCTGAGAGCAGACCAGGAGGGGGCTGGACAGTAGACACACAACTACTTGAAGCATGGCTCAAACACCTGAGACAGTGGGAGGGCCAACTGTGCTGCCAGTACTGTCCAACAGGTACTAGGAAACTCGAGTTTCCATAAACCACACGTGCAGGGCCCAGACTGCTGCTCCAGGCCAGGTGTGAACACAGGCAGAAGCCTGTGGACATTCCTTGACTTCTAGCGCTGGCCATGTAGGCAGAGTCCTGTACCTGGTACCTGCCCATATACCCAATAGTCAGCTCTTCCAATGTAGAGAACGTCAAAATCAAAAAGCCCTAAACCCAATGCTGGCTTGAATGTGATCCCTTGACCCCATCCCCAACTTCCCTTATGGGTGAGCCTGCAGCCACTAACACTGCCCAGGAAGGACTCACTTATGCAAGTGAAAATTGTCACAGCGTGCCTCTGGGACTTAATCTCAACAGCTCCTCTAGAAGCTGAGGACCTTCAGAGGCCACCCACTATGGCTGCCTAGAACTTCAATTTTTATGGACAACGGGACAATCCATCTAGTCAGATATGCTCTGTGACCTACAAGTCCTTGTGTTATATACAGTCCACCGCAAGATCCGCATTAGCTTGAGAGACCAAACATGAAAGGGAAGATGAGATACACCTCTGCACTGAATATAACTCGCAACGTCAGTGACAAGTCTCAAAGTTTACACAATCTCTTGGGTACAGCTTGGCTAAACACTCGAATTCACTGGGAACACCACTATACCTTAAGTTACGTTCTTGGTCTCAGCATGACTAAACACACCGGTACGTGTCTAGATCCAGGCTAAGCCATAAGACCCCATAGATGTAATGGTAAACCACTTGAAGTTTCTGAACACATAGTTTGGCTTACCACCTCTGACCTCGAAGTCTACATTCTGAATGCTAAACCAATCTCCTTCTTTCTGAGAAACTGCAAGAATTGACCCTAGTAGGGAGACTGGGAATCAATACCTTGTTGCTCAAAAGATGAATAAGGATCTTGACTTGTGCCCCTACTTCTTGTTGAAGCCACCAGTATTCAAAGCACCTCACAGCAAAGCCAGTCTTGTGGGCGGAGCTGAGATTGACCTGGAGTCGGACACCAGGCTTTGTCTCACTCCGTGAGATGCTGAACTAGGAAAGTTCTTCACGGCTTCTTGGCTACCTAATGTGCCCTCAGCAGGGACTTCCTGCTGCCACAATTCCACATTGACTGCATTCTTAAAGCCTCTTTCCACCATGAGTTCTGTGGTGGAAGTGGGTTCCCAAGGCACAGGTTCTGAGTGTCCAGGCTGTGAGCTTGGACGTGAGAACACTGTCGGTGCCTCTGGCCTCCCTCAGGTCAGAACTCTGGAATCATGCTACAGAAAGGCAAAGGCACAAAACTTCTCTGTTTGGAGGACTCCCACAGTAACCCACTGTGGTCACCATTCCAAGGTCAGAATGGTCTTCACTGTAACTCCATGTCCCTAGACCTAGCCTCACCTGTGCAATGGCAAGCTGGTAGGAAGGCGATTATATGAACATGCCGGGCCCTAGGATGGACTCGTGGGAGGACTAATGCTAATCCATTGTGTTTTCTTGGGGTCTAGACTGAGATGATCTCAATTGTCAGAGTTGGACTGAACCTGCTGTGTGCTTCCCCATCTGCCAACTTGGTCAAGGTCCCGTGACTATCTGCTGCTGATATTAAACACATCTGCTTTAGATTGAAGTGGACTGAAGACCTTCACATTCTAGGGGTGGGTGCATGAGGGCATGTTCACTCTTCCACACAGTCAAGCCAATGTAGTTGCAGAATATATGGAAACACAGGCTACATCCTAGGTGAGGCGCACCCTGTAAAGGAACTGAACGTGAAATGGTGGCACTCCGAAGTGGCACCTGGGAAGGTCTTGAGTGACTTTAGCGCAATATCATGTAAATGATCTCTGAATCTCCCAGTGAACCATAGGGTCCACGCTGTATGTGTATCGCAGAGGTGGGAAATCTAGGTGAAGTGGCAGAACCAGAATGAAGTGCTGCTCACATCTCCTAGTCATGCCAGGTTGACGAATCTCAATCTGTCAAGGTGCTTGCCTCTCCCCATTGAGATGGCAAATTGCTGCAAAAATGCAATTTGCAACCAATCATGTGAACAGTCTCTTCATGTATTTTTAACCTCCACCTGCATCCTGCTTGACTCTGGTTGACAGGGTGGAAGGTGGCTGTGTCTTCGATGCTCCCAACATGGCAGAGCCTTGTAGTTAAGGGGAGTGGCACATGACAGAATTGTGCTAATGGGCTCCATTATGTACGAACCTAAGCACGAAATTGCAAGTAGAAGGGTTGGTGTTGAGGATCCCGGAGGAACTGGACCCCATTGAAGCAGCTTGACACAGGGCTGGCTTCCTGGAATTCCCAGGGCTTGATTCCCTTGAGCTTGTTCTAAGTGGAAACAAGCTTTCAACCTCTATCCTTGAGATGCCTTGTGTTTTATTCACACACACGTTGAACTTGGTCCAGCACCTTCCTCTGTGCCAGGGTCTCGGGTCTGTTGACAAGTGGATTGGGCCATAGCTGGCTGAGTCTGGAGGGTGAGGTCATGTGGTACAGGACATGGCTTGGTTGGCCTGAGGGATCCAAACAGTTTCAGCTCCAGGAGTCGTAAGTATGTGGGTGGCTTGTACCTAGCATCTCCTGAGGAGTGGTCGGGAAGATACTTAACACTGTCATCCCTGTGTCAAAACAGTGCAAGCTCAGGAGCAGGGGTCCTTCCTTGTAACAGGCAATGTAGCTGGCCATGTTCCTCAAGGGGAATGACTAGATGTGGACATTCATCTTGAGAACCCTAACTTGTGCCCTAGTTTAGGGAGCATCATACCTAAAGTCCTAACAGATGCTTTGTGAAGACACAAACCCTGGGCATATGCTCGGGGTGGGGGGCAGCAGCAGTTCATGTCCCATATGAATGCTATCAAGAAGGCATCTGCTGCTTTCTCTGGGCCTGGCCATCCTATGGATCAAGATGTGGTCTACTTTGGCAATTGGCCCAGGTGAGCTTGAATGTGCACTATGATAAATGAACAGCAATTCTTCTCCAGATGAAGTTGACTGTTCCACTCGACTGTCTTCATGGGCTTTCTTGTGGGTCTGAAAACAGCAAATAGAAGACTGTCCATGTATCAAACCATGTGTCTCTTCCATCAGCTTCTTCCTGGCCCCTCGATGCTTTCAGTAGAGGACACATAGAGGTGAAGGGTTAATTCTCATGGAGGACTGTCCCCATCGTTCCATTATTCACTACAGTCAAGCTTTCCTTTGCAATTGGACTTGTCTGACCTAAACGTAGCTATCCCTGCTCTTTCTGGATCACTGACAGAATGTTATGTCACACCTGTGACTTGTCATCTTGTATACAACATAGTTGGATGGCTCTCCTAAGAAGGAAACTAAGCCGACCTGCGATAGCTCTGCTGACTAGGGTGCAATGGCCTAGTACCAAACCAAGGTCAGTCTGCTTTTGCTCAGATTTTGGCCACTAAACCTTGTTGTACACATACCCTCAGGAACTGGCACCTCTATGGTGTGGATCTCCAGAAGGGACTTGTGCTGGCTTCAAGAAGGTTCCATGTTGGTTTTGCCAAAGAGTCTTCTGAAAAGGACAGACATGCTCTACTAAGTAGCACCATAGTCATTGGAGCCAAAGACAGAACATAACCAGAAAATTGTCCAGGGGATTTGAAACCAAGGCACCAGGAGCCCTTGAACCCAATCCTGCCCTATGGGCAAGTGTTAATTGTCCTGATACAGTCTTTGTCCTGTCAATGTTCTCGAATTTAGTTCTAAATCAGGCACAAATGTCTCTAAGCAGTGTTCCTTGCAAGATATCTGCATAAGTTGGGTTAATTGCAAGATGTCTCTATAAGTTGGACTTGCCAAGGAGGCAAAGAAACCAGAATTTTGGTATTGATGTATTTTTAACTTGAACATGCTTGAATTTGTGGTGATTGCCTGAACTTGAATTTCAGTGGCTGGTCTTACCGAATCCTCCTTTGAGCCTTTAAGGTCCAGGCCTTATCATCCTGGGCTCATGCCCAACAGGCGGCTAATCCTCGTTCTTCCCAGGCATCTTTGCTGCACGCTAGCCCTTAACAGATGTGCACTTAGAAACAGCAACCTACTAACAGGGAAGCTACTCAGATGGTTTATAGCCAGAGTGTTAAAACTGTGGCTCTGGAATGTGGGGCAGGATTTGCACAAGGGCTTTATACCTGCTTGTGCTCAGAGGCGATTGAATTATCTACATTACCAGTGCATCCCTGCTGTATGTGTCTATCGGACCCCATGCGCGCAGCCACCCAGGCAGATGGCACATGAGATGCTGCAGAGACCTGTTGCCAGGTGTTTATATAACTCTACTTGGGGACTGTGGGGGAGGGTCTCTGCCCGCTTTTCAACAGCTCTTGGTAGCACCCTTGCCTGCAACTCTGTGATGATATCACTGAGCTTACAGCTCCCCGGAATGTCCTTTCCACCCTGTGTCCAGGCTGCAGTCAGTAGTCAAGGCTTAAGTCATGACTTTGCCCCTGACCTAGGACCACCTTCAGGCATTTTCCCAGCTGGCTAATCAAATGGCAACAGTGGGAATGTTTACAGCTTGCTGCCACTTAGGGAGCTTTATCAGAGCCCTTAATATCAACCCACCCATCCAAAGCTGATAATGCAACAGGGGCTGGGGATGGGAAGCCTTCAGAGACCTGGTGAAGACCAGAAAATAAGATGTCAGTCTAATCAGACTTCACCTAGGGCCCCTGCTTGGGCTGGCAATAGCTTCCTGGGGATGACACATCAATGGCACCAGACAGATGCTCAGAACTTGGTAGTGCTGGTCTCTCTAGCCCTGGAGCACTGGTCCAGGTACCACATGCTCGTCTCCATAGCAATGAGATGCTGTTTCTGAGCCTGGGTATTTGTCTTACCTCTACATGACCTTAAACCACTTTCCTGGCCATTCTTGACTCTGTCAAATGGGGGCATTCTTTGAATCGGTTAAGGGCATAGACGACCTCCAGTCTCGTACCTCATCAGATCTCTGACCCTGTAGTCCTAAATAATGACTGTTGACCTGATACCGGAGGCCTACTGCCCCTTTTGGTAAGAAATCAAAGTGTCTCTACCTTCGTGTTTCCTGCCTTCAAGGCTACGATGACATGAAAAGCCATGTCACCATGCCACCTGAGTCTTATGACACTAGACAAATACTTGATCTTGGCAACATGTGATCACCTAACCACTAACAAGGCACAATCTCTGGTCTTGGGAAGACTTGGTGGCCTTGTATACAGTCTCAATGTGAGAGTGGTGACCCCAGTGACCAAGAGTGGCCGTGCTACTTAAATTAAACATGGCTTTTTTCTGTTCTAGGATCACATGCTGTTTAGAAACTGTTCTCGGTCAATACAAATGCATGACTTAAACCCTGACCACTGACTGCAGCCTGGACACAGGGTGGAAAGGACATTCTGGGGAGCTGCATATTGGTGGCCTCCACTGCTGGGCACCCGATTGTAGTCTGAAGTGCTGGCTCAATGCACCCCTGGCAGCAAGTACGGACAACAGGTTGCTCTGTCTTGACACCGGGAGGCGGGAGGAAGTAATGCCTGCTCTACAAAGTTCACAAAGCTGCCTAGGGAGGAAAGAAGGGAAAGGGGACCCCCAACTCGGGTTTCAAAGTTGTGCTGCTCCTGTGGACAACCGGCTTCCAATGCCTGCCGGTCTGGATGAAGAGCTGGTGACTGCACAGACTGAGGAAACGTCCTGATCCAACAGTGGCGGGGTACTGGTAGCGGGGAGATGAAGGGTCCCCTGGCCTAGCATGCTTATTCTTCCTCTGGCTTATGGTTTTGAGGCCCTGACTTTTTCTAGGCAGTCAGTGTTTGCATCGGCCTTTCTGGCCCAATGGTATCCTGTTGTGAGTTGAAATTTTAAGTGTCTTCTGCTGAGATCTTCTTAGACTTGCGTTTTGATTGAAACTTAAATTAATCTTGGTTGTGGGGGGAGTCAAATATTAGCAGACTGGAGTGAAACAATTGTCTGAGTCTCTTAGTAACTGCACCATTATTGATGAGACCTGTGTCTCTATCCAAATCGCTGACTAAATATTGAACAGAACCAGTTGGTTCTTGTGTGCCTGAATAAATGTCTCCCTGGGGATGTGACTCCATTAGTAACTGTAGGCAGGCCATGTGGCTGGAGGAAATGGGCCTTTGAAGGTGTGCCTTTGTACTGTCCCTGACTGGCCTCTGTTCTGCAGTGAGGGCCTCTCCTCCTCCACACCTGCCGCCATGTTCTGCCCCAACTGAGGTTCCAAGCAAGGGACTCCTCTAACCATTGCCTGAGGCCTCTGAAGCCACTAGTCACCCTAAATTCTAGTTCTTGCCTTGGGTTTCAGTCACGGTGATGAAAAGGCTGACTAAGGCAACCTACAAAGTGAGGCTGGAGAGGGCGTCCAGTGTGACATACTAGGGTCATGGCTGTGAAGGAAAATGGGGTAGACAGACTTGTGTTGGGACACTGAAGGGACTTCTCTGATACAGAACATCCTCACTGTGGTCCATTCAAATGGATGAATCCACTGAAGTGAGCTCATAACCCAATCTCTTCACGTGAACATTGTGGCATTGCTTAACACGAGAGTCTTGAAGGATACACGTTGAAGTGTGACAATGCCGAGAATTGTTTTTGAATCTTGGCAAGGTTTCCCTGCAGGAAACGATTTTAATGACTCTGGAATGTGATCTAGGCCAGGGCAAGATGGGAAAGGGCAGCCCACTTAGGCAGAGAAGTGAGCAGCCTCCCCACCTGCCCCCTGGTCTCTCCAGCTGTTGGTGCTGATACACATGGACAGGCTAGACTGATGGGCTATCAACTGTACCCGGAATAACTTACAAATGGACCTTCATGGAAAAGCAAAGACTTCTCCCAAACTGCCATCTAAAATGGCGACCACTCACTACAACTCAAAAAGATCCTCATACACAACCTGTTGTTCTCAGAGTATTAAACATGATTTGGGGTCATTTTATCTTCCAAAACTCATCCTCCAAACTATTGGCCAATGTTAGATAATGTACTCTACAAGTTCTCTTCTAGAGAACATACCTAGAAGTGGTCAAACATCACATCTTTGTGGTATGTGTTACATAACTTACAGAACAGTCAAACTTCTTAGATTTGAACCCAAGAGTACTTGAACTTGACAATTAATATTTACTTATGAAGATTCACATGTTTTCTATAATTATAAACATCCAATCTACACTTACCTTCTTTCTGAATTGTTTTCAAATTGCCCACAAAAATGGAAATGATTCAAACGCATAGTCAGTACTCCAAGGTTTTCACTTTGGCACAGAAACGACTTAAATACTGCCGTACTCGGGGTCCAGAAAGCAAAGGGCCCTGCATCTTAAATACTTAAGATGTCTGTCTTGCCTTACTAACATCTGTTAACATTTTGATCACAGGAAAGAGCAACACAAACTTACCAGGTTCATAAACCAGACTAAATTCAAATTCTGTTGGACAAACAATTTGGAGTCACCTGCAACTAAGGTTCTTAGTTTTCAAGTCTTATGTAAAGTCTTGACCAAGACTATAGACGGTAGGATATTGATTTTTAAGGGAACTTTCTGCTGCTTGATCCTGAACAGTCTAAGGAATGTTGGCCACGTGTGGTCCTCTAACCTGATCTCTGATCAGATGTAGTCCTTCAAGGAGTAGAAAAATTTTCATGCACATTCCACCAGAGGGAGCATTACACCTCAGTTATTGTAGTTGGCTCTAGGTTTAGACACCAATTCAGGAATGTCAATTTCTCCTAAGCTTAACATAAAGCCAAGTCATCCTTAGTTAAAACTCCCCAGCTTTTCTTACAAAGGCTAACCCTCTGTGCTGCTGGTGGGATTCACTTCTGGATCAGCTTAGTGTTGCTTATGGAGGCAGCTTCCAGTTCTAGCCAAAGCTGACCTCCTCCTGTGCCCTAGTCTATGCTGCATGTTCAGGGAACATGAGGGTCTGAGGTCCTGGGTGAGCACATTTCCAGGCATCTACCCAGATGAACCAACAAAGTCCCTCCTGACACAAGGGGCTGCTCCCTGTGGGGCCCTTCTGTATCTAGGGGAGCTCCTCGGACAACTCCACCTCCAACCCAGGGGGCCTTATTCTTGGCATCTTCATGCTCAGGTGCTCGGAGCTTCTACTTAAAATCCCTCTTCCCTCGCCCCCTTTTAAGAAAAATTTGAGCAAACTCCCAACATTCTGGGCACTGGCCTTTAGCTCTCTGAATCTCATCCCTCACCAGCACTCAAAGGATTCAAAAAAGATCCAAATGTCCATTTAAGCACCAAGTGGACACAGAAATCCCTGGTGTGTACCAGACTTCAGGTGACAGATCCCCTCACCCCTCTGCCAAAACCAGAGACTTTATCCTTCTAACAAATGTCTCTAGGCTGGTAAGGGGGGTGTGGAAGAGAAACACCTGATATGAAGGATCTCAGCTGCTGCTGGGATGTCCCTAGAGTCCTGACCACAGGCACAGCCCAAAGCAGTCGAGTCCCCTCTGCCAGCTGAATGCCAGTTGCCTGGGGCTGGCTGCTGCTATTGGCTGGCTCTGCTGACCCTCCTAGGGTGACAGGTCTATGCTGCTTGATGCTGGGTTGGAAAATCTAGGAGACTGAAGCAGGGAGAAAGTTCTGTTCAAACTGGCTTTTGAAGACAAACTTGGTGTAAATTTTCCTCCCATCTTGGAGTCTCGGAGTACAAAGAACTTCAAGGAGTTAAAGGGGCATGGTTGGATACTTGTCATGAATGTATGCTCGGCGAGGGGTCCTCATTCAGAGGCTCCCCCTCTCTGGGAAATATTTTGATGGCTTTGACTTTCTGCAATGAGTTAACTAGAACCTAAAAGGGGGCTTCCCGTTCACAAAGGATTAGGGAAGAGCAAGAGACCATTGCCCATGAACCCTGTTACGTTAGGTGCTCCCCAATTATGTGCCAGGAAATGCTTGAAGATTGAACTGCCCAACTGTCCTGGACACCAGGAGAAAAGTCAGTAAATTAAACTCATGACAAAGTCCACATGAGAACATCAAAAGCCTATACCAGTTCCAGACTTGCAAACAGATTAAAACTCAGTTGCCTCTATGGCCCTGAAGAGTGTGAAGACTGGGCCAGGCATCTTCTGCAGAACTCGTGGGTCATGAGACGATAGCACACTGACAAAGGCTACTCGACAGACTCCTGAGCAGCACAGGCCTCAACAGACAAAAGTCTCGACACACCTGGGCACCTGGAGTGGAGAAGCTGACATGAGAGCCCCAGTTACCACTCTGCATGAATGACCACGTCCATCATTCTAGAACTTAAGCTTCCCAGGACCTAGAGGACTAGGTCTAGTCGGGCATAGCACTGAATTCTTGCCTGGACATCATATTGTGGCTTGAGGTTAAGTTAGAACTAATCTGACTACAGCAATGAGAACCACAGGCTCCAGATTCCGAACCTGGCTTCAACTACCCTCTTGCTCTGTGGCCTTGGATAGATGCTTGGTCTCTGAGTCTTGTTCTCCAGGACCAAAGTGGGAGTACCAATCATCTTGATCTGGATCCTAGGACAGGATTTGACCTGTTGAGAGCTTAACATGTCGGGGGAAATGCTGGAGGAGGCCAGGAGAGCCTTGGGTCTTGATGTGGGCCTGAAGAGAAGGAAACTGAGTGGGAGGTACACTAGACTGCTGGGCATGCTGAAGCTCTGCTGTGGAGTTGCTGGTTGGGAGCTGAGTGGAGAGACCAGGTCATGATGCAAACACAGGGTGTCTTATAAACTTCATCGATGGGACCCCTCCCTGCAGACCCAGGAGGTGTTTAAAATTGCTTGGCTGTAAGGACTTGGTACATGGTGTTAAAATGCATCTTTCAAACTGAAAGAGCTGCTATGCAAGGCTTTTTATTCTGGGTTGCTGTGTAGAGGCTACAATTCAGCCTGTACAAAACCACGCACATCACTACTCCTCACTCCTTGGTTTTCCTGCCGGGTATAATGGAGCTACTCTTTCCAGCCAGGATAAACCGGGAATGCCTACCTAGTGCTCAGCATGGTGTAGAGCAAGCAGAGAAAGCTCATAGCTGGATGGTGTTGGCCATTACCACCAAGGTCGCTGCTGGCAGTGAATCTGAGAAATCCTTCTGCTGTAGAAGGAGCATATGGCTTTTTTTTTTCTTTTTTTTTTTTCTCCAAACTACCTTGAGTGAGGTGAGCTGATTACCGGGTACATCTTGGCTCTCAGGCCAATTCATAAGCTCTGGTAGTCTCGGGTAAGAAACCCCAACTACACCCAGTGGGTCTTACCAAGGTCTTGGTGGAGCCTGGGGCCACCCTGCACATGTTGCTGAACTGTCTGGCCTTAGGCTGGTAGGGGGACCCTCACCTTGAGTGCAAGGCCACATCGTGGACATGAAATCTGTGTAGTCACAAAGAGACCTGTGCTTGTCTTGGTGTCTTAATGTTACCTCTTGAGCAAGAGGTCCACGTCCCCTTTTGTTAGGGGTCCCATGAGGTATACACCTGACCTGAATGAACGTTCCAGTCCAGGGTCTTGATAAGTGGCTCCCTCATTCAGGGGTAAACTGATGACAGCGTAGTGAATGGACCACATGCAGGTACACAAGCAGTGACTGAGAAACTTGCAGAGTGGCAGACTCGAGGGCTGGCACCCTGGGGAACAATGCCAACCCTAGGCTGACTCCAGCAAGACCTATACATGCAAGGACAGGAGAATGTCTTGTGTCCCTGCCAAAACTGAAGGCTAAAAAAATAACTGGGGGAATAAGGTCTCAGACTTTCCTGTCATAAGTCTTGATTCCTGTTGAACAAATGGTGGGGGGCAAGAAGATGGATGGAGGCATCCCACGAGGTCGACCTCCTGAGGCCCTGTGAAGGACTTGGAAAGGAAGAGCAGATGGGGACATCGTGACAGCTCTGTGCATATTGGTGTACATCTGAAGAAATCAGACTCCAGTACCCAGCCAACCAGTTCCAAATGGGATTGGTCATAGGTGCAATCTGTAGTTCCATGAGTGGTCAACAGTGTCTCCCCCCGCCCCCAAGAACCCAGATCTGTCCCTAGACAGGAAACTCGTTATCATCTCTGTCTGCTAGCTCTGCTAAAGTCCACTGTGATCTCTTGCCTGAGACCAACTACATCTAATTCTGCTCTAATGTCCAGCACAACCAACTCTGGATAGCAAGAGGGTAACAGCCTTAAGTGGAGACGAGGACAGGGTTCTGTTCAGCCCTGATCATGTTCTTAAACATGAACGTAGGCTGTCTAAATTTTGCCAGTGGCTTCATGGGATCTTTTACTTGGAATTATTACTTTAAGACCTTTGTGTCTTTCACTATAAAAACTGCCATGGAGACAGGTCTTGATACTCACCCTTACAGGGTTAGAACTCGGGCAGCATCCTTGACATCATGGTGGGACTTCTTGGGACAGTTCTTGGTGTGTTCACAGAAGTGTGTTTCTGTATGGAGCCAAGTTCCCTGTGAAAAATGTGAACTTCAAGGTCCTAGGTGGAGAGTGAATTCATTCTGCTTGGGTGTGGTTTTTTGTTTTTTTTATTTTCTTGGTGGGGAAAAAGTTGTTACCTTCTGAGCCTTCACCATTTCCCCATCCACTCTTGTCCTCCTTTCCACACCCTTCATAGGGCTTCAAGTGCCCGACCTCTGTATTGACAGAGGGTAGGGACAAGCCAGCTCTGGACGTCAAGGATTGGTTGGGGGGGTCTCTGCAGTTCCTGGGGCCTGCCCCTGCTGTCCCCCAGTCAGTACCCTGGAGAGCCAGATCAATGCATTACATTGTCGTACATGCCATAGGGATCAAGAACAGAGTGTCCTGCGAGCTGAGATGAGCTTCCTGGTCACCAGGATTCAACCTGTTGCCAGCAGAGGAGAAAGAGACCTTAGCGAGACTGGAAAGGGAGAGACGTGCTGTCTGAGAACACAAGAAATGGGCTGGGTCACTGCTCCAAGTGACTTCTGTTTGTGCTGAAGCCTTTGGCAGTATTACTGGACAGATGGGAAGGTCAGGACAGACTGACCCTTCCCCTGTACACCCAGCCTGCAACGCCCAGACCATGCAGGAGTAGAATAAGGCCAACCATCAACCCTGGGCAGGTGAAGGCAGCCACAGCACAGGTATGCCACTGTCCCAGCTCACCTTGGGATAAAAGGACAGCCACAGTCAGATGAACCCACCCCCTCTCCCTCTGCAACATGCAGGACCCTGGCACTGCCTGCCATGGCACATGAGGGGCTCTGCATCCCTCTCTGTAACCGCATCGGACACCCTCACTGGACAGATGGCCAAAGGGGCCTCCTGCGTCAGCCCCGAGGCTGCCTCCTCCTGGTCATCGGGTGCTTAGGTGCAGGGGGGTGAGCACACACATGCGACCTTCCCACAGCCACCTGCAGGAAACACCCTCATTTCCCACCTTTTGACAAGGCACTGACAGCAGAGTCACAGCTGTGGGTGTAGAAAGGCTGAAGGGGAGAAGCAATTTCCCAGCCCCAAGCTGCTCTGGAAGGAGAAATTGAACACTTGCTTGTACCCTACTCAGGTCTCCTGGGCACTAATCCAAGTTGGCACTTGGGCCCGAGGGTGAGAAGACTGTGAGCTGGGCCTCCCCAGTGACCACCTTCAACCCCATTCCCCAGGCTAGCCCTGCCACAGCTGCCCTTCTCGGGTACTGAAGTCTTGCTCATCCCCTCTTAAAAACTGAGCCATTCCTCCAGTCCTGGAAATGGGAACCAGGACCACACATGTGTTGGGCAAGGGAACCATCACAGAGTTGTGCCCAGCCCCTGGCTATCTGTGCACTGACATCCCCATAGACGTGCATATCATGTGCAAACACACCTACTCCTGCCTCTCCTTATCTCTTGGTCTCCTTCCCCATTGGACCCCTCCTACACTGGGTCAGTTTCTTCCACATAAGCCAAAGACAAGTATCGGGTGTTCTTTCTCACTCAGCATCATGACCTAGTTCTATTCACTTTTCTGCAAATGACACTTTAACTTTTTATGGCCATCCCATTTTGTGTATGCACACATGCATTTTCTTATCCATCAACAAGCATCTAGGCCAATTCTACAATGTAGCTATTGTGAATAGTGACGTGGTAAACATGGGTATCCAGCTCTCTCTCCTGTATGCTAACTTTATTTGAAGAACATACCCAGATGCAGAATAGCTGGATCATGAGACATTCACTTTCAGCTTGAAGAACTATCTGTCTTCCAGAGGCTGTGCTAGCTAACATTCCCACCAGTGGTATATAAGGGTCCCCTCTTCCCCATTGAGCATTCTCTTGACAACAGCCTTTCTTACTGGGATAAGATGGAATCTCAATGTAACTAGATTTGCATTTCCCTCATCAAACCTGAGCATTCTTTTCCACATTAGACACTCGAACTACTTCTGAAGTCCGTTCAGATCACTTGCCTACTTACTGACTGGATTGCTTGTTTGCATATTCTAGACGTGAACCCTCTGTCCGGTGAATAGCTACCAAACACTTGTCTATCCTGCATGTTCTCTTCGCTTTCTGGCTGTGCAGAAGCTCCTCAATCCATCTTTGATTCTTTCATCTGTTTGAGAAATCACTGCCTGTGCCTATCTTGGTGTGTTCGTGTAGTTTGAAAGTCTCAGGTCTTGCATCAAGGTCTCTGATCCACCTTGGGTTTAGTTTGGGAAAGAGTCTAGCGTCAATCTTTGTATTTGGTTTTAACGTCACTAGAAGAGGCCATTCTGATGCCTGTTTTGGTACCTTTGTGGAGGGTTGATGGCCACAGAAGTGTGGGTTTATTAAGGTGCTCTACATACTCCACTTGTCTACATGACTGGTTCTGTGCCAATACCACACTGTCTTGTTGCTATGGCTCTGTAGAATAATCTGAAATTGGGTATCGATGCCTTTAGTATTCTTCTGCTCAGGATTGCTATGGACTTTTGGGGTGGGGGACCTCTAGCCTTCCACATAAATTTAGGTATTTTTTATTTTCAGTGTAGAATGTTAGATCTCTAGATCCCATTCAGTCTCTAGGCCACAGTTGTCAACAGACATTGAAATAAGCTTCTCCCAAATCGTGACAGGAGGCCTTGTCTCCTAGGGGTGTCTTGAGTTTCTTCGTCCAGTGCTTGATAACTTCTATGGTACTGACCTCTTACCACCTTGGTTACTTATCCCTAAGTTTTTTGCTACTCTTCTGAATTTGAAGTCTTGGGTGGAGTCCTCTGGAGTCCAAGTATAGAATCCTACCTACAAGCAGGGATAACTTGACTTTTCCTGTTTGTATCCCTTTATTTCTTTCCAGGTTACTGTCTAAAACTTTGAGTACTGTGCTGAACAAGCAAGGAGATGCTGTTCATTCCATATTCACAGGAAATACTTTGTTTCCCATTTGTGACGGATAGTCTATTATGTTGAGGTATAATCTGTCTATACCTAGCTTCTTTAGGACTTCTATGAAGTGATGTCAAATCTTTTCAAAAGCATCTTCTGCATCTGAGATAATGTGACTTCCTCCAATTCTATATATGCTATATCACATTAATCTTGAATGTTGAACCATCCTTGCATCCCTAGAGTGAAACCAACTAGATGGTCTCTAATCTCAGACTTTTTTTTTCAAGTATTGAGAAATTTTGTATCTCCTCATTAAGAGCACAACTATGAGCTAATGTCCTTATCAGTTTTCTATATTGGCTGTTATCTCAATGTTGAGATGTGCTTGGCTTTCTTTTTCCCATAACATGGAAAATCTTAAACTTTGACTCTCATGACTTCAGATACAGTATTAATCCTAAGTGTCCATCCCCTATAAGATGGGGGGTGGTCACTAAGATGGGCCATCTACAAAAGACATGAACCAGGCTCTCATGCTACCTGCTCTGTAACTCTTACCTGGGGTTCACAGTGCTCCTTTCTGGTGGGAACATTAGAGATGGAGAAATGGGGCCCATTTAGCTGTTTGCTCAAACGTCTGATGAACTGCCTGCCGATTGAGGGGAGCAAGATTGGGTGTCAAGGACCAAAGTAAAAGTGGTCCACCGTGACACCTGAGCCGTTCATTCCCTAACCAATTGCACTCGAGCACCCCCATGGTGGGCCTGCTACTCCCTTGACTTCAAAGCCCTGTGGTCTGCTTAGACTCTTGATTGACCAGAAATCACAGTAGCTTGAATCCTAACTTGACCCTGTTCCTTGGAGAACACTGCTAGTTCCCCCAAATGGAATCTCGCGGCCAAGAAACCCTCCATGCCTTTTTGCTAATACCTTGCCCCCCTTGGCAAACGGGCTTCAGAAATGCCACTCCCAGCATTGGTGCGCTGGAAAGCACTGGTGCACGGTCACTTGAAGGATTTACAACTACAGGACTGTCAGTGACCGAGCCTGAAGTTGGTCCAGGATCAGCCTGCAGCATGGTTGGGATCTCCACCAGCAGACAAGCATCATGAAACAGTTGCAAGGTTAGGGTTCATCCAGACGACTCACCTGCCTACGGAGCTCTTGAACCTAAACAAAGGGCCACTCTTGCCAAAGTACACATGTACTCAATGGCTGTCCACTTGAGCACTCCTAGCAGTACTTACTGTGTACCTCCCCATCTAGCCTCTAATGAGGATGTAAAAATCCAGGAGTCTGCCCTCTGTACTGAGGCATGGCCCAGCCAAGCCATGCTAGAACTTGAGAGTCCAGGCAAGCTTTCTATTTTCATCCAGACAGCTCACCTGCCTACGGAGCTATTGAACCTAAACAAAGGGCCACTCTTGCTGAAGTACACCTGTACTCAACGGCTGTTTACACCAGGAGTCAATCCATTCCTCAGCCACAATGAGGCACCAGAACAAAGCTAGTCAGGACTGCTCATGTGCATGAGGACAAGTGACCAGGCTCTGACCTTAATGAGCCTGACTGGTTGGTCCAGGGCGCCTGCCCCTATCTCTGCCCCCTGTGGAGGTGATTTGCAGTGTCTGCCCTTTTAAGGAGGGAAGCCCAAGTACTGGGCCCCTCTAATGAGAGGTGACAGTGTCTCCAGCCTCTGGCTTGGCGACTGATGGGAGGGCAGGGGCTGGAGAGCCAGCCATCTCGGGGGTGTCTGCTCCCTGACCCGGGAGGACAGAAGTCTGTTTCCCCTGCTGTTAAGGAGGCACAGATGGGTCCCTCTCCCTGAAGAAGAAAAGGGAGCCTGGTGTTTGTTTAGCCTTGGCTTAGAGAGGATTAAAGGCAAATGCCAGGGCAATCAGACAGAAGAGACCATGAATGGAGGGCTCGGGACTTCCATCCAGATGTAGCAATGTTCATGAGACACACCAAAATGAGAAGGTGACTCTGGAAACTTGCCTTAGCCAGAAAAGGGGTATAAATACAGATGTGGAATGGAAAAGGAAATGGCCTAAACCGAAGACCAGCAACATCTCGGAGCCTAACTCCTGGTCTCCCCATAATATTGGGACCTAACCCTAGAAACACCCAGCACAGACCTGTCAAACTGAGCACCTGGGGACTTGAAGTAGGAGAATATGAAGTAGGACCCTTCTGGGTTATTCCTTGACTCTGCTTTCCTTGGCAAAGTTCCTAGTTCAGTGTCCAAAGCTGTCCCCCACATTGTTCCGGACTGCCCAAGATTGCATAAAAATAGACATCAGCAAGTTTGGGTATAGTTGGGGAGTTATCAGACTGAACCCTATAAAGAATGCATGTTTGAGGCAGACACCAGTCTTAGCATTCAGTTATTTAGGGGTTTTTAAGCATTCCTCCCCAGCTCGATTTCCTGCTCCCTGTGGTTTGGATTTTTCTAGTCAAAAAACGCCCTTTGGAGACTCTGGGCCAGGCAGAGGAGCGTTACTGCTCATGGCTGGTGCAGAACATTGTCACCTTTCTGAAAGGTGTAAGAAATGAGTGTCTCTGTGGTCCTAGCACAAGAGAAATGCCATCCACCACGGTGTATTTAAGGGCTTATGACTTGATTTTTGTAGAGTATCAAGACGGGATTCAGGCTCTGCATTAGCTTGGCTTGGATCTTTAGCTTGAATCCAAACCAGTGCTGTGGACCATGCCCAGTAAGACTGGACTGAAAGTTGGTCTGTCTTTCTAGAGCCAAAGTGGCCATTGCCTCCCAACTCTAAACCATGAGGCTCTGTTGGGCCAGGAGCGTGTGCCACCTGTGAAGATGGGACTTTTCTGGAGCAACTACAGCTTTGCTTGATAGCATGCTTTTTTGGTGGGGGCGGGGTCCAGCTACATGATGCGACCATGGATACCCATGCTCATGTGGCAGCCCCAGTAGCACATGGAGTTCTGTCTGGACTCCCCAGAGGCAGGCTGCTGGCCAACCGTGATGTCACTTTTAATGGCCCCATGTCAAGGCTAGGAGTTAGTTATCTTGACCAAGGAGCATGACATCCTACATGTGCTTTCTCAAACCTCCCTGGAGAGGAAGTGACTCTTCCCAGGGGAGCAGCCCACCTTCCTGCTCTCATCCCACATTTATCCATCAACCCAGGTTTAACTGGGCTGAGTCTGTACCGAGCAGGTCCGGTAGAGGCAGAAGGCACCCTGGTCTAATTCTCAGAGCCCTTTCGAAGGGCCAGCCATCAAAGCTGAAGGTCATGTTTGATTCTTGGTCCAGGATGAGAAAACTTCTAGAATCCTCATGGCAAAGGATCCATCTGCCTTGATACTGAGTGGATGGTCCACCTAAAAACTGGGTTTCAGGTGAGACCCCTTCAGCCATGACTCTTGAAGTCACCTATTACATGTTGTACATCCTCTAAGCTTTCAGTAAAACCCTGTGAGGAGGGGGGTGAAGGGTAGCTGAGGTTGCTTATCTGGTGCTTCTTGATACCAGCTCTTGTTGAGGATGGTGACTGACCTTCGGAACAATGGTCCTCAGTGCTGGAGGTAGCAGCCAAGTCTCTCATGGCTGTGCTGTCTGGAGCTTTGACAACGGCCTTGCTGAACTGCTCTTGAAGCATTGCTTCTCCAACAACTCTAGATTTGGGGTGTTGCTTTGTGGAGGATGTGTCTGCCCAATTGCCACCTCATCCCCATAGTGGGTTGAAAGGTGGGCTAAGTCTCCATGAAAGTGTCCATGTGGGTACTTGGGATGGGTTAGTGAGGGACTTCTTGGCATCAGGACATCCATCACACGTGGGGTATAGCTGGCTTGTATGAGCTGACTCTCAGCCCTGGCATGCAAGGATTCTTGGAGGTGCTAATAGACTAAAGACAGCTTGTCCTTGTACCTGGGCTCTAGGCCTTGCTCTTGTCACTAGAACCAGATCTCTAGAGACCAAGGGGACTCGTCCATGAGGGACGCATCCTAAAGTGAACTAGAATCTGGGCAAGCATGAAAGAGGATGCTGAACCCAACATGGACTCTTCCTCCAGTTCCTGGGAAAGCATGAAGTGCCTTGAGATCAATGCCCTTGAGATCTGAAAGAAAAGTGAGTACCAGAGCTGGCCCAGGACACGCTGGACTAACCAACTTTCTTATCCATGGGAAAGTTGGAAATGGTGAGATGAGAAGCGGTCACAGGGCCCCAAGCATGCTTTTACTTATGTAAAAGGGCTCTTGGGGGTGGGGGGGTCTGGAGGGCAAAGAATGCAGGCCACCATGTTGTGGCCAACCCCATGGGGAGGGCCTCTTGAAATGCAAGCTCTGCCTGGGGAGGCTTGGGCCCAGAGGACAGCCAGGTGACGCTTGGGCCTTTCATACTGGTGTCTCATAGGGCACAATCTGAGCCCCCAGAAGAGGGGCAAGGCCGTTTCTGCGGTTTCCCTAATCCTCCAGGGACATGGCTGCCATGCTTTAGGACAAGTCGGTGACCACAACTGAGAAATGCTGGTATCTGTCAGGAACAGAGCACCAAGCAGCTTTTGGTAACTCTTTAGGACCAGGACAGAAGCTTCTGGAAATGGATGAGCTTATTAAGGTGGGGGGGTGTTGTATCTTGGTGCTGTCCAGGAGGGCCCCTCTGCCAAGGTGGTACATATGGCCTGATGGGGTCCAGATGAAATGACAGGCCCAGCCTCTGGGTGCCTCTGCCGCTGTGGCCTTCCAGGACATCCCTTGGTAGTGCAGACACTGCCTGAGATGGCATCAGAGGTGACAAGACCCTCGGCACTGGGACTCTGGATGCTCGCTTGTGCTTTGGCCCCTTTCACACGTCCTTGCTCACCTCAGATGGAGGCCAGGTGCTTCCAACCCTCCTGTTCGGTGTTGTGCAGAGTGTCTTAAGGATTGATTCTGTGGAAATGAATGGACAGACAGAAAAGGTGCCAGGAATTGCACTTGGTGGAAAGAACCCTGGCTAGGCTGAGTGTCCTGAAGACGGAATGGGAGAGGTGGGGCCTTGTGCTTCTCATTGGCTTCGTCGCCAGCAGGGTCCATGGCTGAAAACCGGGCATGACCTTGGAAGGCCCATCTTCCACCAACGTACCCTTGCACACTGACCACTGAGGCTGTTGGATAGCAACTGAAACCACCAGAATGAGGGGATTAGGGGAACTTCGTGTCCTGTGATGGCATTGGGCAGTTAATGAACATAAGTTCACAAAAACTTGTGTCCTTCTTCCCTTTATCTTGAATTCCTTGTTGTGATTCCCATAAGCTACCTCTTCTGCTCCCCATCTTGTGTCTCAGAGAAAAACTAGATTTCAGAAAGTTAAGGATGTCGCTGGCCGTCTGTGACAGGGTGGATCCCAGGGTCTGGTGCACACACTTAACTACTGGTCTGCTCCCGAACACCTAGGTGGTTGGCCCATGTTAAAGGGACTTGGGACATCTAATTGGAAGTCTCCGCCAACCACGGTGGCAAGTGGCGCTGTAGTTGCTATAGGAAAGTTTGCTATTTATAGCAACATGAAATGCACACACCAGCATCCATGCCCGAATGTCCCTGAGGAATAAACACGTTATCCGTTCCCTGGATATTGTTTCCCATTTCTGCTTAACTCAGTTTCTTGGCCAAAAAAGAGGAGCCTTGAGTATCAGGCGCCCTACCCAGGTGTTTAAATTTGTGTTATGGCTATTGATGCTGAACGATGTCTCTTTCTACAATTGGTAAGAAACCGTTTCTGGTCAGAATCTCGGCTGAGATTATAGCGAAGTTTGGCTCAAGTTCTTCCTGAGAATTTGTATTGGACATTGTTTCCTGAAGTGTAACCCAGGTGTCAGCTTCGTTTGGGATCTTGGCTTAAATATAACTAGGTGAATGCAAACAGGTGGCACCAGTTATAAACTCGCTCTCCACTCCCAGCTCCCCTGACTGAGGGTTTCTCGGCCCTCTGAAACCAGAGTGGGACCTTGTCTTACAAGCTTTAAACCCATGAGGCTCTTTTGGTCAGGAACCCCCATGTCAACTAGAACAAGCCTGAATAGCCAAGTGTCCTGTAAGTGAAGTAAGACTTGGCTTTCTAGAGTGCCCGGGGTATCTCCAACTAGACAGTGCAGTTT
Organism: Ictidomys tridecemlineatus; assembly: GCF_052094955.1. NCBI lineage: Eukaryota > Metazoa > Chordata > Mammalia > Rodentia > Sciuridae > Ictidomys > Ictidomys tridecemlineatus. Next base: position 84,745,421 of record NC_135478.1, on the reverse strand, counting down.
GCTAGCCCAAACTGCCACCCTTAAGAATCCCAGGGTTGAGTTTGAACTTTATCTGTGGCCATGGTAGAGGGAAAGTTGACCTTCACAGACTTGCTATCAGTTCCAGGAAGGAGCTGATTGTGGTGGCATTGCCCAAAACCAAGATGCACCAGGTATAATCGAGGAAGGGGACCTAGACAGTCAGGAATGGGAGAACTGGGTGGGGAAGACACTGGACCTCTGATTTGCACTTTAAGCAGTAATGACTATGGCTATGGTCACTCTGCATGGGGGAGGACAATAGTGTTAATGCAGGAGCTGGCTGGGCCATGATGCCTGATACGGCTGTGATCATGGGACTAGAGCTCCATGCCTGAGCGTGTCACCAACCATGCTCTTGCAGAATTGCCAGGTGGAGCTGTGAGTCTACACTCCCCAAATTCAGGAAAGGGGGCTGCCAATCAAGGCTGATAGCCAAAGAGGCCGAGAAACCTCTTTGTTAATCATTTCCACATCTTCAGATGGCACAAGCTTTCTGGAACAGAAGTACCACAGTGACCTGATGTCCCTTGATTCGAATCCCGGTTAAAGTGCCCCAGGACTGGGATGAATTGGCCTCCCTCTCAGTTCTTTGTGGTTGTTGAGGTGCTCTGGCCTGTTGTCTGGCCATGTGTTCATGGGGGTTTTGTGGACTCTTGGACCCACTTGCACTGAAGATATTCCTAAAGAAGAAAACTCACTAGGTTGTTGGTGCCTTGTTTTGGTCCTTGTTCTTTAACCCAGTGTCTGGTCAAGATCTAGACCCCCAATATTGCTCCAGTTTAGAGGTGAGGGAGTTCCCCTACGAGCCTCCCCATGCAGTGGAGGCTCCGCATGCTTGGAACTGACTTCAGCTCTTGCTGGGGTTCTTGTACGAGAACCCTGGTCCAAGTTGTGTCCCCCCTCCTCCCCGCCATGCCTGTTCTCCCTGCAGCAATGCCCCTGGGCTTGACGCTGCACTTGAAGGTAACAGCTCATGAATCAGCTTAAGCCACTGGCCATGGCTGCTGCTGTGGCCACCACAGCCTTTCTGTCCAGCTGCGCAAACTGGCTGGTCCTGGAAGGATACTCTGGAGGCTTATCTCAAGCCACTTCAGACAAGGGGAAGGTTGCCTTGCTTTCTCAAATGACAAGATTTACCCAAAAAACGAAGCCAAGCCTCTTCCTCATTGAGAAATGCAAAGTCAGGCATCTGGCTAGGAATTAAAGGAGACCTTACCAATGGCATCGCATCTCACCCACACCTCTGGAACTTGTTTGGAGTAAGCCCGTGAAGGGCAGGAAATGACACTTGAAGCACGTGTGTATTGCCTTTTGTTGTCCATGCTTTGGGTTTCTCCTCCTCCATTCCATAGGTGGCCTCTGGTTTAAATGCCTTTGGCCCCTTCTCAGTAGGGGTATATTTGGGAACCATGAGCACTGGTTGGATTCACTCCTCCAGGAACTGAGTTAGTTTTAACTAAACTAAGCATATGGAATGGTGGTGACAGTCACTTCTGATTGAACCAGAGGTGTTTCTTCAAGACTAGGAACTTCCCCCAAAGAATTTTCTTACCACTTCAGTCAACTGCTCACCAGCTGCTAGGGATGCTCAGTTCTGCTAGACTGGAATAAAGTGGCAGATTCTCTGCTGTCAAGGTCCCTCAGTTCCTCACTTACAGACAGCATCCATTCAGGGTCTTATGGGGACAAAGATGGGAACTGTTCAGTGAGATCAGTTTCTCTCCTGGCTACCTCCAGTGACTTGATCACTGGATTTCCCAACCCTGGGGAACTTAGTCACTGTTTCTTTATTGATCTCTCCAACCTCGGGCTATAGTATCACCTTGGATATAGGTGAGCTGATGAGTCACCTGGTGTGTGCCTATGCATGTGCACCAGGGAAGAGTCTCAAGTCTCAGTTGAATGATCTGGATGTGACGGTCATCAACTTTACCCTCCCCCACCAACTTGAAACTAATCTTTTGTTGAATCACCTTTGTGGGCAGGACCAAGTCTCCAGTGGGACAAAACATGTCTTGGTGACATCCAATCTCAGGAAGATGCTTGACTACCCTCTTAAGAGCACATGCTGACTCTCCTTGGTGACAATGCAGCACTAGGTGTGGCCTTACTTCTTGGCAACCAGTGGCAAACCTAAATCTTTGACTGACTTAAGCTGGGGTCTAGTGGACAGGTTATTACTTGGTCACACTTGCCTCATTCTGCATGCAGATCTTAAATCCTAGTGACTTCCTATTGACCCCAGAGGCTAGAATCGATCCTAGAATGACCAAAGGTTCATGGGAAAGAGTTGACATACGCCTATAGACTAGGAGTAGGGTTTGCCTGGGTCTCCTGGAATTCTGAACCATTAGCTTAACACTGGAAGAAGCCACTCTAGAGAATCTTGGGCCAAGCATGCTGGTGCATGCCTACTCCCAGCATCTTGGGAGGCTGAGGGAGGATCAGGAATTCAAAACCAGCCTCAGCAACAGTGAGGCACAAAGCAACTTGGTGAGACCCTGTCTCTAAATAAAACGGCTGGGGATGTGGCTCTGGTCAAGTGCCCCTGAGTTCAATATCATGTTAGTTTCAATAGAGCCGAGACCTCTGAGACTTGGCTTCTGTTCTTGCTGGATGATCTGCCCTGTCATCTATGGAGATGATGGGAGATTCTAACTTCTCGTGAGCTCAAGCCTTAAGTCCCATAGACCACCAAAATAGTGTGCACCAAGATTCTGAAGTCTATGTGTGGGGTAACCTGATGTGGAAGGATTGCTCTTAATGTAGAGGGGGAAATGGTCTGGGAAAGTGTCCAAGGCTCAAATGGGTTTCCTGACCTCATTGAAGACCTCTGCCCCCTGTCCTACCTCCAAGGTCACCCCATACCTCTGGATCTTGTTTGGAGTAAACCCGTGAAAGGCAGGTAACGACACTTGAAGCACATGTGTATTGTCTTTCCTTGCAAGACGAAAGTCACCTACCAACCTTGGGTGCTGACTCTTACTTGGGTACAGCTGAGACGTTTGGGTCAAAAAAATTTTGACCATAAAAGACTTTCAAGTAGGAAGAGCTACATTAATGATGGTCTTCTGACATGGGGAACCTGTCAGAGAGCGTACTTCTCTAGTTTCTTTCCAGTTCTCCTGCTCCTCTGTAGGAGCCTGGGAAGGTTTGAGAAGGCCAGCAATGTCTACCAGAACTCCCAAAGCTCTACCCTAGTTATGAGGACCCTAACTTGAGTCTTCTCCAAGTAGGAGCAATGATGATTTTTCCCTTGTTACACTCCCTGCCCGTCACTCCTCTCTGCCCATTAACTCTTGATCTCCTTAGAGAGAGGTGTCCTCAGTAAAGGCCAGGTAACAACGACACTTGGACTCTGAGCAGAGGGACGCAGAGGCTCAGGACGGTATCTGCTTGATGTCAACACTGAAAACTGAACCTCCAAAGTCCGTGAAGAGAAGCTGGAGCAGGCTTAGGGCGGCTCTCCCCAACTTTCCTATCCTGAAAAGCCCTAAACTTGGATCTCGAGTCGGGAATTATTTAGCAACTCTGTAAATCCAGACCTCTGAGAGGGTGGGGCTCCCACTGGGTCCCTTTGGTGTGTTCTCCTGGGACCTGTTCTTTCTGGGGCAGTTCTCCCTCACCCTAACATACTTGTGCACAAGCTTGATGGAGCCTCCTAGCCACTGGGCAGGTCCCTTGCTGGTATCAACACTGTCCTGATGTCAAGTCCCCTATCCAACAGGAAGAGAATTCTATGTCATTACCCCTGACATCTTAACAGATCTGATATTGAATGTTCAGGAAGCCTGTATAAATGCAGGCTCATGAAGATTTTTAACTAAGACTTAAATATGCTCATGTTACCAAAAGCATGCAGCTCTACAGAAGGTGATGAGTTCTTGACCACTAACAGAGAATTCTTGCAACAAGATGAATATACATGAATCAAGTGGACATGATGTACAGGTCAGGGCCATGGGACAAGGAGAACTACTGGCAGGGCGGTTTTATGCAGCTTATGCTGGTTTTTGTTCTTCAATGAGTCTTCAGTATTTCTAAAATGGTCATAGAAAGCATCAGAAAGGTACAATGTGGCTTTCCTCTTGGCAGTAACCCCGTCAATGACATGGGTTAGGTCTTGTTTCTCAACCTCTCAAGCATCCCTTAAACCTAGGTCTTAGGTCTGCCTACTGCAATATACAAAGTCCATGAGGTCTCTAACACACTCTCAGACAAACCCAATTCCTCTACCTAATGACCCATAAGTAGTCACACTCCAAGTTGGCAGCCTTTTCCTCCACTGTTCAAGTCGGGATCCGAACATGGTCCATATGCTGGTAGCTAGCAGACCGCAAGCCCTCTAAATGGAATCATTCCTTTTGTCCCATGGCTGCTTGTCCTACACTGGACAGCCAATAGCCTACAGATGTGCCTGGTACCTGTCATTACTTCACGTTCCTGTTCATGGTCCTCAAAGCCTGCTCCTCATCACCTCCTGAAAGTGAGTGTGCTTTTAGTTCATCTTTTTTCTTTGAGGATCTCTTAGCTTGGAGCAGGAAAAGTGTCCCAAATCTATAACACCTATAAAGGTTCTTTCTGTCTATGGTGCTGGCACTTGGGGTTGGAGAAGGAGGGCATGGTCATGGGGCACCAGCCTTGCCAGGTGAGGCCTGGAGTGACCTGTAGAGTCTTTGGTACTGCTTGGGAACTTGGCTCTGATGTCGTCCAAGGATAGAGGTTCATAGTTCTACCTTCTATCTACTGCCTACCACAGTTCCTCAGATGAAAGGCTTGTCCTGTTGGCCTGACACCAGTAGCTTGACTGCCCCATCCTTCCAGGTGTGGGTTCCTGGACACAAACGAAAGGCCAACAGTCAGTCAGATAACAGGTGAGACCAACTGGGCCTTCACTACGTCCTGCTGAAGGAGTTCTCATTCCTTCTCATATGACTTGGAAAACTTTCATGAAGGTGATCACTTGTAGTGTCCTGTCTCGGAGGCACATGTTGGGGGTCACATTATGGACACTGAGATTGCTACTTGATAAAATCAAAGATTTTTTTTCTCCCTTTATGAAGGTTCTTTTCCCTGCTGGGTGTTCATTATGTGGGGACAAATGTGGTCCTTGTACTAGTTCACGAATTCTACTAACTTGTTGAACAAGGTGTATAATCCAGCATTTCTAATTCTATGGTTAACATCAGGCACTTCCACCTCCCTGTCCTGTTAACCATAGAAGTGGAATTTGCCTTCCATTGGGATGTGGTGGATGTTGGAAAATGCTGGACACTCTCTCCTGGCAGCCATGGAAGACGAGAGAACATTGAGGAACATAGTCCTTAATGCCTTCCTAGTTATCCTGCCAAGGCCACACAATATAGTTCTACGTTACCTTCCATAGAACTGCATACACTGTGTATGGTCAGGATTAACTCTTACCATAAGAGGTTGGACAGTCTTCAATGCAAGGAAGGGTTCTTGATCACTTTTAAAGACAAATACTGAAACAGGTAAGAAAGAGTCTAAAAGGAAGTACCAGATGACGGCAGCAGAAGGCTTTCTACTGAAGCTTCACCTCTCGTGCTTGCCCTCATAGTAAGGTCCCATCCCAGCTTCTAACCCAAGAGTTGCATCAGAGGCTTGGGCAGGACTAAACTGCAGCCGGTCAGTCAGATGGATGTGGTTATATCCCCTCTGGTCACCAGCCCTGAGAAGGCTGGACGGCCGAACCTTGGTGCACAACTGCCCCCATGAATCTCCCAGATCCAAGACCATTGTTCTAAGGGTTAGTCTTTGTTCTAATGGTGGGCCTCTGTGGAAGGACATGACTCCAACTTCCAACACTGGTCACCTTTGAGCATTTTTGCTACCTACTCGGATAGGACATCCATGGTCTAACCCTATAAAACAATGTGGTTGTCAAGTTTTCTAGACGGGCTAATCCAGAATGGAGGGTATCTTATAAGACAACCTGGACTCTGCATTTGGTTCCTTCTGATTCCACTCCACTTGGAATCTTGGCAAGAGTCAGCAATGTGGCAGTCACTTCTTCTGGGGTCACATGTTGAAGCATGTGCCATGGGGTTCCGCCTCTGAGCATGCCGAGATTGCTCGTCAGTTAAATCCAACAGCCCTTCTTTTGTAAAGGTCGACTCCTGGACTTGTGATTCATGTGGGGTAAAGGTTTGAGATCCCTGAAAGTAACTTTCTATTTCAACTGTAGAGTCTGAACCTTGGGTACTGTGCTCCCATCAGATGTTATAAATACATTCCATACTTGCCAAGGGAATTCCTGAGTTTTCCTTCCATAGTTTTAGAAATTGGACCTTTAGAGGGTTTCTGACATAAACCTTTCCAGCTGTCTAGACAACCAGCGCCTCTTCAAACAGGCCCTAACCCTGTTGATTATGAGCAGATATTCTTCCTGCATTCATTGGATGAACTATGGTCAAGGTCACCTTAACTTTCTTGACAGACTTGGACTCCTATCGAATGTACTGTGTATGTTTACTAGGAATATTTAGTAAAGATGTGGGTGTTGGTTGAGGTCATTATCCCCAAATGATGTGGGATTCCAGGAATTGGAGCTTTGTCTATGTAAAGGAGCCATATTCTCAAAGAAGTGATTTTTTTTTTTTAATCAGCTATTCTCAAGTTCCGACAGAATAAGTGTCCGCCATACTGTAGATCACACTTTCATAACTGTGCCTAACAGGAGGGATCTGACGACCACACTCTCCCATGATTTCAAAAGAATTCCCAAAGGGCAGTCCCTGTTAATGGTGTTCATGTCAATCATGGCAAGCTGAAGGCATCTGAGATGATTGGTCATTCTGATGAGTTCTGTGGATGAGCCAGGGAACTGGCCAGCCTGTCTTTCCAAAGTTGTGTGGCCCTTATTGGGCTCCATCAGTGTTGTTCCATCTTTAGTTCCAAGAAGTGTCACCCTGTCACCTAGAGTCTGCAATTGCATCAGAGAATGACAGGCAACTTCAATCCTAAGACAGTGGCCCCAAAAGAGTGACTTCCCGCCAAACACTGGAGGCTGACCTGTCTTTAGTCATAGGACTGACCTTGTCTCCCTCAACTACACCTGAAGGGACTTTAGGACCTGGCACTTAGGTTTGTGCCACTGCAAACTCTTCCCCTGTGGGAACATCTCAGGAACCTAAACCACGCAGAGCAATGTCCATGGAATTTCTCCCCAACGGTCCTCGGATGCTCCTTGTGTAAAAGCCCCCATGAAGGGAGGGCTGGGTGTCCCTTTCCTGCTCGGGCCCAGAACCGATGGTGCTACACCTGCACCACCTGTCCATGGCTGCCTGCCTCTGTATGAGAACCTCACATCTGAGTGAGTTCATGGACTCCTTGGGGCCAGGAACCAGATCTCTCCCGAAACTTGGGTCCAGGGGTGACCAAGGCTCTTCGTAAAATAAGATGACTGCTCTGGCTCATGGCTTTCTGGACATGGGTCTTTTTTTCCTGAAAACTGCCTCAGATGGACAAGGGATAGAACTGAGGTCACTCAGGGATTTGCTTCTGGGCATGACATTGATGTGGCCTTGCTAGATAGCATGGCCCTTGCTCCACTGTCCTCAGTACTCATTCCTGAAGGTGTCAGCTTCTTGTGGGTTCAGGTCCTGTGTGTACCCACTTGAGCAAATGATCAGCATTCCAGACAAGCGGTTGTCCCTCGACCACAGAATTCTAGGAGGGGAGTTGCCTCCAGTACCAGAAGGGACGGTTCCTCCCCCATTGAGAGCCCTGCTTCCCCTTTCTCATGTCGTCAGGCAAAGGTCACAGGTGTCCCAGGGCTTTCACCACTATTTAGGGTGGAGACTCTAATTGTCACTTAATGATACTGGGGCAAGTCATTGTAGGGAAGCCAAAGCTCGGCTGCCCCCCCCACCCCCTTGACCATTCATCTGGCATAGGATCTCGAAGTCTGAGAATATTTGGAGTGAAGACGGCGAGAATCTAGAGAAGGAATCGCATCTGTCCTAGAGTCCGCCTTGGGGCATGGGTGGGCTGCCATCGCAGGTGCCTGGGCTTTCTCTTTCTCATTTCCCCAGCTCCATGGAAGTGCCTGGGGACCCTCCTGGGGAAGGCAGAGCACTGAGCTTGCACAGGGTAATCCGAATTGGACCCCCTTTGTGGGGGTCGGGCTCTGTGTTTGTCAGTGAGTTGTAGGGAAGGGATTTCAATCCTTAAACTTCAACTTTGTTCCTCTTTATTCACTTTTTCCCTTGTTAAACCCTGGAACAACTTATTAAGAAAAAATGCTGCTGAGTCCCAGAGAAGATCATCTGAGGAAGTGCACCTTGTATGGGAGACTGAGATTTGGAAGGGCAGAGCTTTTGCTCCAGATGCCAATATGGGAAACCAAAGCACAGGCCCCCCCTCTGAGCAGGAAGAGAAACTGGTTCAGACTAAGGTGACCATTCCCTAGGGTTCATCTAGGTCCTCCTGAAAAGTCCTGGGCTTGGTTCTTGGATGGGAAGTGACTTGGCACATAGGACAGACTTCTATATTGATGGCCCTGAGAGCTGGGCTCCTGTCTGCACTTCTCTGGGCTTCTCCACGGGCTCCTAGATAAATTCTCTCTGGTGTTGGCTGTGGAATTCCCTTACATGCAGACTTGGTGAGGGCCTCTCTCCTGTTGGATGGAGGATACCTCGTCATTGTCACAGGGTTCCTGTGTTGAAGTTAGACCAGACAGTTACTGTGTACAAAATGACTCTTCACCACAGGTCATTATCTTGGAGCACATGTGGCCCTGTCAAGAGTGGGAATCTCCAACTTGCCCTCTAGAAGCTTCCCTTTTAGTACAAAAACATGGGAAGTTTCTCATGAAACATTGTCATGTTGAATGGCAACATAGGGCTCTTATTGTCATAACCAGGAGGTGGACTTTCCTTAATGGACAGGACCTCAGAACATTCATGGAACTTGAGAAACATCTCAATCATGGTAACCTGGTCTTTCATGTGGCCAGAAAGTCTTTGGTTTGGCTTCTTATAAAATCTTCAGAAACACACAGAACCAGCCAGAGAAATGGCTGTTCCCATCATGTCCAGGGACCCACCTCTGACAGCTGGGACACGGTGTCTGGTTTCCTCACCAGCTCTTGTAGCTACCCTTAAGGCAAATGAAAATCTCCATCTGCAGCCTCCATGGTGTATGGACATGTACCTAACATCTCAATGCCTTTAGCATTCAAACTCGACTTTTCTGGCATCTAGCAACATGTAGACAGTCAAGCCAAACTTTCACAAGGATCATCAAAAACTGGCTTTTTTAAATGGGGATCCAGATATGGCCTACACATCATGAGCAGGGGTTCCCCCACCTTTTCCCCTGGCAATTTCTGTCTTCCCTGTGACCTAAAGCAGATGTTTGCTTCAGTCCTCTGAATGGGAGACACTTTCTCCAACAAATCCAGCTTTCCAACCCTGAGAGCACAAGACTCTAGTTCTCAGGTAAAGAAATGAGAAGGGAAACAGCCTCCCTTGATAATGAGCCAGTTGGGACCTGAGGGGGCCTCACCTGGGCCCCCTCTCCCTGTCATGATTCCTGGGAAAGTTTCTGGCTTGAGATGGAGTATGTCATGTGGTAGCTGGGGGGGACAGTAGGACAATCGCATATACTGTCGGAACTGCAGTTTTGTCCCTCTGCCTGAAGGTAACCTGATAATCTCCTGTGTCCTTCGGCAGTGGAGGTGCAGGGGGTGGCCATTGGTCTTCATTCCTGAACTGCTGTTCCCATTTAGGATCTACCGAAATGATGCTTCTAGATCATTTTGGATTTGCTATGGCTTTGGGGAGCATGATGATCTGCACAACTTTCACTTACAATCCAAAGAGCATCTTCATTTTTAAAAACTCTCCAGCTTCTTGGGAATGAAAAGTCAGGGACTTCACAAGAGTAGGGTTCTTAACATTCCTGTGTGCTGACGACCTGTCACTCATGACCTGAGATGGAGATTGAACTTGTTCTGTTGAGATTGTAGCAGCGTAACTGTTCTATGGTACCAAATGTGGATTTATAGAGACAAGTCTACAGAAGAGACGGGAAGGAAAACCTAACCTATTCATTCCCCAATCATGGAGGATGGCGAACATTTCAAAGGCCCTCTGCCACTCCTCCTGAGTTCTAGGAAAAGAGTCATTGGCCACTACTTAAGGCACTTGTGACTTGCCTTGGTAGATAAGTGAGTAAACAACAATAGTCTGATGTATTGGACAACATGGACCCCCTCATTTTGACACAAGGCTGGAAATGCTCCAGTGAGATGACGAGACCTTAAGGGGTTCTAATTGTCTAAGGATCATGGAGGAGCCTGATGTGACAGTAGAGTGCTGCTATCTTATTGTAGCTTTGGCTCAGAAGGTTGTCTGTCTTTGAGGTAGGGTCCCATCTGGGCTTGGAGAAGTCACTCTCCAGGCTGTGTCCACTTGGCCACCCAGATCCGCTCCCTTGCTTCTTGGTGGGCCGACTCGGAGCCAGTGCATGATGGAGACTTGGCAGGTGTGTCCCAACTGCTCCATGGGAAGCTCTACTACCAAAAACCACCAGGATGTTACTTGGCTTTTCTAAACAACATACATTCATAGTGTCCAGTTCATATGGAGGTGGTATGGAGGGTGTTACCGGCTCTTGGTGTTCCCAGATCAGCGTTGGGTTCTCCTGATCAATTGGAGATAGAGATCACCACCAAGAGGTGACCGAGAGAGTTGGGACAAGGCTCTGCTGGGACTTCTGCTGGAGTCAAGGGGAGACAATGCATGCTGAGGGTTCCTAGACCAGGTCTCCAAAGACATGACGAAGCTTAACGGAAATGGCTCAGGTAGGCACATGACCCCAGGAGTTCTGCACCTGGCTCCTCTGCCCCTGGCACCAGGGTTTGCACGAGAGATCTGCTCAGCCTTGGGCCTCTGCTCAATGGGAGAGGGATCCTAGGCATGTGGAGGTCTGCAGTACAGATCACAAAGCTAATAGACACGTTCAGTATCGGCCTCCCAGGAAGGCTGTGTCAGTCAAGGCTGGACATATTGTGCATGTGGGGTTTTTACAAAAACTCAGGAGGACTCGGCTCTGAGCCTTGTCATGGGTGGAAATCCTTACTGACAGCAGTTCTTGCTGGGCAGAAAGTCTTGGTGGGGAATAAGGGTTGTCCCTGCCCTGTCTCAACAGAGGCGTAGTACATGATGGAAAGCGTGGTGTTCACCTTGGTCACCTCCAAGCATTTTTATCCCCTAACTGACATGGGAACTGAAAAGAATGGCACCAGCCCCACCTGCCACTTTCTGCATTAGCCAGTCATGAAAAATTTAAGAATGTGGGACAACCTCTAAGACACTGGGACCCTTGGTTTCTTTTTATGCCAGCCTCCATTATTCTCCACCTGCATGGTGGGCTCTGCCATTGGGGGCTGTCACTGCCCTGGGTGACCAGATGTGCTGACCATGCCAGAATGGGACCAAAACCCCAGCCCAAAGGAGTGGTCACTGAGGGACAGATATAGCCTTCAGCTTAATTTCCACTGGTTACTGAGGCTACAGGTCCCTAAATGGGACTAGTCCTTTTATCCTGTGCTGTACCTGAGATGTCCTTATTAAAATCCTGCCTTTGTGGCTTTTGCCAACTTGAGATTATCTCCAATGGACACATCTCAGTGGCCTCAACTCATGTCTGACATGCCCAAGTTTGCCCTGGCTCTCCTTGAGTACAAAGCCAGATCTATGTAGGTCTGGCTTTGCCTCAGGCTCAAAATCAAAGGTGACCTAACATTTCCCCCATGACCTGCCTGGTTCCCACCTCCTGGTTCTGAAACCTCATTTTTGGTTCACTCCAACTTCAGGGCCAGAAATCAGACTATCTTCAGAATCTAGGATTATGTGAGAAGAATATGACTGCAAAATTGAGCTTTCTTCTGTTTTGGTCTCCAGCTCACGGTGACTTTTTAATTTTTGAGCTGAACGTCAAGAGCCAGCCAGTCCTTGGTGTGCAGGGTTCGGAAGGAATGAGGGATAGACCTGAGCACCATTCTTGGGCCTGCTGCCGTGGGCTTAGTGTGCATGTCCTCGCTGGTTCCAATGACCTCTACTACCATCCTCAGTGCTTATTCTGGAAGGTTGGCTTCTTATGTGTTCAGGCCCTGTGTGCACCCAAATGACCAAAGGCCTTTCATTCCAAGCAGGTGATTGACTAGGGGGTCCCTGGGGAACATCAGCATCGTCCTTCCCATGGAACCCCTTAGGAGGGGAGAAGCCCTGGGGATGTCTCCAGAGACAGAGGAGAGGGCTCCTGCCCCATTGAAAGCCGGACTTCCTTTTCTCTTCCATATGTCCTCAGTTCGAGGGTCACAAGTAGCCTGTGGCTTTTTACACTGTGGCAGAGACTCTAACTATCACATAACGATGCTCGGGGCAACAATGTGTTTTTGTCATTGCAAGACAAATCTCGGCTACCTGTGACTGACCATCTGGCCTCTAGTCTCTCTGAGGAGGTCTGGATGAAATATCTGGTGGCAAGAAGGACTTTGACAGTGAACTTGTTTCAGTGGAAGGAGCGGCGTCTATCGAGCTGTCAGACTTGACGTGGAGAAATCTGTCACTGTTGCCTGCTCTCCTGACTTCTCCCACTTTCTCTAATCTCGGGGATTCACAGGGATGCCTGGGGATACCCGTCACCTGTGGATGAGCTTTTCCCTGCTAATCAGAGCTGTAGCCGATTAGTGGGGTATCAAGATGGCTGCACCTCAAGATCAGTTCTGTGGTGATGCAAATAAGCAAGTTCTAACTCTCTGCTTGGCTCATCACCTTTTGAGAAATGCAGGCGTGTCCTCGTGGCTCGTGAGGCACTATGTTTGGAGAGCTGAGGCCGAGAAGGCAGAGTCGGTGTCAGTCTGAGTGGCCACTAACAGAAACTGAACCTCAGACTGCAACGCAGAGGGAGGAAAAGCAGGCTCAAGGGTCCTGGTCCGTCTTCTGTAGAGGAATCCTTAACTGTCTTCAGGTCAGAAGTGACCTGGCAGTGGGGCCATGACGTGGGAGTTGAGGCTAGGGTGCCTTGGTGTTTTCTGGGGTGTCTTCTGGGCTCTATTGTACCAAGGTGAGTTCCCTTCACTCTGGATCCATCTATGGGCAGCCTGATGGGCATCCTGATGTCACCTCCTGGCCTGTGGAGCAGGCTTCTGGAATCAGCACCATCCTGGATTGTAGCCTCTGTTGGGGCACCACTGGACCACCAGTGTCGGATGGACCTGCACTGAAAGCCTATGAATTGTTGTACGTGGTTTGCCTCAGCTTCCCTGGTTTGAGGAAGAGACTGCTAGACGTGTGGGTCACACCTATAGTCCCAGTGACTTTGGAGGCTGAGATAGGAGGATCGAAAGCTCAAGGCCAGTGTCGGCAACTTGGCCCTAAGTAACATAGCAAGACTGGGTCTCAAAAGGGGTTGGAGAGAAGTGGCTAAGGGGCTTAGTACCCATGAGTTCATTCCCCAGTACCCCAAAAACCACCCTAAGACCCTGTACTGACACTCCTACCCCCAAAATTGCAAAAACAATTTTTTTATTATTATTATTTTTTTTTATTGGTTGTTCAAAACATTACAGAGCTTAAGACATATCATCTTTCATACATTCGACTCAATTGGGTTTTGAACTCCCCAAATACATAATACAGACTCACTTCTGTTACATACTCACATTTTTACATAATGGCATATTAGTGACTGTTGTATTCTGCTACCTTTCCTATCCCCTACTATCCCCCCTCCCCTCCCCTCCCCTCCCAACATCCCTCTCTACCTCCTCTGCTGTTGTTCAATTCTCTCCCCTTTTTTCCCCCCACCCCCTTGCCCCTCATAACCTCTTATTATTTTGTGTATCACTGAAGGTCTCCTACCATTTCCATATGTTTTCCCTTCTCTCTTCCTTTCTCTCCCCCCATTCGTCTTAGTTTACTGTTAGTCTTTTCCTCATGCTCTTCCTTCCTGTTCTATTCTTAGTGGCTCTCTTTATATCAAAGAAGACATTTGACATTTGTTTTTTAGGGCTTGGCTAGCTTCACTTAGCATAATCTGCTCTAATGCCATCCATTTCCCTGCAAATTCTATGATTTTGTCATTTCTTAGTGCTGCATAATACTCCATTGTGTATAGCTGCCACAATTTTTTTATCCACTCATCTATTGAAGGGCATCTAGGTTGGTTCCACAGTCTAGCTATTGTGAATTGTGCTGCTATAATCATTGATGTGGCCGTATCCGTATAGTGTGCTCTTTTAAGGTCCTCAGGGAATAGTCCAAGAAGGGCAATAGCTGGGTCAAATGGTGGATCCATTCCCAGCTTTCCCAGGAATCTCCATACTGCTTTCCAAATTGGCCTCACCATTTTGCAGTCCCACCAGCAGTGAACAAGTGTGCCCTTTTCCCCACATCCTCGCCAACACTTATTGTTGTTTGACTTCATAATGGCTGCCAATCTTACAGGAGTGAAATGGTATCTTAGGGTGGTTTTGATTTGCATTTCTCTGATTGCTAGAGATGTTGAGCATTTTCTCATGTGCTTGTGGATTGATTGTATGTCCTCCTCTGAGAAGTGTCTGTTCAGGTCCTTGGCCCATTTGTTGATTGGATTATTTGTTATCTTATTGTTTAATTTTTTGAGTTCTTTGTACATTCTGGATATTAGGGCTCTGTCTGAGGTGTGAGGGGTAAAAATTTGTTCCCAGGATGTAGGCTCTCTATTTACCTCTTTTACTGTTTCTCTTGCTGAGAAAAAACTTTTTAGTTTAAGTAGGTCCCATTTGTTTATTCTTGTCATTAACTCTTGGGCTACGGGCGTTCTATTAAGGAATTTGGAGCCCGACCCCACAATATGTAGATCGTAGCCAACTTTTCCTTCTATCAGACGCAGTGTCTCTGTTTTTATATCTAGCTCCTTGATCCATTTTGAGTTAACTTTTGTGGCTGGCGAGAGAAAGGGATTCAATTTCATTTTGTTGCATATGGATTTCCAATTTTCCCAGCACCATTTGTTGAAGATGCTATCCTTCCTCCATTGCATGTTTTTAGCCCCTTTATCAAATATAAGATAGTTGTAACTTTGTGGATTAGTCTCTGTGTCCTCTATTCTGTACCCTTGGTCCACCTGCCTGTTTTGGTACCAGTACCATGCTGTTTTTGTTACTATTGCTTTGTAGTACAGTTTGAACTCTGGTATCGCTATACCTCCAGATTCACACTTCCTGCTTAGAATTGCTTTTGCTATTCTGGGTCTTTTGTTTTTCCATATGAATTTCATGATTGCTTTATCTATTTCTACAAGAAATGTCTTTGGGATTCTGATTGGCATCGCATTAAACCTGTAGAGAACTTTGGGTAATATCGCCATTTTGATGATGTTAGTTCTGCCTATCCATGAACAGGGTACATTTTTCCATCTTCTGAGATCTTCTTCTATCTCTCTCTTTAAGGTTCTGTAGTTTTCATTGTATAAATCTTTCACCTCTTTTGTTAGGTTGATTCCCAAGTATCTTATTTTCTTTGAGGATATTGTGAATGGAGTGGTTTTCCTTATTTCCATTTCAGAGGTTTTGTTGCTGATATACAGGAATGCCTTTGATTTGTGCGTGTTGATTTTATATCCTGCCACTTTGCTGAATTCATTTATTAACTCTAGCAGCTTCTTTGTAGATCCTTTTGGGTCTGTTAAGTAAATTATCATGTCATCTGCAAACAGCGATAATTTAATTTCTTCTTTTCCTATTTTTATGCCTTTAATTTCTTTTGTCTGTCTAATTGCTCTGGCTAGTACTTCGAGAACTAAATTGAATAGAAGTGGTGATAGAGGACATCCCTGTCTTGTTCCAGATTTTAGAGGGAATGCCTTCAGTTTTTCTCCGTTTAGGATGATGCTAGCCTGAGGTTTAGCATATATAGCTTTTACAATGTTGAGGTAAGTTCCTGATATCCCTAGTTTTTCTAATGTTTTGAACATAAAGGGATGTTGTATTTTGTCAAATGCTTTTTCTGCATCTATCGAGATGATCATATGGTTCTTGTCTTTAAGCCTATTGATGTGGTGAATAGCATGTATTGATTTCCGTATATTGAACCAGCCTTGCATCCCAGGGATGAATCCTACTTGATCATGGTGCACAAGTTTTCTGATATGTTTTTGTATTCGATTCGCCAGAATTTTATTGAGAATTTTTGCATCCAAGTTCATTAGAGATATTGGTCTGTAGTTTTCTTTCTTTGAAGTGTCTTTGTCTGGTTTTGGGATCAGGGTGATGTTGGCCTCATAGAATGAATTTGGAAGAGCTCCTTCTTTTTCTATTTCTTGAAATAGTTTGAAAAGTATTGGTATTAGTTCTTCTTTGAAGGTTTTGTAGAACTCCACTGTATACCCATCAGGTCCAGGGCTTTTCTTGGTTGGTAGACTTTGGATGGCTTCTTCTATTTCTTCCTTTGTTATTGGTCTGTTTAAATTGTGTGTGTCTTCCTGTCTCAATCTGGGCAAATCATATGCCTTAAGAAATTTATCGATATCCTCGCTATCTTCTATTTTATTAGAATATAGGGTTTCAAAATACTTTCTAATTATCTTCTGTATTTCTGTAGTGTCTGTTGTGATATTGCCTTTTTCATCCCATATATTAGTAATTTGAGTTCTCTCTCTTCTTCTTTTTGTTAGCATAGCTAAGGGCTTGTCTATCTTATTTATTTTTTCAAAGAACCAACTTTTAGTTTTATCAATTTTTTCAATGGTTTTTTTTGTTTCAATTTCGTTTATTTCTGCTCTAATTTTAATTATTTCTTGTCTTCTACTACAATTGCTGTTGTTTTGTTCTTCCTTTTCTAGGTTTTTGAGGTGTAGTGTGAGTTCATTTATTTGTTGGTTTTTTCTTTTTTTGATGAAAGAACTCCAGGATATGAATTTCCCTCTTAAAACTGCTTTCATTGTGTCCCATAGATTCCGGTATGTTGTGTCTGTATTATCATTTGACTCTAAGAATTTTTTTATCTCTTCCTTTATGTCTTCTGTAACCCATTGATCATTCAATAACATATTGTTCATTTTCCATGTGGTGTAGGATTTTTCCTTCCTTTTTTTATCATTGATTTCCAATTTCATTCCATTATGGTCAGATATGGTGCATGGTATTATCTCCACACTTTTATATTTACTAAGATTTGCCTTATGGCATAATATATGGTCTATTTTTGAGTAGGATCCATGTGCTGCTGAGAAGAACGTGTATCCACTTGATGATGGTTGGTATATTCTATATATGTCAGTTAGGTCTAGGTTATTGATTGTGCTGTTGAGTTCTATAGTTTCTTTATTCAGCTTTTGTCTAGAGGATCTGTCTAATGGCGAGAGCGGTGTGTTGAAGTCACCCGTAATTATTGTGTTATGGTCTATTTGACTCTTGAACTTGAGGAGCGTTTGTTTTATGTAGATTGCAGCTCCATTGTTTGGTGCATACAAATTGATAATTGTTATGTCTTGTTGGTGGATGGTCCCTTTTAACAGTATATAGTGTCCTTCTTTATCCTTCTTAATTAACTTAGGTTTGAAGTTGATTTTATTTGATATGAGTATGGCCACTCCTGCTTGCTTCCGAGGGCCATGTGAGTGGTATGATTTTTCCCAACCTTTTACCTTCAGCCTGTGTATGTCTTTTCCTATCATATGAGTCTCCTGAAGGCAGCATATTGTTGGATTTGTTTTTTTGATCCAGGTTGCTAGCCTATGTCTCTTGATTGGTGAGTTTAGGCCATTAACATTTAAAGTTACAATTGAGATATGATTTGTACTTCCAGTCATGCTTCTTTATTTATTTTAGTTTGGCTAGTTTTACTTTTTTGGTTATTTTCCTCCTCCTTTACTGAGATACCTCTTGTTGTTAGTTTTGGGCACTATTTTTCAATTCCTCTTCTTGTAGTATATTGCTCAGAATGCTTTGCAGTGCTGGTTTTCTTGCTGCAAATTCTTTTAGCTTTTGTTTATCGTGAAAGATTTTAATTTCGTTGTCAAATCTGAAGCTCAATTTTGCTGGATACAGTATTCTTGGTTGAAATCCATTATTTTTCAGCGTTTGAAATACATTGTTCCAGGATCGTCTCGCTTTCAAAGTCTCTGCTGAGAAATCAGTCGTTAACCTAATTGGTTTACCCCTGAATGTAATCTGTCTCTTTTCTCTGGTAGCTTTTAATATTCTCTCCTTGTCCTGTATGTTGGCTATCTTCATAATTATGTGTCTTGGAGTTGGTCTATTATAGTTTTGAATGTTTGGGGTCCTGTAGGCTTCCAGGATTTGGCAATCCATTCCATCTTTCATCTCTGGGAAGTTTTCTACAATTATTTTATTTAATATGCTGTCCATTCCTTTGGTTTGAATCTCTGTGCCTTCTTCTATCCCGATGACTCTCAAATTTGGTTTTTTAATGACATCCCATATCTCTTGAATAGATTGCTCATGGGATTTAAGCATCTTTTCTGTGTTGACTATACTCTTTTCAAGTTGATAAACCTTGTCTTCATTATCTGATGTTCTGACTTCTACTTGATCAAGTCTATTTGTAATATTCTCGTTTGAGTTTTTAATTTGGTTTATAGTCTCCTGCAATTCTAGGATTATAGTTTGATTCTTTTTTAAGATCTCTATTTCCTGGTAGAGCTCGTTCTTTGCCATTTGAATTTGTTTAATTCATTTTCAAAATATATTTTTATTGCTTGGACTTGCTGTCTCATGTCTTCTCTAATATTCCTTTCCATTTGAGTTAGGTATGCCTTGAGTTCTTTCCCTATCCCTGCTTCTGATGTTTCTATGTCCTCTTGTAGAATTAAGTTGTCTTGCATTGTTTGTACTCCTTTTTTTCCCTTGTTTTCTCATGTTGTCCCTGTTGCTTTCCAGCTCTATTTGATTGTCGTGTTTCTACTCTCTTCTATAGATTTGTTTTGGTTCTGTATTACTCTGATGCCTCTCCTTAGTGTTGTTAAACTATGCCTGCTGACGTGGATTCCACTGTGAAGGAAGATCCGACGTCCGAGCTCCAGTGACGACACTACTTTGCTATGACCGGCCCCAGTTCCTTGCCTGGGTATCCTGATGAGGTGGTGTGACTGGACTGTCTCTGTTTGATTTCAGCTCCCAGTCGCGGCAGGCAGGCGGTCTCTAGCCGCCCAGTATCACAGGCCGAGGGCGGGTGATCGGTCACCTGCGGCCGGGTGTTCTCCTACCGCCCAGCTATGCGGGCAGTGGGTGAACTGTCGCCGGTGGGCCTGCAATTTCCAGCTGCCCAGTCTTGAGGGCCTTGCCTCTAGCCTCCTGGTTTCTCCTGCTAGCCTTCTGTAGCCGCAGGGCAGGCTGCACGAATCAGTGGGCCTGGATCTCCGGGGTCCCACAGTTGGCAATTGGGATCCCAGGCACTCTGTCCTTTGGATTTTTCCTGCTTGCCCCTCCCCCAGCTCTAGCTAGACAGGTTTCGTTTTGGCTGCAGATGGGTAGGGGGGGTTGCAGGTCAGGTGCCTCTAGTTCCCCCCTAGTCTTTATGCAGGCTCACTCTGATTCTCCCTCCCCCGGCAAGCCTAGGAGAGAATTTATGCGAGTTCCCGATGTATGGGGGATGGGCTGAGTGCCACACACCTGTTTTGTTGTTGAGATCTGTCGGAGAATGGCGGTGGATATATCAGCTGTTCAAGATGCTGACTGCTGATTCCCTTGGTGGAGTGTCCGCTGTGGGGGATGGGACTGTACCGCTTCCTTCCCCGTCTAAACTCCCGTACTCAGCCCGGGGGTCAGTGCGGGCTTGGCTGGTGGGATTCCACCTGATCGCAGCCGAGCCTCTCTGCAACAACAATTTTGACCAAAATAATCATCTCAGTGTGGCATGGTCTAGAGCTGTCTTAATCCCTGGTATTTGGAATACACAGAGGGCACTATGTCCCAATAGCGTTGTGACCTCTGGACCCCAAATACACTTTCAAGTGCCTCAATCTGTCACTGACTTTCTGAGGAAAGAATTCCCCATCCTGCACACTATAGCTCGCATTTTCTCTTACTGTGAGGAATATTCTCTGGATTTGGAGGAACATACTCGGTCCTCCTAGCACTTAATTGCTAGACTTTAGCGCTCAGCTTGGATTGATGGCCAGCCCTTCATGGTCAGTGGGGAAGATTCCAAGGATGATAGAGGAAAGGGTGCCTTCTCCTAAGGTCCTAGGTGTCACTGTGTTGGGCTTCCCCTTTGGACAGGAGGCTTGACCATCTTTCACAGATGATTGGTTAGTTCCTGTCACTGAGGCTCTTTGAAGTAGAGCCCCTGGTTGACCAGATGCCTGTTCTCCCAAGCCTCCACTAATACTGACTCCTGAATATTCGAGGCTCCCTGAACATTCTGCCTTGGGCTTCCCTAGTACCCCACTCCTTGCCTCTTAAGATATCCATTCTCAAAGTGGAGACTGACAAAACAGGAAAGCCCTTCCTGCCAAAAAGCTTGCATCTTGAAGTCATTTTTAGTTTTCTGAAGTCGAAGGAAAAACGTACGTTTCAAGTGGGTCTTAGAAGGAAGGACTGCATTCCTTCTGCTCTTTGGGGGTTGATTCTGCAACCTCCATCTCTGCCTTCTGACTCCCAGGAAATGTGTGTGCCCTCGACCCTCGGGGTCCAGCTGGGCTGACCTGCTCCACAAGTAGCAGGTGGGTCAGGCAGGACTTAGACCCAGAATGTAACCTTCCCTCATTGCAAGAAGGGCCAGAATTTTTCCTTTTTAGAAATGTCATTGTGGGGAAAAGCCAGGGCCTTCAGTGTCATTTTCAGAATGAAGCCTGCAGTCAGGACAATGGCTGTGTACCTACTACCTAGCGATCCCCACACTCCCCCCCATCCCATGCCACTCTGGGGGGAACTTGAAATGCACACCCTAGGGGCTATAGCAACTTTGTAGTGCCTGGTTGTCCAACTGCCCAGTGAGTCTAGTCCTGTCACTCCTTGGTCACCAACCCTATTAATCAGTGGATGAGATGGGCTAGGTGGACGTAACAATCTGGTTCTGAGAGGCAATGTTTCCAAGACTTTTGCCCAGTTTCCTTCCACACATTCAGGGTCTGAAACCCAGTAGAGATGGGGGTGGGAGATGGTGTCTGACTTCACGTGGGGTCTTCACTTGGCCATTTTCCAAACTTCTTCAGCAAATTCCTGAAAGTGGCACCAATGTCATCTTGGGTTATCCGTGCTCCCCATAGTCTTCCATTAGCCCATCTGGAGAATTTGCGAATCTTTGCCAGGCTGACGATTCCCTTGGGAAGCCATTGCTTTCCCTGACTAGGATGCAGTTGGATACTGAACAGAACCCTGTGAGGGTGGTGGCTTGTGTCCTCTTGGGGCTGTCCCTGCATGTACCCCATGATGGGAGGCTAGGGATTCGCTCCCTGGGGCAGGGTCTACTTTATGTCTAACGAGCTGTTGTCCTTCTCCAGTGTGGCCACCACTTTATTGCTCATAGGGACATCAAGTATCCATCCTGAAAGTGTGGTCACCGAGGGTCTGTCTGGCATTTCCTGACATAGTCTGGGGGTGGGTGACCAAAGGTCTGGATCTAAAGTGACCATAGCCTTCCCCCAGCCCTATCTGTACCCGAGTTAACTACTCCTGGCTGGGGGTTTTGCCCTCGTCTGTGGGTGCGCATCTCACTGACCTTGACTCTGTTCTCCACAACACCCGTGGAATATCGCCCTACGATGGGTCGAGGCTCTGAGTCTCCACACGGGGGGTGAGCCTGCAGAGTGCTCCTCGCCAGCTCAGGATTACTAGTGTGAACAGGGGATATGTCCTTCCCCACCTCCTGTCCTTAAAGCCTGCACCTGGGTGAACACATGTCCACATCAGTGCCGTAAAGAACACCATCTCCAGGGAGACGGGCAAGGGCCTGTTAGCCAGAGTGTCATGCACAAGGCTTGAGAAATACTTCTCCCTTTCCTCTCATGTCTGAACCTCTGTCGAGGAAAATTACCCTGATGGGAATTAACTTGAGTTCTTGTTATGGTTCAGAAATGTTTGTCATAGAAAAACTTGAACATGTCAAACCTGGCCAGCGTCTCCCACTTCCTCACGGCTGGCCTTGCTCATAGGGCTGATGACGGCCATTCTGAAATGCAAAACCTGGGCCTCAGACTAACCTGTCCAGAGCATGGGATGATCATATTATGGAAATGGGTACAAAAGAACTTCGGTGTGCACCCTCCACATACTTCATTTTCCAAATGGGGCCAAGTGGCATCTCTTCAAAGAACAATGTGTCACGACTTGAAAATCCAGGAGCATCTGCCAGGGTCCTGCCCTAGCGGGGTCCAGGGAGTCCTGAATGATGAGTGGTATCGGCAAAAAGATGAGACAGGAGTCGTTCCATCCGGGCAATCTCCAGAGAGAGAGCTAATGCAGCTTTCTCTGGGTCATCTTTTATTACCATTTTTTTCATCATTATAGATTCAGAATACGTCATTGATTATATAATTTAAAACTTTGCCAAGACATCACATTTCCTTAACCATGATTGGGGGTACAAACAATGTAACATTAATCTACATTTTTTCAGGATATGTCCTTCAGTTATTATTTAAAGTACAGAATCATTAATAAAATACGTCACTAATTTACATTTTTCAGATTTTCCCAAGATTTACTATTTTTCTCAAGATGTTATTTTCTTATTAACTAATGCCAAACTACATAACCAGACTCTAAGTCTCCTAACCAATCATTAGAAATAAAGTACAAGTGTACTTTAGGTTAATCTGAAATTCCCATCTAAAAAAGTCCCTTTAAATCTTATATTTAAAATATCCTAAAGTTTATGAATCATTCTTAAAACATATCAGAAACCCATACAACTAAAAACTTAAGTTTAGAAATAAGAATCTAAATATAATAATATTTCTAACATTATTCTAAAACTGTGTCTTATAAAGCTATTTTAATTAATTCCTAAATTTATTCTCATAAAACTGGTGAGCTGCTTTCTCAAAGAGTTTCTTTGTTTCTCAGCCAAGGTGCACTAGTTCTCATATCTTTATACTCTTAATAGAAAGTAAGTTCTAAACATCAATCCACTTTCCACCAATATTAACTATGCTCATCATATATCCCTATGTAAAGTAAGAAAGAGTCTATAAAAAGAGAAGAATATATCTTTATATGTTTTAACTTTCCTAAGTGTAAAAAATGAGACTACATGTGGTGAACTTTGTAAAATAAGCATACTGATTAGGTTTTCCAAGAGGCCGGAAATATGGGCTTGGGTTCTGGTTGATATAATCAATGTGGTGCCTAAAATTCTCATGACCTTTCAAAGGATGATTGTTGTCCATTATCAGGTTTGTCCACAATGTACTGAGATAGAAGAACAGCCTTCTACTTTGTCCTTGATATGCTGAGGGGTAGTAGAAGAGCCTCCAAGGCATGAACTACCTGTTATGTTCTAGCCATCTGAAATTTAATTTGTTTAGCATTTAACATACTCATGCCTCCTTTCAGAAACATAAGCATGAAAATGAAAAATCCCAATTACATAAAAAAGGGTCTCATGCTTTCGGTTTCCCACCAACCAGTGTGGCTTTGCCAGCATTCATCCTCACTGTGACCCTGTCAAGACAGTGGGAGAGCGGCTTTGCCAACACTTTTTTCTCATCATGACCCTGTCAAGACAGTGAGTGGGGGATCACCTTCACCAATTTCCCCTTTTTTATTTTTTTAAATGAAGTAACTTTAGTTCTAGATGGGCTG
The DNA here is from genome assembly GCF_052094955.1 of Ictidomys tridecemlineatus. Taxonomy (NCBI): domain Eukaryota; kingdom Metazoa; phylum Chordata; class Mammalia; order Rodentia; family Sciuridae; genus Ictidomys; species Ictidomys tridecemlineatus. The sequence goes on along the minus strand of NC_135478.1, from coordinate 84,721,618 downwards.
AATGAATTCCACAACTCAGCAATTTGAACAGGACTGGAGGAAAAAAATAAGGACAAGAATAATTAAAATACTTAAACCATTATTGATTAAAATAGAAAATAAGGTTTTGCTGGAGACTAAAGAATTTAATTTGGAAACAAAAGTGTCAGCTAATTCTGGAATGGTTGTTTCTGAAATATGTGCCTGGCTAATGTCTTTAATTTTTTCCTGTAATATTGCATAAGGGAATCCTACACAAGCCGTAACAAAATGACTCTCATGTACTGAAGAAGACCTAATCATACGTATTGTGTCTAAAGAAGCCAATAACCTATAAAGTTCTGTATAAATCTGATAATGTTGTTTAATTTTAGTAAAATATAAAGGGACAACCCATCTAGCTGAGAACTATTCATTCATCGGTTCAAGTGGAACGCTCCTAATAATTCGTATTCAAGGAGTATTTCATGAAGGTGATGATAACATTTTAGGAGCATCATAATCAGATTTAGAAATAGAAAAATCATATATTGGAAAAGAAGAATTTTTTGGAAAGATTTTAAATCCTCTTTCAATAAACATACATGTATGCCACATTGGAAATCCAAATTGTCTATTTGTTCTTACCATGAATGATCAAGATGGGATTCAGCTTTTTCAAATCTTGAAACATAGGAGGGGGCTTTTCTGAAGGTAAAAATCAGGAAAATTTAAAGCTAAAATAGAAAGCATCCAAAGATCCTTTATATCATTTTCCTCATTTGGAGAATTTGTCATAAAAGTTCTATAATTAATTAAGTGTTATGCAGCCCACAATTTGAATAACATTATAATTAAAACACAGAGGAGGTAAATGACTATGACTTTTAAAACTAAAATTATGAGTTGATACATTCTAAAAGAATTAGATTCACCCCCCAGGAGATTAGTATTATTGGTAAATACCTTAATATCTCCTTTTCCCCAAGTAGTGAGATGAAATAAAGGTGGATCAGGATAATATGCCCAATAATATTCAGAAGACACATTGGTTACTTGACAGGTAAGAATAGCTAGCATAGCAAAAAACATTTTCTCAGGAGTGCAGGGGTTTGACTTAGTAGAAATAAGTTCTTGAGCTTGATGAGTCAATTGTTTTAATTGTCCCCAAGTTGGTAGTTCTGCAGATCTTGTAGAAGATGATAGTCTGAATAATGATTGAGGATCATCAAAGTTCATTTGGGAGAAAGATGTAATCGAGGTAGTCATCAAATCTTCCTCAGGAACTGTGTCAATGGTGAGGCGTATCGGAGACTCGGAGGGCACAATCTGTTCCGCTTTCTGGTCTGGAGGTTGGACATAGGGTTGAATCAGTCTGTCAGGAATCCAAATGGGGGAATCTGCGTCCTGTGGGAAGACACAAGCATATCTTCGTCCACAAGTTAGTAATACATCAGGTTTTTTCCATTTACCTGTCAAAAGATCTTTCCATTTTACCAAGAGTTTTGCTGATATTTTTCCATTTTCCCAATGTCTTAACATGGGAGTTACTCCTTTATAATCACAATTAAGATGATTAATCATAAATAAAGCATGTTGTAAAACATGAGAATTATATTTTTATTCTCCTTCTTGAAGTTTAGTAATTTGAGCTTTCAATGTTTGATGAGCTCTCTCAATTCTAGCTTGTCCTTGAGGATTATAAGGGATTCTTGTAGAATGAGAAATTTTAAATATATCATAAATTTTTTAAAATCAGTTGAAGTATAAGCTGGTGCATTATCTGTTTTTAATGCTTTAGGCATTCTCAAATATGAGAAACAAGTGAACAAGTGTTGCACTACGTCTTTATGTTTCCCCAGTTCTTGTTGAGGCAATAATCACATGAGAAAAAGTATCAACAACAACATGAATATAACTTAATTTTCCAAATGAAGGAATATGAATAACATCCATTTGCCATAAATCATTAGGTCTTAAACCATGAGGATTAACTCCCATGGGTAAAGTTGGCAATAATGATGGACAGGTTTGACAATTTCTGACAATAGTTCTAGCTGATTCCCTAGGGATATGAAATTGCTGTCGAAGGGCAGAAGCATTTTGATGATGTAAAGCATGACTAGCTGTAGCCTCCTGAACAGTAAGAATTTGGGGTCTGGTTAATGAATCTGCCAATACATTGCCTTGTGACAATTCTCCTGGTAATTTAGAATGTCCTCGAATATGCTCTATAAAATAAGGATGTTGTCTATCTAAAATTAACTTCTGTAAAGAATTTAAATGATGAAAAATTGTAGTCTTATGCTGAGGAAGAGAAGCTGTCTCTATATGAGGAAAAATTTTCATAATATACTGAGAATCAGTATATAAGTTAAATAATTGATCTTTTAATTGGGTAAAAGCCATAATTACAGCTATTATTTTTGTCCTTTGAGCAGAGGTTTCCTCTGTCTGTTGAACATAGGTTTTATCATTAATAACTAAAGATGCTCGTCCATTTGAGGAGCCATCAGTGAAAACTAAAGCTGCTGGTTGAGGTAAAGGTTCAGAAGAAAACAATTTTGGAAAAATAACAGGGTGATTCTTAACTAAATATAAAAAAGGGTCTCATGGTTTCAGTTTCCCATCAACCAAGTCTATAGTTCTCAAAAGTAAGCCTTAAGGATGAGCTCAGGTTAGGATCATGGTCAACTTCTTATTCAGCATTGATATTGACTGTCTTCTCTCACCCTGGGGCCTTGGGCACTGGACCCCCTTAGAGCATAACTGAGCTTCTTCAAGCAAGTGGGCTGACGGTTCAGAACCCCGATCCTGGTTCGGCTGCATTGACCAGCTTGCCCAATAACTTCTTTCATCTCCAAATCCATAGCCTCTGGGATTTTCTAGAACCTAAATTGGTTAAGGTGTAAGAAGATTGCTTCTGATCAGTCTATTCAGTATGACTCGGTTTCTCAAAGTCTTTTTCTGCAGTCACCTTGGGGCCTAGTGAACCCAATACCACCAGTAACTGCCTTGCAAAGCTTGAAGCTGACTTGGCACCCTATTGCCATGACCTTCAGCAGGAATAATGGCACAAAGACGAGCTGGGCTTCTCTGTGGACCCAAGGTACTAAAAATCTGACCACTAATGGTGGCAGGGTTGGAGAGGGCATTGAGGCCATGGAAATAGCCTCTGCCCTCTTAGCACTTACTGAGGTAAAGGTTCAGAAGAAAACAATTTTGGAAAAATAACAGGGTGATTCTTAACTAAATATAAAAAAGGGTCTCATGGTTAGCACTTACTGAGGATGGCTGTGCAAGCCTCCAAGCCATCAGGATGGTTCCAAACTTCTGAATTCTAGCACTCTTTTCAGTGCATACATCACCCACAATGAAACCATGGCAGAAACTGCTGGCACAACATAAAAGTGACCCACGGATCACAGGACTATCAAGTATACAACAATAAAAATCGAGCCCACCAGCTGATCACATTAGGAATGCATCACTTTGACATGTCAATCATAGCATCAATTTTTCTAAACGAGCACAAAGGAAAAGGAACAACCCACGTGGAAATTGACAAGCTGCACTCCCTCTAAATATGCTGGATATAAAACTACACAAACTTAAAAATCAAAGCATTCTGCTCACTTTTTCGACTTCTTAATTGTCGATGGACCTTTACATGTGGTGCTGGGAATCTAACCCAGTGCCTCACATGTGCTAGGCAAGGGCTCTACCCCGAGCCACACCCCAGCTCCGAATTATGTACTCCTGACTTGGAAATGCAGGGAATGGCTACCACTGGATTATAATACTGGCAGAGCGCCCTGGGGTTTTAACCCATTGTCAAACCACAAAGGTCTCCTGTTAACACTTTGAAGAGTGTTTTATATATTCCCCAGCTTCCTCACCTCGAATGGCAGACTCTGCCAGCAGGGTGTAGGGAGGACCAGTTATCTGTTGCCTGTGGCCTGCTGGAGCTAACTGTAGGGGGATGGTCAGGCTCTCCCTCCACTCCCTCTGTTCCCCTTGCCTAGGGCTCCTGGCTATTAGCATCTCTGCACTAAGACTTTGCATCTGGGAACATGTCAGGAGCACATGCTGCTCTCTAGGAGCAGGGGTGGAAATCTGCAGTCTGGAAGTAAGGAAGGGTCCTTGCTCCTGTATCTCAGGGAACTCAGGCCCGTGCAGCCCAAGCTGACCCCAGCCTTCCATTTCAGCATAGAACTTAGGCCTGTGGGCCACAGGCCTCCGAGGATAACTGTTCTCCTCTTCCCCAAGCTGAGCTGGGATCCTGGCCCAGGAGGTCAATGTGGGCTCCATCTTCAGGGCTGCAGCAGCTGCTCCAGGAGAGGGGCAGGTGGAGGAGCCACTGCACAACACAATCCTGTTCTCAGAACTTCCAGGGACGTGGCGTAGAATGCAATGCCTAACTTCACGATTTCTTTGACTAGCTCAAACCTGTAAGTTGTCAGGTTATGAATTTCAGAACTCTACCACTTCTGTGGGGGAAGGTTTTATTAAATCTTCATTGGCAGGGGAAACCCCTACTCATGAAACCACAGTAGAAGCTACCAGAATAATATAGAAGCAAAGAGCCTTTTCTAGACTCGTGGGGGTGTCGATTCTAATGATGTCCAGATCTGGCCTCCTGGGCCACGATGGGAATGTTCTTTGGACTTTCTTAGGAAGGTGACTTGCTGGCACCTGGTCACCTGGCATTTGGGCGTGCAAAGTGCTGCCAATCAAAGCTGACCCCGGCACCTCAGTGAGGCAGGTCAGGGCTGTGAGGAGCTGAGACGTCTTCCAATGTCTCTCCTTAAACTGGCATGTCTACCCTCCTACAGTTCTTCTGTATTTGCCCGTCACTGGTTCTCGTGAAAGGCAGATGGTCTCAATCGGCTTCCTGGTATTCTCCAAATTTCCCAACTTTGCTTTAAGGTAGGGTGGGGGGTCCGTGTGTTCTTCCCTGGGTTCCCCTGTGGAGGCTTGCAGCCTCCATTCTCAAAGTTTGAGGCTGATAGCAAGAAAATTCTTAATGAGCTGTGACCTTGAAGTCGTCTGCTCTTTCCCCCCACCATAAAAATCTAAGACGTGAACGGACACTGTTAAGAATGAGCCATCCCGGAAGAAAGGCTCCGTTTGGCCTTCCTTGAAACCTTCCTCTTGCTTTTTCACTTCCAAATGCTGCTCCTCTCAAGCTCCAGGTCTAGCTCTGTTGTGCTGAGAAGCTCGAGCCAGGCTGGACCGGGCTGCTCTTCACCAGCTTCAGGAACTGACTAGTTCTACTGCTTCACTAACCAGCTCTGATCCTTGGCTAACCACCTCCTCAATGCTCAGTCCTAGAACAAGGATGGTGTAACAAGATGCAGCAGTAGCCAGGAAACTACCTTTTGGGGTTTGTGGTTTGGCTTTGGGGAGCAGAGTTACTGGGGATTGAACCCAGAGGTGCTTTACCATGGAGCCACATCCCAGCCCTCATAAATTTTTCAAGTTTCTTAGTGTCTTTTTAAATCACCAAGGCTGGCCTCAAACCTGTGAGAACTTTTCCAGACCTTTGAAGAACTTACTGCCTTCATGAGTCAGGGAATTCATGTATTGCCCTAAAGAAACCAGATACAGACACAACAAACTAGATGAATGTCCTTGATGAACATGAATGAGAAACTTCTAAATAGAATTCATTATCTCAAAGTTCAAGTATTCTATCTTGTGCACCATGATCAAGTTGGTTCTGTTCTAAGGTTACAAGTTTCATCAACATACGCGAGTCAATAAACGCAATGCTTTTCATGCAACCAAGGATAAACACCAGAGAATCGTCTCTAAAGACAGACAACTGGCTACCTCGAATTTGGCATCCCTTAAACTTGGCATCCCTTTATGGTAAACCCTGAATAAACAGGAATAAAATGATAAGAAACCCAAATAACACAAGATATCTATAGATCACATAGCCAATATCAGACTGAATGGGAGGAGATAGAAAGCATTTCTCTAAAATTGGGAACAAATCGAGGGTGTTCACTCTAACTTTTGACCAAGGTTGGTGTGGAAGTACCATTCTGCAAGTCAACTTGTACTGAATAGTTATGTTTAGACATGAGAGACATGATAGCAAAATCTTATCCAGCTGGGGCAGGCCACAAGGCTAAGATTTGGTCCAAATTCATCTGGGCTCTATACTAGGACATGCTAGATCCTCCCAAGGGAGGAGATGAACACTTGGGGCAGGTGATGCCAACTTCACCTGAACTGTCCACTCTCCAATTATGAAGAGTAAAGTTATTCTTGAAGACATGGCCCCAGAGACAGCATTGAGTAGAAAAAAAACATAACAAAATCCACTCATCTTATTGTAAATCCAGCAGGATTTTTGGAAGAGAACTTTCTTCCATTACTCAATAAACATATTAGGTATTTACCATGGATCTTTCAAATGCCTCCCTTAATTCCTTATGGCTGGCGTGGAAGAATTCCAAATTCCATATCGGGAAGCCAAGGGCTCAGCACCTGGAAAGATGTCCAACTGCAGAAGAAACGGAATTCACCCTGAGGTGGGTGCTGCCCAAGGCCTGCTCTCTACTGTTGACTGGGATGAGGCCTCGAATGGAGACATGAGGGGACAAAAGGGAGCTATACTGGAACTTGGCTCTGCCAGATCCTCTAGACGGTGGCTAGATTCCAAACTTCTGAATTCTCCCACTCCTTCCAGGGCGTGGCTCATTTGACTTAGTCATTTTTCATCAGGAGAATCTTTAGACAATACTGGTACAGCATGAGAAATGAAATACAGATTTCTGAGGTTCATGGGACAGCAATTTAAACAAACCAAATTCATCATGTGCTGAGCCAGTGTGTGGCTTTCTGATGTCCAGCATATCAAGGTGGTTTTTAATAAAAGAAACTGGAGTGGAGGATGGGGGGAGCAAGGGGCAAGGAGGAGGGATGGGAAAGGGAGAGAAGGGCAGAATGAAATTAACAAGGCACTTGTGTGCATGTACAAATATATAACAATGAACCCCATTGATGCATGACCATAACACAGCAATAATATGAAGGGAAGATCAATTTTGAGCTTAATCCTATAAGAAAACTAACCTGCATGCCATGACAATGGTCCCCTCAACACAGCTCAGGAATACCTTTAGTTACATGCTTAAAATGCAATGTGAAGCACTTAACAGCTGGGAAGCCATCCTCAGCATCTTTAACCAGCAACACGGAAAAGTTACCACTGGAGATAATGCTGGCAAAGTGCCTTGGCTTTAACCACTGTCAAACCATTGAAGTTTTATGATTAGAAAACCTTGAATGTTCTATGTATCTAGAATTTGTGCCCTGAAAGGGGAGAGCATGGCCGTTTCCCCCTGAAGCTACATGTTGTTGAAAGTCAGACCCCAGCAGGTCCTGTGATCTGTATCCCAAGGGAACCCCACTCAGAGGGAAGCTCCTGTTGCCGCCACCTCCAGGAGGCTGGGCTGCAAGGAAGCTCCAACTTGAGAGCAGCTAACGTCCTTTCCTTCTCAAAGAGAAGGCCTCTGGAAGCATGAACAAGTTTTCACAGGACTGGCTGGAAGGAAGCATGCTCTGAAGTGGTCCCCTCTCTGGGACTCGCTGTTGCATGCAATGTAGCAATGTAACTTGGCCAATATCATGTTAGGATTTGAATGTACGGTGTCCCCCAAAAGCTTGAGAGAGCATAAGGTCTAATGGGGAAGTGACTGGGTTTCAAGAGCCTTCACCCAATCTGAATCCCCTGATGAGGATTAACTGGGTGCTAACTGTATGCTGGTAGGATGTGGCTAGAAGAGATGGGTCCTTGGGGTGAGCTTCTGGGGTTTTGTCTTTGTCAAACAGATCTCTTCTTCCTGCCCTTGTCCTGAGCCACTTTCCTCCTCCACCCTCTTCCACTATGATGTCCACCCTCAAATAAATTTTCTCCCCTCTAAAATTGTCTTTGCCAGGTCTTTTGTCATCTTTTGCACCAGTATGACCAAAAGCAATCATTCAACAGGTATTTGCAACTTCCCTCTCTACTGATTTTTTTTCCTCTGAAAGTAAGACCTCCCCATACCCTTTACCCCTCTTGCTTCCACATGAGATAACATGACCCTTGACTTTCCAAGTTTGGGTTTTTTGCTTAACATAATGTTCTCAAGTCCCATCTATTTTCCTACAAATCTCTTTATGGCTGAATAAAGTTCATTGTGTATAGACATCACTTTCTTTTTAATCCATTGATGGAAACCAAGGCTGATTCCATAGTTTGGCTCTTGTGAATTGTGCTACTGTAAACATGCGTGTATGGCTATAGTATGAATTTTAATTCCTGAGGATAAATACCAAAGAGTAGCACAGCTAGATCATACGGTGACTCCACTAATAGTTGGCTATGTTAGAATCCCTTCAGCAGTGTGTTCCTTCCTCTCCATTCTCTCCAGAATTTGTTAATGAGATTCTAGCTGAAGTGACAAGAAATTGGGCTTATTTCCCTAACTGCTAATAATGTTGAACATTTTCTCTTACTAGTCACTTTATTTTGAAGTGTCTGTTTAGTTCACTGGCCCATTGTTTGGGTCCTTATTCTTTATGTAAAGTTTTGAGTTCTCTATAGATTGTGGATATTAAATCTCCATCACAAGAATAAGAGCTGATGCAGAAGGATCTCGAGCTCAAAGCAAGCCTCAGAGATTTGGCAAAGCCCTGGGCAATTTAAGGATATCTTGTGTCAAAAACTAAGGGCTGGGGATGTGGCTTGGGGGTTAGGCACCTTGGGGTTCAATTCCTGGTACCCTAAAAGTAACTAGCAAAGACTTCCATTCTGAAGATTCTCTCAACATTGTTTGCTGTGCAGGAGTTTTCTAACTTGATGGCATGCTGCTAGCTCGGGAAATAATGGCAAGAGTTTTAGGGGCCCTATTGAGGAAACTCGGTGCCTCTGCCCATGTGCTGGAGTACTGACCCTACATTTTCTAGGACTTGGGTAGTTTCTGGTCTAATTCCTACGTCTCTATCCTTTTTTTTTTTTAGTTGAGTTTTTAACAGGATGAGCATGGTCTCAAGTATCTCTGATATCTTGCTGAATACATTAGCTCTAGCAGTCTTCTGATAGTTTATTTTGGATCTTCTGAATACCAAATCATACCTGCAAACTGAATCTGACTGCTTCCTTTCCTACTGTTCATTTCATTCCCTCTCCTCATTGCTCTGGCGAGTATTTCTAGTAAAGTATTGAACAGGAATGGAGTAGGCATTCTTGCCTTCCAGATTTTAAAGGAAATGCTTCATTTTCCCCAGTCACTATGATGATAGCCTTGAGTTTGTCATAATCTTTATGATGTGGTAGCTCTTATCACTATTTTCTTCAGCGACTCCATTATGAATGCCGAATTGTCAGACTTTCTTTTCATCACTAACTTTTGTCCTTAACTCTACATAACATGATAAACTATTGACATGCATGTTAAACCATCTCTGCATCCATGGGATTAAAGCAAGCTGGTCATGCTGTGTGAACTTAATCTGTTGAACACAACTGGCTAGTATATTAAAAGATTTTTGAATCTGAGTTCATCAGGAATGTCAGTCTGCAGTTCTTGATGGTTCCTTGTCTAGTTGTAGATGGACTGATACTGGATTCCTAGAATGATCTGTAAATGTTCCACTTTCTATCTTGTGGAATAACTTGAGGGACATTGGCATTCGTTTTTTAAATGTCTGGAATTCAGCTGAGAATCCATCTGATCCTGGGCTGTTTATTGGAAGGCATTTGATAACTGCTTCTATCATATCGTTAGTTACTAGTACTGCTTAGGCTATTTCCTCTTGATAAATCTTTGGGCATAAACCTTCCAAGATCTACATCTTCCAGGTTTTCCAACTTGTTAGTCTGCTTTCAAAATAGTCCATAACTCTCTGGTTTTGTAACATCTGTGGTGATCTCCTTTTTCACTTTGAACTTCATCTGGGTCATCTTGGATTGGGTTAAGGGCTTATCAGTCTCTGAAAACATAGGATCAATGATACACTTAAACAACAATGTCTCATGGAGTTTTTAAATCTTTTTTGTCTGGGGTTCTGAATGATTCCTGTACCTGGATGTCAATCTCATGCTTGAGGCTTAAAAATTGTTTCCCGGAAGGGGCTCTATTAGCTTGCATCTTTCCAACTCAATTCCAATTACTTAAATCCTATTTATAAATTCTTACTGTTGTCCCAGACTACTTGTATTTTCTGGTCATACTTATATTCTCTAATACTATCTGAATGATCAAGTCTGGCCACTTTGTCTTCCAACTGAGATTCTGGCTTCAGCATAGTCTATTCTAGACTTCCAACTGGATATGTTTTTTTAAAAAAAGAGAGAGAGAGAATTTATTAATATTTATTTTTTAGTTTTCGGCAGACACAACATTTTTGTTGGTATGTGGTGCTGAGGATCGAACCTGGGCTGCACGCATGCCAGGTGTGCGCGCTACCACTTGAGACACATCCCCAGCCCTACAACTGGATATCTTAATCACCATCTTTCATTTGAGATTCCTGTTTGGTTCTTAACATTCATTTCATTATTGACTTTGCACTCAGATCCTGTGCCAACTTCCTTAACTCAATTGTGCTTTGTGTGCTTGGAATTCAGAGACCATTTCTCTTTCAAATACTAAAGTGGATGAAATGGAAATACCTTAAGAGTAAGTTGCTGGTGGATCACGACCTCGAGGAGGCAGCCAGTTACCTCGTGAATGTCATAGTCCTGTGATGGGTTTTCTGCATCTGTTGGGATAGACTTCTTTTCCACTCTCATGTGTGAGGCTTCGTAGGGCACACAGCCTTGTTGCTAAAGTGTCCTAGAGTGATCTAGATGGAGACCCCTTTTGGTGTGGTATCCACAGCCTCTGTTAATCCTTGCTATAGAAGTGGGCGTTCATTGGTGAGACCGGAGACCCCCTCCAGCCATGCCTACTTGAGGCTCTTGTCATTTGGAGGTTTTCTCTCACCTGTTCTCTGTATTAGAGTACAGCTGACGTCGGAGTGTGGCTAACTGGTGGAGAAGGTCTGCTGTCTTTTGGTGGCTTTAGTTCAGAATCCCTACCCTGTGAACCTAGTTTGTCCTTAGATCCCTCCCTAGCACTCAAGAAAAGGGGAAAGGATGAAGATGAAATCAAAGCCCAATACAGCATCTAAATATCTGGTGCCTTCTACAACACCTAGGATGCTAATTAGCACAAAAACAGGAAGGGTGGGCTCAGCAGTTGCTAGCAGTTAAACCAATAAATAACCAGGAACCGAATCTGGAATTAAGGAAAGAAGATTCTTAATGAAACTGTCTCCACTGAGTCTCAAACAGTCCACAAGAATAGACAGCATTGCCTGTGTCCAACTGTTCTCTTTTGGGGGGTGGGTAGGGGCTTTGCTATGAACCAAGAAAGCAAGGGCTGGGTGGTATTGGCCACTTTCTTGTGTTGCTTGCTGAGCTGGTAGCTGGAGTGGCCAAAAATAAAGCTGGTTGAAATAGCTGTTTCCATTCTCGCCAGTAAGATGGAATAACTGTCAAAGGAAATTCTGTCTGGACAAGATCATATGGATGCACCCCAGGGTAGGGCTCCTACAGTTCTATGAAGGATGTTCCAGTTTCTGGAACTTGCAGGGCCTCAAGGACTTCACTGAAGAGATCACCCATTCCTGGGGCCAGGAAGATGCCAGTCTGGGCTGGGAGCCTGTGTATTAGGAGCCTCCCAAGAATCCCTGTCATGGGGTGGGGACTAAGCCTGGGGAGTCTGTATTCATGGGCAGCAGAGTGTGGGCAGAGTTAGATCCCCCGAGTGTACTCACACCTGCCTGATCCATTTCCCAGCCCTCCTTAGCCTATCCCATGAGCCGCCAGACTCAAAGGGAGAGCGTGTTGCACTCACCTGTCTTTTCTCACTGGAATACCCTAGGTAAAATCTGCTGTGTCCATTTCACACGTGGTCTATGTCCACCTTAGACGATGAGTACCAGGAATGTGCTGGAACAAGGTGGCAGCCTAAACATGGCTTCTGCTTCCACTCTCCACTTGCCAATTGAGAAGTAAAAAGCACTTTTCAATACCAGGGTGTTGTGCAGCCTCTCATTTTGCTGAGTTCAGGCTGCTTTTTTGATCTACAGGCTCTTCCATGATAGATGTCCCCTTTGCAGCCAACCAGTGCTGTGGCTGCTGCCACCGCCATAGCAGGCTTGACCCCAAAGTACGTTCTTGTTCTCTGTTCAACACTCCCAAATTTGAGTCTGTCCAATACTAAAGTTCAGTAAGTCCCCTCTTTCACCAGAGAGCAGTACTCCCTCAGCTTGTATCCTAAGCCATGGAGCAGCTGGAGATGGACTTCTCTAGCGTCTTGAATCTCCCATTCTCCCAGTTCAACAGGAAGCAGATGGCCCTCCTAGGACCAGGGGCACCACCTACCCTGTCACTTTGACAGGCTGCTTGCAGGCAGGCAGGGTGGGGGAGAGCCAGAGTCCAGCTGTCTGTGGCCAGGTGGAGCTGACCATCCTCCTAGGCTCCCCTTGCCTCCTGCTCAGGGTATTCGAAGCTCTACATTAAGACTTTGCTGCTGCGAACACACAAGGGCACATGCTACCCTGGATCCAGGAGCAGGGGTGGCAATTTGCAGGCAGGAAGCAAGAAGAGTGCACTTCCTATTGTATCTTCAGGAACCCAGCTGCTGTGGTATGAGGCCAACACTGACACAGCCTTCTGTGTCTGCAGGGAGCCTGGCCAGCTGGGCCCCCAGGCCTCAGGTGGCAACTCCACTGTCTTCTCCTCTGCAGCCTGAGCTGGAATCCTGGCCCAGGTGTTGAGTCCACCCATGTCCGGGTGGAAGGACTGATGCAGGAGACTCAATTTTATACCCAATCATGTCCTGTTCTCAGAACTCCAGGGACATCACCTCTTGTCCACATCTAATTGTGTTTTTCTCTCAATGACATCTTGAGCTTGGCCTCGTTTACTATGTCAAATATTCTTGACTCATGAGCTTAGGCAGAGTGACTAACACACCTGGTTTCTGATCTCCGTGTGTGCATAATGCTGTCAGTTAAAGCCAACACCCGTGTCCCAGTGAGGTGGGTCCAGAGTGCAATGAAGAACCAGCTCTCCCAGGTCCTGGGCTCTGGTTTCTCTCTGCTCTCTGTGAAAGGTGGGAGACCTGCTCTGCAAGGAGGCTTTCCCATCTGCTTTCAAGATAACCTCAGTGGCGGGAACCAGACAGGATTAGCTGACCTCATGCCCACTGTTCTATGGGTAGCTGTTGAGCATCCTTGGACCTTGGTGTTCGCCCATTCACTGGACTATTCTGCAGAATCCTTTTATTTCCCTTGTCATCTCCATTCTCAGGAAAGAATGGAGATAAAATGTCCTAGTGCTTCTCCCAACACCAAAAAAAAAAAAAAAAAAACACTGAACATTAAAATGAACTAATTTAGAAGGAATGTTGAATCTCAGCCTTTCCTGGGGTATTTTCTCAGCCTGCCTACACTTCGGGGTGAGGGAGGGTGGATGCCTCTCTCATCTGGAGGCACCGCTGGACTTATTTCTTTATCCAAAGCAGAGAGCGAGGCAGGGGTCACACCAGAGCCTGCTCCCCTCCATCTGTAGTAAGGGGGATAGACCTTTCCTTACATCATCCTTAAAGGGTTTAGGCCTTCAATGGCATTATGGTAATGACCCTAGCATTAGGGACAAGGACTAAATCCCTATTGCCTTGGTACCCCAAGCAGCCTTATGACTAGCTTGCAGACTACAAGCGTCTAAATGTGTATAATAAACTACTAGTTTGCATTTTGGGCCAAGAGGCCTCCAGCTACTTTACAGCCTCGGGTGCTGTGATGCAAATAAGCTTGTCCCTTAGCATGAAGGATTTCTAACAGGGCAAGATACCTCTGTGCCTGGAACCAGATATGGGTTGGGTACACACACTGGGGGGCAGAGGGGCAGTGTGTCTTCCTTCCCCGGGCAGCCTCATGAAGTGGAAGCACAAATCTACACCCTTCCCTCTGAGGGTTCTATTCACCTCACGTGGCCCCTAGACTAGCACAGATGCTGCCCCTCATCTTCCACTGCCATAGCAAGTGTCTGATGAGCATCTTGGCTCAATTGGCCATCTTGGTCTCTGATGGTCCCAGGACGCTAAGGATGTACACCCAAAGAAGCCGTATTCTGACCTTGGTGTGCTAAACTTGCTGCTCCATGGACCTAACTCTGAGAATATGCATTGACCTGTGTTCCTTGTGTCTAGTTCGGTGGCACACAGCACGTTCATGTGTTAGCTCTCAAATGTGTTTGAGGGAACACCTACCGAAACTCAAATCTTATGTATTCATTCAGCTAAACGTGGTTTTGCTAACCCCAGGGCTGGATTATATATACTCCTGTGAATTTCCCTGAAAATTCATCTTCTATAAAGTTCATTTTTCTATAAAATTTTCTACTTATGAAAATCATGGTCACTTTGTGGATGTTAGATGGCTTCTCGTCTAACACACGTAGCTTGAGACTTTTCAAATTACCTTGAACCTGTTGAAATGTGGCTTGCCCTTGGCCTTGGATCTACTAACAATACTACTTAAAGTAGAGGAGTGGAAGGTTGGTTGTGGTAGGCAGACCAGATCAAGGTAAACCAAGGCATAGAATCGAGTCCAAGCGGGAAGTGGATATCATTCAAGTACTTCTGACAAACACTGGCATGTGTCCTCTCATCTAATACTGATGCCATCCCTGGCAAAATGTTAAATGTTTTATAGACTAAACTTATTAAATGTTTCATAGCTATCTTACCAAAATCTTGGTAATTAGATGTGCTGGGGGAGGGGGTTATAAAAGTGTCATTCAGGGAAACATATCTTGGGTCTCCAGCTCATCCTGAACCATCTCACTAGCATGTGGTCCAATACGATGGCCTTCGTGAACGGGCTGAGGTGTCGGCACTCTGAGCATTTCTGTTTTCAGCCCTGGGTACAGTAATGCCTAAAAACAATTGGCTTGATTGATGATCTTACCTACAGATAGATGTGAATACATCTGCAAATGGTTGGACTTGGTGATAGCTTAGCTGGGAGTAGAAAATTCTGTGGCTCTGGTCTCTGTAGCTCATTTCTGGAAGTAAGACCTTATCAATGAGCATGTAGGTTCCTGATACCTGGGCACACATAGGAGCAGGAATAGGAATTCTTTGGGGGACTCCAGTTTTATACTCTAAAATGCCATTGTCTTAGTTGTTCTAAAGCTTTCATCCTCAATGGGGTTTTACGAAGGACATGTAACTGCCACTAGTGTGTTCATGTCAGCTGTAGATCCCCCAACACAAGGTCACCTCTTGACCCATGTTTGGCTGAGATCTAATGCTTTAGAAATACTGCCTGTATCTAATAGTGCACATTTCCTACTGGAAACACATATCCCCTCTATTTTGGGACACCATCATGAAGCAGATTATTTGAAGTTCTTTATGAACAGAAATCATCAGTTGTGATAACAAGCTCCGAGTGAGGGAGTCATCATATCATTTGCAGTTGAATCACTGGACTTGTCTTGGGTTCAGACATGTTCATCAAGTGGAATTTGAGACTTCCCCAGTCTGGATTCTGAAGGAACAGAATTTGGTCATCTCTAGTCTGCAAATGGTTGGACTTGGTGATAGCTTAGCTGGGAGTAGAAAATTCTGTGGCTGTGGTCTCTGTAGCTCATTTCTGGAAGTAAGACCTTATCAATGAGCATGTGGGTTCCTGATACCTGGGCACACATAGGAGCAGGAATAGGAATTCTTTGGGGGACTCCAGTTTTATACTCTAAAATGAATCACTGGACTTGTCTTGCGTTCAGACATGTTCATCAAGTGGAATTTGAGACTTCCCCAGTCTGGATTCTGAAGGAACAGAATTTGGTCATCTCTAGTCTGTTTTGCTATTGGCTTTTGCTCTTCTGTCTGTGACCTTAATCTGACTGAAATTTTAGGTTGACTTAAAGGCCTCTGAAAGCAGAAGTCACTGTGGCTGTTCATAATCTTTTTTTTTTCTTACAGGAAACTTGACACAAAGCCCTTTCCCCAAAGGAAATACCTGTTTTCATTGAGGCAAAGGTAGTATTCTCTCAGAACATAGCCAGCAAAGACCTGGATAAAGCCCTAAAGATGAGTCTTCTCGGGCATTGCTTATATCAAAGAGGCTTAGAATTATTTCTTGGAGGAAAGCCACCAGGAACTAGTCGGGGTTAAGGTCTAAAGTGATATTGCAGCAACTCTGCTTGTTGACTGAGTATTCTATGCTACGGACCTTTATGTCGGACTTCAAAGTCCACAGGAAAAGAAACGTAAAGGATTTCATTGAAAGACAAAGTAAAAAGGATCGCCCTCTTACGATATACCCTGCGTAGATCATCTTTTTCTTTAGAGCAGGACAAGCACCTGACAGTTGCCCTTCTAGACTCAGGAAATAGTCTGTGGTCTTGAGCTGGGGTCAAGACCTTGGGGAGAATAGGTAGCTTTCTCTAGAGTAACCCTGGCTGCAGGCCTGTGGGAGGTGGTACTCTGCCCAAGCTGGGAACTAGTCCCAATTCCTCTTGGAGCATCCCAGCGGTGTCTGGATGACTTCTGATTCTGATTGGGGGAAAGGGTGTTAGGCATCCAGAACTGAACAGGGTAAGATAAGCAGGGGTACTTCTAGGTTGAAGTTTAGCACAAGAGCCTCATGTCTCTGGTCTCATGTCTCATGATGTGAGGACAGTTATGTTGACAACTTGAAGTTTGGGCACCTGAGCTTCGGGGCCCCTTGGCCTCCAACACCATAGAACTCCCATAGAAGCTGGACTGGATGTGGTGGTCTATGCTAGATTCTTGGGTCTCACCATCTCAATGGCCTCAATGCCATTTTCAATTATGGCACCACAGACATGTTCTGATTTGTTCTAACCTTTCCTTCAAGTGTTTAGAGAATGGAACTTGACGGCTATGTTGGATCTATACTAAGTCATACCTACTTATGACTGAATGTTATTGTATGGGGTGGGGGGCAATTATGACTAACAGTTTCCTGTCATTATGTCAATGTCTCTTTGGCAAAAATGTGAAAGGGAAAGAGGCATGTCATAAAATGGTACGTCTTGCCCTTAATCAGGATTAAAAAATAAATCTTGCTTTTGGAATCGATGTGCCAAACTGTCTTGCCAAACTCTCGTTCCAACAAATTCTTATGCCCACAGCAGAATCCCGATGACTTTGGTAGAATCGGTGAGTCTGACCCTTAACCAGACAAGTTGGTTCACACAGGATGGCCAAGGAACACCTGTCCAATGCCTTTGGAAAGATGGCAACAGATCTCAGATCAGATTATAATACTCAGGTGTGATTATAATAGGAGAGCCTTCAGGTGAAGACAGGCTCTGTAGCTCCTAGAAGCAGCTCCAGGAACACGCAGCCAGGCATCCAGGGCCATGCCTAGGATTTCTCCATGTCAGAGAAGGAGCCCTTCAGATCAAGAGTTGGGCAAACAATTTTTGCTGCTGAGGGTCTTCCATGAAGAACCTTCATGTCTTTTTTTTTTTTTTTGAGGTACCCTCTGGTCTGTCCTTGGGCAATTGGCTCAAATGAAACAGTGACAGTCCTGAGCATCCTGGTCACCGCCATAGACTGACTCGGAATCCGTGGGCTCAGCTGTGAACGTCGAATGTACATTTCTGCCAATTTCTTATCCTTTGTTGTGGGAATTCATTCCTCCACGTAGGGTCAGCACTGAAGTCTGGGGAGAAAAAACCTACTTCTTGCCTCCTGATCTGCGCTCTAGCTCCCAGTGACCACAGGTTCATGGATTTCAAACCTAGTTCCCTCCACATCTTCATCTTGGTACCACTCCTCGTGTCCCTCTGATACATGCTGTGCTCCCCAGAATTTGGGGTGGACCAGGAAACCTTCCCTTGCTGCTTCGTACAGAAATAGAGGCCAACCCGGCTCAGCCAGTCCCTGAATGAGAAGCAGCATGGAGAACAGGACTCCAGTTAACAGGGATTTGGAAAAATGGTCTTTGACCTTGGAATGGCTGGCAGATGCCAAGAGAACTGAGTTCTCAGTGTCTCAGCCTGGTTCTCCTGCTCGGATCCATCTTTCCATGAGGAAGGAGCTCTGACATACACTGAGGAAAAGCCGCCCACCCCAGGCAGCATCATCCAATCCTGACAACTCTATTAAATGGGGAAAAAATAACGCACTCTCAGGTAAACCAATGAATACTCATTGTGTCACTAAAACCCTTCAAGTTTTAAATTTCTGTGATCTACTAAGGAATTTAAAACCAAGCATTTCAAATAGTTTCCCTAATTAACACTTAATGAGTTTTATGCCATCAAAAGTATCTTCAGTAGCATAAGATACTCAATGTGCTTTTGAGGGGGACTGGCTCATGAGGTTTTGGACAATGAGCAGGCTTGTTGGATTCAACTAATTCCAGCTCTGTGGCTGTAGAGTACCCCGAGCTCTTGGGCTATTGATGTGGACCTGGCAAACCAAATCTTGAGCTCGCATGTCCATCAATTTCTCAAAACTATTATATTCCCCCCCTTTCACAAATGTTTAAAGGCATATGTGGAGTCACCAGGAGTCCTGTTTCACCTTGTCTCAAATCTGATCATCAAATACATTAAATTGGCATATCTTAAGTAGTTCATGTCAAGATTCCTTTAGAATCGTGCTTGGTACCAAAGCCTATTTAGTCAAAGAACTACAGGGAAGATTGATAGGAGGTATATAAATATCTGCAGACCCCTGAC
Source organism: Ictidomys tridecemlineatus (assembly GCF_052094955.1). Taxonomy (NCBI): domain Eukaryota; kingdom Metazoa; phylum Chordata; class Mammalia; order Rodentia; family Sciuridae; genus Ictidomys; species Ictidomys tridecemlineatus. The sequence goes on along the minus strand of NC_135478.1, from coordinate 84,702,879 downwards.
TAGCCATGAAGACAGAGAAGGTTGTGTCAATAAGGCTTCAGATGGGAAAGCAAATCCTGTAGAGCCCTGGACCCACAGCCATTCAAGTTATGTTTTTGTCAAAGAACTCATATGAGTACGGATGAGACAGGATTTAAGAGAACTTGTTTGAGTACAGAGGCTGAGAAGGCCCCGACAGGCCATCTGAAAGCCAGACATGTTGAGATCCTCGGAGAAGCTTTGTCCTAGTGCAAGTCTTCAAACTGCTGAGGTGGGTAGAGGGTGCTTGTGTCAATCCTGGAGTCCTGATCAAGAACAGGATTAAGAGCACATCCCACTCTGAGGCTCAACTCGTTCCTGTTCCATGCAGGACCCCAACCAATGCAAAGGGCTCCTCCATGTGGGAACCAACCCCTCATGCTTGGTCTACTCCATTTCTTCTAGAAACATCTCCTTAGAGGTATCCAAAACTCCAACTTTTACAGTTCTATAGCTGTTGACTAATCCAAGTTAACACCTAAAAGTGAGCTGTTTGTAACAATGGAATAGATGTACATTCTCTACCATGGCCCCCAAAGGTCCTGCACTGAAGGCCTGGTGGCACCCTGTGGCACTAGTAGAAGGCTGTAAGGTCCCTGGGGGCAGATCCTTGAAGGATCTGTTAGGACTCTGGTCCTTCCATTGCTCTTCCTGCGTGAGGTGACTAGCTTTGCTTCTTCCTTGATGCTCTCCCTCCATCCAGAAACAAAGCAATTGGGGCTAAGTGACCATCAACTCAAAACTTCAGAAAACCAAGTCTAACCCTGTCCTCCTCACAAACTGTCTATCTCGGGTATTTTTGCCAAGGCAATAGAAAACGAAACAAAACCTGGTACCAGGAGTAGGGCCACTGTGGTGATGACGCCTGGTATACTTTAGAAGCCTTTGGAATTGGCTTATGGCACAAGTTAAGTCTAGAGGCATGGGGCTGGAGGCATCCTAGGATGGTCCAAGCCAAGTTAATGGATGAGCATGACTTTGGAGGACCGATAGGCACGCAGACAGGGAAGGTTGTGCTGATGAGGCTTTAGATGGGAAATTGGATCTTGTGGAGCTGGGGACCTGCTGCCAATTGTGCTGTACTTTGTCCCTCCAGACTTGAGAGGCTGAGTTTGAAGGTGAACAGTTATCTGGAGAGAACTTCAAGTCAAAATATCATTTAGATAGAACTGGAGTTGCTGTCTGCTTTTATCTAGATCCCAGTGAGTCCGGAGCAGAATCCAGTGGAAAAACTTGAACTTTCCATTTTGCAGAAAACGGGGGTACTTAAAACCTCAGCCAGTGATGGTTTTGTTGGTAATGAGGTGATTGCCACTAATAAGCCAAAAGTGGGTGAGCACTTCCCTGGTCACACAAGGCCCTGGGATTCCCACTTTGGCCAAGAAAGTAGAAAAAGGCCATTAAGGGCATTCTAGGCAACCAGCAAAACTCAAAGCCTCCCAGGCTCACACTTCCGAGAGACCCGGGATGCACTACTTGCTCAAGACCACCTAGGAACCCTACATCCCCAAGGTTTGTTTCCCTGTGCTGTGGGGTTCAGACACTCGGGCTGCCATAGCCAAGGTCTGAGCAGGTCCCCATGTGTGACTTGCTTGAAGGGAAGATCTTGGCCTTGCTCATGTGATGATCCTTTGAAAGCTCTGTTGGATGTCAGAACTGTGGGGCTGGAGTCAAGGCAAACCTGGGAGGCCAGAAACCTGTTTCTGTCAGAAAACCTCCAAGCATCACCAGAGGGTGGGCTGTGACACTGCGTGAAGTTGAAACTAGAATAGAGTCCTCAGATTTGGGGATGCCAAGAACGGGGGGCATTTGCTGAAGGAAGCTTCAGGAAGAGTCAGCCCATCTGTACCTTCTGATGCTCACATCCTCCCCCAGGTGTCCCTGATCCCAGGAGGAAGCCATAGGATTTAATGTCTGCCCTGCTGGGTTTGGGTCTCCTTGAATCTGATCCTTCCTATCATCCTACTGCCTTCCACAATTAGTGGGTACCCTGAGCCATCTAATCTTGGAAATAAGTGACTTGTTTCTTGGCTTTTAACTGAGGACTTGCAGCTAAAGTTCACCTTGAGGTGCCCAGATGAGTTTGGACTTGGTCTCCTAAGCAATGCTGGGTCTGCCAAGGTTCTGAGAGACTCCTGAAGATCACTAAATGCAGTCGTCATTATAAGATGCACATGGGCCTTCGTGGGCCGGAGGAGGAAGGCTATGGTGTGCCTCTGAAACGCCTCTCAGAAGCCATTCCCTGAAGGTTGTGCTGAGGAGGCTTTGGATTAAAAAGCGGTCCTCATGGATCATCGGACCCTCAGCCGTCCATTGCTGTCTGTTATAAAAGGAAATAAGGGTTCACATGGCAGAATATATGGTGCAATCAGTGACCAAAGGTCAGTTGTGCCTGAAATAAAAGAATGGAAGGCAGTCTTGGGACCCGATAATAGGACTCTGCATCCAAAGACCTGGAGAGAAACAGAATGGGAAACTCTGACATTTGACCTGCCTTGGTTGGCAGTCATGCGGCTTAGAGAATTTTTCCCTTATGCAGGATGATAACAATAAGCCTGCCGTCATGGAGTCCACCGATGAGGGACTTGGCACTGACTCTGTGGCCTCTGTCCTCAATGAACCAGGAGTGCCAACTCTAATTCCTCGCTGGCCCATTCTTGGCTTTTGTTAATGAGGTTGGGTTTGGTGGCTAAGAAAATAATGGTAGTCTCTGGAATTCTATGGTATGAGAGGTTTGTGAGGGGGGGTGGGACTTTCCAAAAGTCTAGGGCTATCCAGACTTCCCTTGAAGAAAACTGTTGGCTCCTGGAATCTAGTGGGAAGAGACGGAAGGACAAGAGAAATAAGGACATTAGATAGAAAGACCTGAGTTTTGTGGTCATCCCTGCATGCTTGCCATGATACAAGCTCTCCTGGGACATGGAACCAAATGCCAGGGGACCCACTGAGGTGGCCTCCCCCACTTACTTCTTGGCAACAAATAAACCTCGTAGCTTTGTAGAAATGGAGTAGATGAAACTGAAGTTCAGCTTCCTACAGGAAGCCAGCACTTGGGATACAGCAGGCATTGATGGTATTAGAGCCTAGATGGGTCTAGGTCCATAGTTCAGTGCTGTTTGAGAGCAGAGTTGGCTCTTGCGGGATGAAACATGGAAGTGAAGAGGGAATAAAGAACCTTCCACTCCAGCTAGAAGCCCCACCATCTGCCAATTCCAAATGGCCCCAGACCGTATCCAGCTCAGACCAGGGTTATTCCCCACTGGGGAGCAGGAGAACAGGTACCTGTCCAAGTGGATGCACCAAGTGAGATTGCCTGTGTGTAGGAAAAAGTCCTATGGTACCTTCTTCCAAAAGCAGATCTCTCAAAAGAACACACCAATGTCAAGATGCTCTGCTTAAATACAACTGCAGTGACACATTCACTCTGTGAACACTCCCTAAGCACCATACTTGGGATCTTCCCATCTCCCTAAATGTAATAAAAACACTGTAAAACCACTAAAGTATAAATAACTGACCTGGGGGTTATGTGAATGATCCTATTACAATATATCCCCTAAAACTAAAATGACCCAGGGCTCATGGTAATCATGGAGCCACAGGAGTGAGAGAAGGGATCAGACCACACATGCCACCTCATGCCACTGATGGATGCATCATTTTGGATTACTTTTTCCCTCTTCCAAGTTGGCTCACTTGAAGATGCAGAAAGGAATCTTTCTGCCCTACATAGATAACTTGCCCTCTGCACTCATCCAGCAAAACCTCAAAATTCCTACATCTCCTTCCCCTCCAGAAGGGCTTAGGGGGCTTCCCTCTCTTCTGACCCACCTTCATCCCAGCTACCCAGATGCCTGGCTGGGTCCTTAGTTGCTGCATCTGTTGGTGAGGCCATAAATCAGAGGTGGGGTCAGGCCTGGTCAGCTTCTGATGGAATTAGAGTAACGAATGGGGTGGGGGATTTAGATTAGTCTTGGCTCTGGAGCTGAAGGAGGAAGGCTGGTACTTCTTGATAAACTCAGCACCAATACATCCTAGGTCAGCAATTATGGCTTAAAGATCCCTTGGGAGGGGCCCAGGTGGAACCTGCCTGAGCAGCTGTGTCCACCTGAGTAGCCCTGCCATGACTGAGAGGTGGGCAAGATCTGAAAGCCGGAGAGAGCCAGCTTCAGATGACATAAGGTACTTGTGAGTGTGGAGCCCTGTCCCCTCATGTGCCCTGCCCTCTCGCTTGCCCTGTGCATGAGCTGAAGTACTCTGCAGAGGTAAAGTGGTGAATGGATGTGGACAGGGGAGACTTGGATTATAAGTCTGAGGATATCTGCGCAAAACCCAGGGGGAAGCTCCAGAGCAAGGCTAATTTGAGCAATGCCACACTAGGCACAAATGAGCCAGGCCCCATGTCCCTTCTGTGTTCAACCCTGGGCTGGTGACCTGAGAAGCTCAAGGTGGCACTGCCAATGCTATGATAAATCCCAAAGGTGCCATAGATGGATACAGTCCATCCGTTTAATAGTGACTTTCTCTTTGAATAAAAGCCTGGGACCTGTGGGACTGCCACATGGACATATTCATCCCTGCTCCAGAATCCAGGCTCACTGGATAGTCTGATGCATCCAGATATGTCCACTTAACCTGCATGTCACACTTGGGAATTTTCTCGGTCGGTGGACTTGGCAGCAGGGCCTTTTCTGTGATCCTTCGGGCAGTCAGAGCACAAAAGGACTTGAATGGCCTATTCAATGTGTGGGCTCATCCCCCTATAGACTTCAGCAGAAGGGCCGGAAGCTGTGCACCCCTCCAGTCTTCATGTCTCCAGGCGTCTGCATTGGATGAAGACCCCAAATCATGGGAGCAATGGTTTACCTGATGTGATTCCAGAAAGCAAAAGATAAAGGGAAGAGGCCACTGGGGGTTGGAAGGCTGCCTTCAGGAGTGTCCTACCCCCAGGGCTTTCAGGAGCATGATGAGCTCTGACTCACCACAGGCAAAGAGACAGAGAAACTCAAACATTAGAAACAGGCAGCTGGAGTGACTACAGGGAAGGGATAAGCAACATGGGGTGGGAAATCAATGGGATAGCAAATAAATTTTAAAAAATGGTCTCCAGTTTCCCCAGTTCTCCCAAACTGCATGAAGATCCACCCCTTACTGCTTGCAGCTGGACTCATCTTTTGCCTTCTTCATTTGATAAAACATGCCATAAATGAGTCTTCCAAGGCTGGGTCACAAAGGTGTCGGGTTGGATCTCCACTGCCTATCTTTAGACACTTGGTCTTGGAAACCCTCCACCATGTTATGAGAAAGCCCAAGCTCCCCTGTGGAGAGGAGATCTGGAAAGAAACCCCTAGTACTTGCTAGCTTCACCCACATGGCTGGCAAGTCATTGCAGATAACAAATCCATGTCAAGAATGCTGTCCTGTCACCCAACTAACTGAAGACGGAATGAGCTGTCTGTTCCTTCCCTGATTTCTATACATGTGCAGATCCATGGACAAACAGAATGCGGTTGATTGAAGGTGATATTCAGGCAATTGATACAAAGAACATCCTAGCTTCAAAACCTCCAATATAAGGTGTAGGGGACAACATGACCTTTTTTGGATGAAGGCTCAGAAAGGTGAAGTTAAAAATTCCTGAGATCACAAAGCGAGTAAGAGAATAACCTTCAGACTCCGATCTGTCTGACCTTAAACCATACGTTCAATGCTACTTTTGACCATCTTCAAGATGTTCTTCCCCAAACTGCAGGGAGGTCAATCAATCCTATGTTCACACAGATAGTACCCAGGCCTCCCCAGCATGGATCCTTAACTGCCTACAAGACATAAATGACCCCACACTGCTGGGGGCAGATCACCCATTACATGTGTTCAACAACCGAGTAGCAGATACAGACTTGTGTAGAAAATCATATGTGCTTTCTAAAAGCTGTGAGTCGAGGGAGCTTATCACAACAGCCCTGAGATAGATCAGGATGGTTTAGCTTCTGAGCTTTTATTTTCTCAGCTGTAAAATGGGGATAAGGAGCTGGGGGAGTCTATGCTGGTAGTCCTGTGGATTTTCACCCTGACATTCAGTCTTCAGCCACGCCAAAGCTGCCTGCAAGACCAAGTGTCAGACCAGTGTCCCGTATCTGGACACCAAGCCTTCTCGGTTCTAGTGCTCCCCAGTCAAGCATACAAGGGGACCTTTGTGCTGGCTCAGACCACACAGCAAATCCTCTTTCTCCTCCACAATGAAGTCCCTGTGAACATGGGCATCTTGCCATGTTCCAGATGGCCAGCCTGTTCTCCTGATGCGTCACTGAAAAATCCTCCATGTTTCATGGTCCTGTCCATTAATAGTCTGTTGCTTAAACAAAGTGGAGGCCTCTGGCTGGAACTGCCACTGGTAATCTGCAGGCTCTGTGCTGAGAAGCACAGGAGCTATGTCCACAGACTGAGGAAATTCCCAAGAATGAAATGGGACTTCACCAAGGGAACTAGGTAATGGCTGGCCAGGGGCCAAGGGTATCCAGCCCAGATCCTTGGGTACCTTTGGAGAGATGCTCATGTGCTCCTTGGTCCACTGGGAGGCCAGGATCTCGCCATCCTGAGATCCACAGAAAGATAGAGATACATAAGAATCAGGCACTGACCATTGCTAATGGCTGTGGGTCTGAAGTCGGTCCCAGCTCTGGTGCTTTGTTATGAAACCCAGTCGGATCTGAAAAATGGGAACCAATTTCAGTATTAAACTCTTGTGAGAACCCACATCATCATGTCCAGTGCTCAGAGCACCAAGCACACAGAAGCCCTGGATCCACTGTGAAACCTGCAACACTGGCCTGCAGTCGCTACCATTTCCATGGATGGTGACACTGGGAGTGTTGGGTTTCCTCAGGGGACTGGCATCAAGGCAGAGGCTACAAGGGCTTCCTTGGGCTCAACTCGCTGGAGAAGGAGACAGGAGTTCCGCTGCCACACAGGCCCAGTGACGGACCCCATAGGGAGCTCTGGAACTGGCAGGTCCCTTCAAAGGCATCAATATGGCCTTCCCAGCCCCTCATAATGACGTGGCTGTGCCATTGGTTGGAAGCCTGGAGAGAGCATGTGACCTTGGCCTAGGCTGCACCCCACAGATGAGGCAGCCTCAGGAGGACTGACATCCAGGGTGGCAGATGTAGGGAGGTCTGGGTGCAGCATAGGAGACGTGGGGAGCTGGGGACAGTATCCTGGAGGTGGCATCTCGGCCGAGTTGGCCAGGTGAAAGATGGGAGGAGGAGCTCCAGACAGACCTTGTAGCTGAGAGGTGGGGAGGGGACGAGGGGAACAGTTGGCCCCACTGACGCCCTCTGACATCCCTGGGGCACACTCACCTGCATGTGAGCTCACTTCCTCTCCTTAGCTCTTGTAGGAAACTTCCTGAGAAGGTGACATTGAGCTGCTACAGTAGCCCTTGTTACTGTCCATCCCTTAAATTGATTTTTTTTCCTTGTAAACTCTCTCAATTGGATACCACATCCCAAACCAGATGAGAAGGTCTCACCTGCCTCGTGTTGAACGTCCCCAGTGCCCTGAGCAAGATGAGACTTTGACACATTCGGTGACTGTCCTATGGGTCTAGATCTTCCAGTCATGGGGAGGAGGGCCAACAGGTAGAGTGGAAGAGGCATTGAGTGCTAGGATTCCACAAGGTCTTGGAGTCATAGAAGTTGGAAGGTCAAGTTCCTAGGTCTTGGGAGGTGGGAATTTTGACCTCAGTGGTACATAAGGGGAAAGGACCCCTGAATCCTCAGGAAAAAGAGGCGAGTTCTGACGCACCCTCGGATGAATGGACAACTGGGGGAAGAGACTGGCACACCAAGGCCTCACTCCAAAAGCCTTGGAGACAGACCTGCACTACAGCTAACAAGGTGCATCTGCCCATGGCGAGGCCAGATGGTCCCCTAAGCCATCCCACCTGGGCAGCTCTCCTGCCGCCCCAGCAAAGTCTCTCATCAACTTGCCTTAAAGTCACACCTTCCTGGGGCAGGATACTCTTTTATTGCAAACTCCCCAACTGATTGTTCTCAGGACCAAGCCCTTTGATGGTTTTATTGTCCCTAAATTCACAACAGGCTCCAGTAACTTCAGAGCAGGTAGAGAATGCAGAGAGAAGAGGGTTTGGGAAGGGAGCTGCCCAGGATCAAGGCAGGAGATTGGGACTTCTAAATCTGCCCCACCAGACTTCCTCTGAAAACTCGCACATGCAGGAGCAGGTCCCATCATCTCTGGCCCAGAAGGCCCACGTTAAGTTGATCAAGGTGGCCATCACCTCTGGGAGCTCCTGAGCACACCTGCTCCCCCTGGTTGGTCCACGCAGCTCCCCAATTACCTGCCTAGTGGCCTCGTTCAGGGACTGAGTGGCTCTCAAGATGGACGCTGATGAGGTTTCATGGTAGTTTCTAAATTTCCCAGTTCATGCTGGGATCGGCTTTGCCAATGTACTGTCTCCAAGTGTGCTTTGGGAAGTTCCCAGACTGAGCTTGGGTACACGAAGTCCACTCACTTCCTGTCTCCTTTCCCCACCCTCTTGCTTCCTGGGATGGACCTCTGGATTACAGGAGGCCATTAGGAACCCTGTTGAGCAGAGGGGCTTTATCCTGTTGGAAACGGATGGTCTGGATATTTCTTACCAAAACTCGCGTGCTGAGGACCTGCCACCCTAGGCTCTGGTGGAAGAGGGAGCTGTTGGGAGGTGTCTAGGCCCATGAGGGTGGGGGTGCCCTCAGCCCTCCTGAAGGGACCGTTACACCCATGAAATACCCCAGAGACCTACCTGTTCCCTCCAAGGGAGGACTCAGAAAGAGGGTCTGAACCAGGAAACAGGCCTCACCAGACACTGAGTCTGCTGCTACCTTGATCTTGACACTCAGACAGAGATTTGTTTAAGCCACCCCCACCCCAGTCCGTGGCCTTTTGTCAGAGTAGCTCAGACAGACTAAGACAGGGAAGACTTGATGGGTGGCCCAGAAGAAAGCTCTAAGGACAGTTCTCCAGGCAAAGAGGAAGCCACAGGGTATTGAACCATCTTTCATGGGTCAGGTGGGGTGGGCGCCTCTGGGTGGGGATGTCTAGGGACTTCGGGGTTGTATGTCCTTCTTGCATGCTACATGATCACAGAAAGACCTCAGGTTGACTTTGAGGCTATTAGCATGATGCTCATAGGGACAAGGACTGTCTGAAGGGACAGGTGGACTTGAGTGGGCTGGGAGGATGGGAGACATGCCTTGGATTCTAGCTATGCACATCCTAGCTTTGGTCTGGGTTGGCCGATACATGCTGAGGCCCTACTATGTATCAATGCCTCTTCTAAGACAATTGCAAGAAGGCACTTGGCAAGAAAGCCCACTGGGCTCCAAGCTTACTGTGTAGGACAGGAGGAATGTGGGCAGGTTCAGGGTGTTTGAGAGCTTACTGGACATGCTGATGGACAGGATGTGGAAAGAGGGAGACTTCGTAAGGTGGCCATGCCAGATCTTGCTTGAGTCCCTAAGGAAATAAACGCAGAGATGGAGACAGGAAAGAGGCTTGTTGGAGACAATTCCCGACTGTGTTGAGTGCTACCTCGTCTTGGGAGATCAGCTGCAATGAGAGTGTTTACACCACAGAATCTGTCAGATGCTATAACCTGAGCAGGTTGAATGTTGCCGGCACGCCACCGGTGTCTGCAAGAGAGATGGGGGCAGGAGGTGGACCTGGGCAGAGAGCCTCCACCCAGGAAGCAGACTTGATGGTCCCCATTAACTCATTAACTCGGGGTAGCTAAGAGCCAAGAGTGCCTCTCTATGGAAGAGTCCTGCATGGGGCAGAAGTGCCCCTCCATGTTCAGCCTGTGACTTGGGGCTGCCCAGGAAGAGCCCAGCTCAGCCTGAAAGCAGAGATCAACCCTAGAATCACAGCTAATGGCATTTCTGCAGATAAATAGAAAGATGATTTGATTTTTTTTTAATTTTCTTGAAACATGTGTACTGAGGGACAGGCTCAAGCTAATGCATTTCTCTGGGTTTCTTGTTTTCTGTGATTAGAAAGCAAAACCGACTCTTGCCAATTTTCCAGAAGGCGATACTATGTTAACAGACTTTTTCATGTGATACAACAGATCTCCTGAACTTCTTCTTATCTGACATTTTGTATTTGCCCAACATCCAACCACACCCACCTGTTACCAAACATTCTACCCTGCTTCTGAGTTCAACATTTTTAGGATCTACATATGAGATCCCTTTGGGAGGGGTCTGGGAGGTTCACCTGACTGCTCTGCAGCATGTGTGCTAAGAAACGGGAATCTGTACCCCAGTCTTCCTGCTCTCCATGGTGGGGGTATGTGGGGGAGCGGAATCATGTCCTCCAAGGGGAGGACAGAAGGCACAATCACTAGGATTTATAAGATGCCGGGGGTCAATCCCCATCTCCATGGCTTCCCCTCCTATCTAGACCAGATCTGTTTTACTTCTGGCCTGTGCCAGATAGCCATGTCTGCCTTTCAACGGAGTTCAGCCCGCAGAGATGAGGCAGGACCTCAGGGTGGGAGGGAGTGGTGGGACAGCTAGTCTCCAATAGCAGGAGCTTTGCCCTTTCTCAGTCCTCTAGATGTGGTTTCCCCAGAGTGGCATGGCTCCTTTCGTCTCCCAGGTCTCTACTCATGTGCCACCTTCTTCATGAGACCTTCTCTATCATAATTAACATTGTAACTTTGCCCCTCACCTCCTTTATTTTCTCCACCCCAACGAGGATTTCTTTATCTTCCCCACTTGGAACCCAGAGCTCCACAAGTGCTGGAATTCTGCATCTGTCTCTGCTAAATCCCCAGCAGCTGATTGACTATCTGATGCAAAACTGTTTTTACCCTGTATCCCTTAAAGTGGGAATACCATGTGGGAGGTGCCCTGGGTTGGTGCAAAGTAGGCACAGAAGGCCAGGTGGTGTCAATCACTGGCCCCAGCTCGAAGAAACATGCCAAGAAGCTTAATAAAGCCCACTTAATATGGAGAAGAGTAGCCAGTCCCTTGGAGATGTTGGGGCAAACGGGATAAGAAGACCCCACACACATCTTCTGCAGAGATTAGCAACAGCCTCCAGCCACCTTGTCCTAAGCCCTCTGGGGACTCAAATCCTCCGGCCCTCCACCTCCATCTGTGCTCTGAAAGCCAAGTGCACCCTGAGAACAGGCAAGATGGGCGCCTCCTGCAGAAGTGGCAGTGTGTTATTCCTGCCCCACGCCCTGGAATGGAGCGGTGTCATGGGTAGGGGACTTGAGTAATAACGAGAGAAGGGGGGACTCTGGTTCCCAAATAAACAGGCTCATGAGTGATGAGGGGACCCTGGGCTCCTGCCCCCACCCAGGCAGCTGTCCTGCCAGCCCCACGTGCATGCCCCTCCAGGAGTGGGACCAACACCAGCAGGACCCACTTCAAAAGGCTCCCGGGCCTCGAGGAGGAGCAGCTGCTGGTGATGGAACCAGTGTGCTGGGGGCTGACCAGGGCAGAGGCTGGGGTGGCCTCTGCAGCAGGTGGCCCTGAGCTGTCCAAATACATCAGAGTGGAGCCCTCAAAAGCCCAGAGACCGAGAGCAGGAAAAATAATTTGCTTATCTCTGACCAAGTTTCTTCTTTGATCTCACCCCCCCATCGCTCTTCCCACACCACTACTTGGATTTTTCTTTCCTCGCTACCTTCCCTTAAAACTTTTCTTAAAAGCCTTTCCTCCTCCTCCATTTGATTTATGTCCCAAACAGCTCTGGAAACCTGACGTCCCCTGATGAATTGTTGGGGCTGTTCTGTTCCGAGATCCTGGGCTGGCTGGGAAGGGGGCAGGGCGGAGGTGGGATGGCGTCCTCTAAAGACGTGGCCCTGCCAAGAGACATGCCATGTAGACATGTGTGAACATGTGTGTAGAGGCATGTTGCTGTGGGCACAACCATGTTCCCAAAGCTTGGGCTGTCCCCTGCTCCTACGAGTCTGTGTGTTCAGAACCCACATAGGGATGAGGAGAAAGATCCTCTCTGCCTGCCCCTCCTCACTGGAGGGTGATCCATTAAAAAAAAATCACATGCTGACTATGTCCAGAGCTCTGGGAACCCTAGATGGCCGTCGTGACTTGGCCACAGCACAATAGCTACTGTCCAGAGCAAGATCATGCCAAGGTCAAAGGCTCTGGGCCAGACTGCCCAGGCTCAAGTTCTATCTCAGCCATTCACTAGCTATGTGACCTTAGCTTAAGAGAAAGGCTTAACCTCTGGGCCCCAGTTTTCCATATGTAAAGTGGGGTAAGAAGGCCAGGGTCCTGGGATTAAATGAGCTAACACTGAAAACACATACTAGACTCCACAGAGTGACAAGCACTTTTCTCAGCTGTTAGCAGGCAAGACGGCCAGAAAAAGTCCAAGAAATGGCTAACAGAAGTATGTAAGCTAGTCAGAAGCCTCAAGAACCTGAGAGTAAAATCAATTTGTAGGTGCAAAGGTTCTGGGGCTGAATTATTCAAGGAATTAAAATCTACCATTAGTGCGTGGAAATTCAAAATGCAGGAAACACAATGAGACTAGAGCTGCTGGTAGAGGAGTCTTGGATGCTAATGGGAGTTTGGTCTTTGCCCATGTGGCAATGGGGAGCCCTTGAGGGCTTAATGTGGAGAAGTGGGGTGAGGTACATTTAGAAGACCTGAGTGGCTAGTCCTGGGAATGGAAACTGGAAAAGAGGCTGGGAAGGTAGGAGATGGTTGGACTTGTCCAGATGGGAGAGGACAGGGGCATGGGGGAGCATGGCTGCTCCCCTCTCTGCTTAACAGACAGCAATGAGGGGCTGTGGGAGGAACTCTACCAGAGTTCAGGAGCCTCGTGGAGGAAAAGTCGAGGCAGCCTCCCAAGTCTGAGCATCTGGTGCTCGGTGCCCCTGGCTGCAAGGAGGGTGGCAGTGTTCTTGGTTTTGCCAGGAAGCGCAGGCAATCCTGGAGGGGCCGAGCTCGTCTTGCAGGCCTAAGCAGACCGAAGATGGACGGCCAGACAGAGCGATGACCAGGCTCCCTGAGCAGGATCGTGAGGGAGCTGAAACCTAATGTGGTAGGGAGATCGTCGTCATTAGTGGCTCCCGAACTGTGCTGCTCATCGGGATTCTTAAAGCGTTAATGCTCGACCTCCTTCCCAAGGCATTGTGTGAGGTGGGATGTGGGCACCAGGACACCTCAAAATCCCCCAGGTGACACTACTACAAAACTCGGACACCACTATTTAAAACTCTCAAGGGTCAGATGGTGGGCCAAAGAGATGAGGACCCAATTTTAATCCCCAACACCTCCCTTTGAAGGTAGTTCTCACCCGTCCAAGGACAGGTGGTCACGTCTGTACCTGGCCATCTGACCCAGGACTGCCATCTTACAAACCCTTCAAAGCTTCCCATGTGGCTCCAGGGAGGCAGAACTAGAGTGGCCCTGGGAAGAGGTCCCCATAAAGGGTCATTGCTAACCGCACGGGTGCAGATTTTAAGCTTCTCACTATTGGACTCACATGGGTTGGTGGCGAGACACACTGGATGGGATTCGAGGACAGGGGCTGGCATCAGGCATGTCTTTCTGGGAAGGCTGCTGAAGACTCTTGCCTCAGGTGGGGACTTTACCTGAGTGACTCGTTAACCACAGGATGGAGGTGTCGGTGATCATCTAGGATGCAGCAACCATGGACCCCGCCTTGTCCATCTTGGTCTCGGTCACTCTGCTGGGCTTGCTAGCCCTTCAATCCTCCTCTACTGTTGCCCTTCCCTGATCCAGAGTCGAGCAGGCCATGTAGTTTGATTCTTCTAACTGGATTCTTACCCTATCATAAGAATGGGCCAGGATGCGTCCTTCGACCTTGGACTTGGTGGCTTCCAGCTTGGGATTACAATGAGCAAAGCTGCTGAGCTCATCCTCCGCCATGTCTGTGGTGCAGGGGGTGGAATTGCAGCCCCAGGTGTAGAGACCTTCATGTTGACCTCGGGGACTGTCATCAACCTGGTCTGAGTGGTGTAGATGTTCCCAACAAGAGTGCCTGAGGAATCCTGCAGGGCCACACCTCTGACAAGATCTGCCTACCTAGGAATGGCTTGTTTCCACATTCCAGAATGTTCTAAAGTTCCTTAAGTTTTTTCATGTTCATTTGATCCTCAAACTTATCCCTTGAGAGGAGAAGGTGGTGGGACACCCGTACTTCGTGGATAAGCAAGTTTAGGCTCACATATGTCACACCCGTGGGACGGGGCCATTCCAGACCTTGTCTGCTCTGAACTTGGTAGCACATTACCTCCAAGATCAGAATTTCCTCCACTGTCTGTGAGGCTTCCCCTCCCCACCACAGCACAGAGCGTCACCTGCCCCAGGTGGGGAATAGCTCCTTGTAGCAGTTGGACTCCATCCTAAAAGCTCGTGGCCATGTGGTTTCTGTTACTCCAGACCATTCCAAGGTCAGCCTCCAACTTAAGGGTACAGGCTGCTTAGGGCTTAGAATGGGATCTAGTGGTCCAATGCTGTCACCCAGGGAACATCTCTCGACCTTGCTGAGCCTGTTTTGGTCCCTCTGAAGATGGGAACACAGAGCACTTGACTGGAGCTCTGGGGAAGATGGGATGAGCTCATGACACATGGCATCTGACCCCTCTATTAGGACTTCTAGAACACATAGAATAGCGCCAGCTGCCCCCACCCCAAGAAACAGAACACATCTAGGAAATCTAGTTTTAGCAGAAAGATGCAGAGACTCACAAATTGTTCTGTGTAACTCAGAAATCCACAGCCCGAAGGTTGAAGACTCTGTGTGGGGAGGTGGCTAAGGGACCACTTAGAGCATGGCCTGTCCCTGTCTCAGTGGCTCTGGGATCCACACTTCCTGCCTGTCAGTGCATCAGGCCAGAATAAAATCCCAAATGGATGATAATCCAATCCAAGGACAAGATAGATCCTCAGTGCGAAGCCACTCCGTAGCTGACCCAAAACGCTGGCTACGTGCTCCTGGGAGCCCTGGGCTCCTTAGCTGGTGCTCTGCACCTTAGCAGTTGACATGGGCTTGGGAACCCTCTAGGGGCAGAAGGAAGGACAGCGTGGACTTCTCCAGGCTGTACCCCCACTCCCAGCACAGCTCACACGCAGGGTGCACCCTCTAAGCCCACTTCTTTTTTCTGCAATGGATTCCACCAGACACTGAACCCCAAATGGACCCGCTGCAGCATGCGAGCCTATGGAAGGCCACGCAAAGAGGTAAACGGGGACGTGAGGTTGAGAAAGTGGGTGAAGCAGCTCACTACAATGTCAAGTTGGAAGGCCAAACCTAAACCTGGCTAAGATGAAGGATATTGATCGTGTTCTCTTCCTCTTTGTTCCTAGCTGACCCCCTAGGTGCAAAGGGCTGGGTGTCTTGGTACTAAGGGAGCCAGAGGCCAAGATGGGAGATCTGGGCAAGAGGCCCCCAGTCACCATTCTAGCTTATACCCGAGCAGTTACCCCCATGCCACTCTGCCCTTGGGGCTTCAGACTGAGCCCAAGGGCCAAGCTCCGACTCCCCTCAGCACGCTCTGTGGAGAGCACAGACAGGTCAGCTCCTGGTACTCCCTGGTGTGGCTTCCTGTGGGAGAAACCCCTCTCCCTCCCTGGCTTGGGTAGTGGGGGCCCGCCACTGTCCTTTAGTTACTCTGAGTGTGTTTTCCTCTCGGGCCAGTTTCACCAGCCTCGAAGTGCCCCTGAGGTTTCTACGGGAACTTGGAGGGTGTCTAGATTTTCGGAAAATGAAGCAGTTATGGGACATGTGATCCCTGGGGTCTGCCCCCATGGAGCATCGGGGATCGTGCAGGGGATGGCCAGAGTGACCTCTGTCGGGGTCCAGCTGACTGGTCTGCACAGTTGAGGATGTGAACTCTGGCCTACAACTGTCTCCTGCAGAGCTCCTCCTGAACATCTCTCCCTGAGCCTCATCCTTCCTCTCCCATGAGATGGTGATCATAGTCCCCTTTTAGGGTCCATTGGAATTTAGTAACTTCAGATGACCAAGGGCTTGGACCTCACATGACACTGCTCAGTACTAGTTGCTATCATTTTCTCTCCTGTGGCTACCATCTGCTGGCTGTGTAACTGGACATGAAAGGGAATTGCGCAATCACACCTGAAGGGGAGGATGTGTTGCCCCCAAGGCCACCTGAGAACCAGATGAGGTCAACATAGACCCCATGCTGCTTCACACAATGATGTCTGTCCTGGGAGCTGGGTCAGATTTTCCTCCTGGCTGCAGGGTGTGGCTCTGGGCAATGCTGCCTTGCTTAGCTGCTGTTCCCTCCCCTGTAGGAGGGAGGTGGCACCAAGCCCTCCCTGTGAAGCTCAGATGAGTCATGAACCTGGAATGCCAGGACTGCGATGGATGGCAACTGTAGGCACAAGTTGCTATCCTGTGCAGAAACACCACTGAGATGTGACTAAGAACCAGGTTGTAATGAGAGTCCAGGATTCTGGGCCAATCCCTAAAGCAGCTGAGTTAGTGACAGGCATATTGGCGCCTCTCCCCCTCCCTCCAGGTGACTTCTCTGCCCCCTTCAGATCCCACCCTGTTTTTCCTTCCTTTCCATCCCCTGGTGAAGAAAGGACCCCATTGGAGGAGGCCCAGCCCATCTGTTTAAAATTCAGGGAAAGATGCCAAAGGCCTCCCCAGTTGGGGCCTCGCTGCCTCTGATAAGGAGGACGGGGTGAATTCTGAAAATTAAACAAATCCTGGTGTCTTTGAAAGGTCACTCAGCTCTGAGGTTGGCTGTCTCACAACAGACAGACTGTGGGGCAGCCAGCCGGAAGGAGGGAGTGTCAGGAACAGATGAGACCAAAGGAGAGGAGGCCCAAGAGGAGGCCCAGATGTGACTCCCACAGGTGATAGGCCTGTAAGCTGAGGGAGGAGCCTCTCCTGAACATAGTTGTCCCCAGGCTCCTTTGCAGAACCCACAAAGTGCCAGAGTCTGGGGACAGTGTCCCTCCCTGGAAGAACCCACTCAAGGGCAAAGCCAGTGCTCTCCTCCCTGCTGACAGCAGATAGGAGTGTGTGTCTGGGGACATAGAGTCCGTCCAGGGCTCTGCTGACCCTGCTTGGGGCTGCTCCTTCCCTCGGGAGCTTAGGGACACCAGCAACCAGTCACGTCTAGATGTGTACACGACCCGGAATGCACACAGCAGTAGGGCCACAGGACATTTGCCAACGTGTTTGCCCCTATGTGTGTGGCAGGCCATCTGGGCCACTGGGGACCAAGTGAGCCCAGGAGGTAAGAGGACCCACCAGGAGTCTGAGAGAAGGATGACAAGCTTTGAAAACATGCCCACGAAACGTGGTCTGAACCACTAAGCCACGTGTGGGCCTCATCTCAATCCTTAAAGCGGCTGAGTTAGTGATGGACGCTCTGGTCAGATGTCGCATGTCGATAGTTGGAGGTGTTGGATTACAGCTGTGCCACCCACAGCTGGGGAGCTTTGACTCAACCTTGCCCTAAGCCTCTTCTCCCGTTGCTGCTCCCCGTTGCTGCTCCCCGTCTCACCCTTATGTCCCCATGAAGGGCCTCTGGAAATGGCCAGTGGAGTCGAGCCCCTCCCTTCCCCGGGTGTACAGAAGGGGTGGGTTGTCCAATTGGGCGGGTGCCACCAAGTTCTGCACCTCCTGGTTTTTCTTGTTGGCATAAAGGCTTCTCATGTGTCCAAGACGTGAATGTGGACTTGGCATCTGAAAATGTGCAGTCCAGCTGGGAGGTGATATCGCCAGGGAGTCGGCCCCTCCTGGCATCATCTAACTTTGGTCTTTGTACTTGATAGAAAGGGGGGCAACCGGCAGCACTGACGCCTGCTGATTCTATCCGGAGGACTCACAGGCCTGAGTCGGCCTGGGTGGGAATGCCTGCTCGGCCACTGTGACCTCAGACAAGTTGCTTCATTTCCCTAAACTCCCATGTAAAGGGGCCTGGTGGTAACAGCCGCCTCACTGGGTAGCTGTGAGTTATGGAGAAAGCAGATCCGGCAGGTCAACCTGTTAGTCATTCTGTAATGTCTACCTGTGAGAATCAACTTGGAGGCTCATGTATTTTGACTTGGCTTTGGAGGTTTCCAGTGTGATTGGTGCCTCGTGGGCTTTGTCAGGTTGCCAAGCACCAAGTTTCTCAGCTGGGATGCAAACCTGGCACGTCGACAGAGTTTCCCTGGGTTGCTCAAGGTCACTCTGGGGGGGGTCTTGGGATGCAAGAGGAACTTTCACACTATGCTGCTTACGTTTTTCACTGTGTCATGAGTGAAAACTGTCCTTTGACTCTGAACACTTGTCAAAAATTGACATAAGCTTGTGAGATCTGGGGGGTCAGAATGCAGTGGTTATTGGAAAGCGAGGATGACTATTGCGGATCAAGCCAAAGTAGGATGAATCCACCCCTGGAAATGGGCGCTTGGACCTTCAGGTGTCTTGTAGTCCTTTAGTACCCAGAGGATGCTTTTAAAGCTGTCAATCCTTTGGCATCGGACAATCAAACCTTTACCTGCAGATTAGAGGCTTAGGGGTCATAGGAAGGGGGTGGTAAGCCTGTCCCTTTTAGCTCCCTGGGTGGATTCATGGAGAAACAAAGGAGGCTTTGATCAAATCCCAGGTTTATATCTGAGGCACCATGGAAAAAAACAGCTGTGTGAAGTCACAACCTGGTTCCAGATCTCGGCCCTGTTGAAGCACAGAAGAGGCTGAACACCTGAGGAACTTTCTGGAAGCAGGTTTATTGGCTCCAGCCCACCAGTCCAGAGTGTGGCTCATGCCTGAAACATTCTCTGGACAGAGATTCTGGAAATTCTCAGATCTTTATCCCCTGGAGGCAGGAGGGGAGGGACATTCACATAAAAAGTTTCTCTGTTCCATTTCCTAGACCAGACATGGGTTTAGCAAGTCTTATGTTTTCTTGTTGTTTTTTTTTTTTAATCTTTTTGTACAACAAGTTTTCAGATGGTTCTCAATCCATGAGGATGAAATAATCCTATAAATATCATTTCAATATACCAACTTCTATTCAAACGGGGAAACCCACCCATGCCACAACTGCAATACTGCATTGCTCACCTTCTGAATGATCATCTGTCTACCCAGCTAGTGTCCACTGCTGAGCATATTGCAGTCCACAATAGCCTCCTGTATGCACCTGCTCTCTCTCAGAGCAAGGGGAGGAGATATGCTCCCCACTGGAGTCGGGGATGATTCTGGGCCTTGCTTGAATCAACAGGGTATGACTGTGAGGTGCCCTTGTAGCTCTTCCAGGCTCTGGGGTGTCGAGACCCCCTTGCCCGCAAGGAAGACGCGACTCAGGAATCTTCTTTCAGCAGTTTATTCAGGCCCTTGACATTCTTCTAATAATTCTTCTAATTCTCCTCGGATGCCCCTCCCAGCCTTAATAAAGCACCGCGAACCCCAATGCGAAGCTGCCACGTGGACCCTTCTCACAGGGTGCTAGAAAACGACACGCCAACTCTCTCTGATAAGGAGTTGACAATATGCCAACTCTCTCTGATATGGAGTTGTCCTTCACAGACCACAGCGGAGCCAGCGCCATCATGTAATGGCGACCACAGTCCACAGGAACGGCTCACTACAGCTCCCCCTTTTTGTTTCACTAAGACAATACAGGCGAGAGTAGAGGTCCTATCCCACTGTGCAGAAGTGGCTGCATAGTATGGGCCAGCCCCAGGGGGCGCCTTCCCCAGATCTGACACCATATCAGCCGACGCCTTTTTTCGTGGGGCGGGGCGGAGACACGTCAAACCCGCATGCAATAGGACATGCTCCCCTTGAGGTCCCTCTTCTCAATGGATCACTCAATTGCAGTGCCTTGCCTCACATCCTGTATCGTGACGATGCTGAGTAAGAGGGAATAGCTGAGGTTGAATTGTGGCTGTCTAGAAGTACAACTACAAACAAGTTGGCAGCACCCTGAAAGAAAGGCACGGACTTTAAGGCGATAGAGAAGCACTAACGTGGAAACCCATCTGCGTGCAATGGCAGCAAGACCGGCAGAGTGCAAAGGCTTTCCAACACTAGAAGGATGACAAAAGAAGGACATGCCCAACCCAGTGCAATGTTATAATAACTTGGGGTACAACGACCATGTCAAAGGCACTAGTGTAGAAACCCATCTGCGTGCAATGGTAGCAAGACCGGCAGAGTGCAAGGGCTTTCTGACACTAAGAGAATAACGAGGAAAGATATGACAAAAGTTTATTGCTTAAGATGCGCAAGCCAGACCTGTGGAGAGTTACCATTTTCTAAAGCTGCAAGAGCTTGTATGATCATAGCCTTATCTTGAGCACTACGAGCTTTAAGGCGACAGAGAAACCACAAACAGAGGAACATACCAAAACAACACAGTGCACCAAAAGTGCCTACTCCCACCCATTCCTTAAAAAAGGAAAAAGCAGAAGATATCCAATTGGTGAATTGACCCAGAGTCACGGGATCGACACGGGTACTATTCAAGACAGCTATCTGGGTTAGTTGAGACTGGATCATGTCTTCCGCTTCCATGGACCAATTCCCGGCCAGATATCCACCAATGATGTGGGAAGCATTCCTGGAATCATTAAATCTGACAGAGGTTATACATAAATGTGCACGTTGGTCAATGCAGCCCAAAAGTACTAGGTCAGCCAATTCCTCTACCTGAGCTTGAAGAAAATCTATTCTTTGGTTGGCAGCTAAAATCCCTGACAAAATATGTTGATTAATCGCATTTTGCGATTCAAGGATAGTGGACGTTTGTTGAACAACTTGATTAATGGTGGCAGCAGTTTGTACTTGACTGGCCATGGCTACTCCAGCCGTAACTGCTGCAGCAGCAGATGCCGCCACGGCTGTCACTATAGCTGCTGTGATTCCAAAATCTCTGTGGACTCTAAGTAGCTCTACAATAGGAAAGTTATCTGGATCCGCAGTGACTGGGATTGGGACAAAAGTTGGAATTTTCATAATCACTGCTACAGTCCAAGAACAATTCCAACACTCAGATAAGAAACAGGTAATATTAGAACAATCCAGCATCCCTGATGAGGTGTCATTAGCTAAAAGGAACAGAAACGGGGATTGGATACAGACCATTGCAGGAGGCAATGTGGCACTATGTAACAGAGAGTTGAACGAAACAGATGTAAGCCTATTACCTCGTTCACTCTCCTTAGTAGTGCCAGAAACATTAGCCAGCCAACTTTTGGCTCCTAGTAATTGAGCCAATGCAGAAATATCGGCTGAAGCCCCCTTCTCATTGGAAATGAGCCATTGAAACCAGGACCAACCTGTTCCTGTAGAGGAGTTGGCATTGTTGTTAAAGTTGTAAACATATCTCTTCAGAGGGGGGGAAAAGGAGAAACCTTTAGCAACTTGATGTTTCTCCCAAGAATGATCCTGACAAGGCGTAAATGTTGGGGGAAAACCAAAATTAGGGGTACAGTAAGGAGAGGCCTTGAAATGAGTGGCATAGCAAGTACTATTAGAAGAAGGAGGCATTGGGATTAATACCTCGGAGATAATAGCTAAAGTAGTTATGTTTAAAACAGAGCTAGTTGTGGGGGTCCCTGAGCCTGATTGCTTCCCTGAAACTACTTGGCTCAATACAGCACTGAGAATGCTCCCTGAGACTCGACTGGACCGCAATGGGTCCTCCCAGTTAGTCAAATTTTTGGTCTTAAGGCTAATATAATTAGTGTTCCCAAGGCTAAAACAAAAAACTCCTGTGAGATTAACTTGAAACTGGTTAAAAATATTTTCCATGTCCCCTCTAGGAGAGGTACAAGGAGCAGACATCTCACATGAGGTAGAAAAAAGAGTGGGGAGGACACTAGAATTACTATGAACTGGCATTGGCATTGGCCATGCCCGTGCCACTGCCCACCACTGCATTGGTGCCATCTGTACCATTGGTACCAGCATCAGAGCCAGAGCACTCATCAGAATGAAGCTCCTCATCATGGGACTGCTGTGGCACCTCCTGCTGCTGGTTAGTAGATCTCGAGACTCTTCTTGTCAGGCGTTCAGGGATCCACAGCGGCCCCTGGGGAAAAACACATACAGATCCTCGTGCCCATGTCAGCACGGGGTCAGGGCCGTTCCATTGGCCCGTAAGAACATCCTTCCACTTAACATAGCCAGTCACAGAGGGCTGAGGGGACACATGTCTATCGGCCGCAGAGCGGCCATGAATATCCAAATTCAAAAAATTAATGGTAAAAAGAGCTAAGGACAGGCGTTCTTTAGGAGTGTGGTCAACTCCTATTCCCCCTTTTTGTTTTTCTAAGGTTTCTTTTAAGGTGCGGTGGGCACGTTCAACAATGCCTTGCCCTTGAGGATTGTAAGGCAACCCATGAGCAAGGTGTACTCCCATAGAAGAACAAAAAGATGTAAACTGTCTGCCAGTATAAGCAGGTCCATTATCAGTCTTAAGGGATGCAGGTGCACCCCATGCTGCCCATGCCTCTAAGCAATGAGTAATGACATTACGTGCCTTTTCTCCCGATAAAGCAGAAGCATGAATAATTCCAGAGTATGTGTCAATAGAAACATGTACATATTTGAGGTTACCAAAGTCAGGCACGTGAGTTACGTCCATTTGCCAGACAACCAATGGCTTCAATCCTCGTGGGTTTACACTATAAGTAGGAGGATGAAGAAATGTGACACAATGGGGACATTGTAATACTATCTGACGAGCATCCGCTCTTGAGATGGAAAAACGTCTGCACAGTGTCATAGCATTGACATGAAAGTTGTGATGAAACAATTTAGCTTCTTCTAAGGAGGAGGCCAAGCATACCAACTGGCTTCTAGTTGCCGAGTCAGCACAGGCATTACCCTGTGATAACGGGCCAGGAAGAGAGGTGTGAGCCCGAATGTGCATTGGATAGAAAGGGGCAGTATGGCTACGGATAAGCCGTTGAAGCTGATTAAAGTAAGTAGATACATTATGGGTGTCACTAATAGCTCCTACAGCCTCCAGAATTTTGAGCGTCTGCACCACATAGATGGAGTCCGAAATGAGATTGAAAGGAAAAGAACACAGTTTAAAAACTTCAATGACAATTTGTAGTTCTACCCATTGTGGATTTCCAGGAGCAAATTGATGCTGGACAGGAGGAGAGTCATTAATCACATAAGCTCCCATTCCAGACTTAGAGCCATCAGTAAAAATGTTAACAGCCCCCGGAATTGGAGTGGGTGAAGTTACTCTAGGGAAAATGATAGGATGCTCTTTAACAAAATGGAGTAATGGATGAGAAGGGTAATGATTATCAATATCCCCTTGAAACGAGCAACATAGAATGGCCCAGTTGTCTAGAGTAGCACACAAAACATTAATTTGAACTTTAGAATAGGGTATGATAAGAGAAGAAGGTGCTTGTCCAAAAAATTGAATGCTCTGTTGAATCCCTCTAAGTGCTAATGCTGCAACAGCATCAGGATAGTATTCTAAAGATTTTCCTGGGGATACATGTGGGTGGATCCATAGTAAAGGCCCATCTTGCCACAGTACTCCAGTAGGCTGCCGCATAGTGGCAAGCACACATAACTGGAAAGGTTTATCACCCTGGAGCCTGCATAGAGTAGCATGTTGTATAGCTTCGTCTACTTTTATAAGGGCAGCTCTGGCCTCTTTAGTGAGGGTACGAGGGGAAGTAAGATCTGGATCACCCTTAAGAATAGCATACAAAGGCTGGAGCACGATATTAGGAATATGTAAATAACCTCTTATCCAATTAATATCTCCCAACAGTTTTTGAAAATCATTTAGAGTTTGGAGATCTTGAGTTCTTATACTAACTTTTTGTGGTTTTAACATGTCATATCCAATCGTCGCTCCCAAATACTGAATAGAATCCCCTGTTTGAACCTTTTCAGGTGCAATATGTAATCCATATTGAGCTAACAACTTCACCAGGTCTTTATAGGCCTCATTAACTGACTGTTGTAATTTGGCTGCCAATAAGACATCATCCATATAATGAATAATCTTGATGGAAGGATATTTTTGTCTGAGAGGCGCGAGTGCCTTCCCTACATACATCTGACAAATCGTAGGACTGTTAGACATTCCCTGTGGTAAAACAACCCACTCAAACCTTTGATCTGGTTCCTCGTGATTACACGAGGGAAGGGTGAAGGCAAAACGCTGTGAGTCTTTAGGATGCAAAGGAATAGAAAAGAAACAGTCTTTAATGTCAATAGCAATGATATGCCAGCCCTGAGGAACAGAGGAAAGCAGCGGCAGCCCTCTTTGAATGGGCCCCATAAGTTGCATATCTTTGTCCCAATGGGGGTGTCCTGCTGCATGATTTTGGGCGGCCTGCTCTGCTGCGCCCTCTAGCACAAATGCTCTCCAGTCCAAATATTTGCCTGGGGAGACGCAAGCCAGAACGACGCTAGCCCAATCAGAGGGAGTCATGCAGTATCTGGACAGATTCTCTACCTGAGTTAGTGTAAAAGTGGCATCGACCCCATAAGTGCGCACAGACTCCGCCAGGGTCTTTACAATTTTGAAATCCAAAAGCTCATGAAATCTTCCCCTATTATCATCCTGAAAAACTGGATAAGCAAGACCCATCTCAGCGTTAACAGCCCTCCATGTTTGGGCGTGGAAACTTCGTCCCGAAACACCCCCGCCATACGGAGGCGGATCGGGAGGCTGTCCTTTCTTGAGCCCTTGCTTATCTCTCCCTAGCTGCCGAGACAGCGTCTCCAGCTCCTCCTCTTCATTATCTTCTACCTCTGACCCACTTTCGCATGGGGGCGTGCGCAGCACACTGAGATCTGGATACAGTCTCCTCCCGTTCTCCACGCCCCGCACACTCCCCTCTTCCTGAGACACTTCACTCTCTGTTGTTTCTGATTTTTCTTCATGCAAGTGTTCTAAAACTTCCTGCCCTTTAACAAGCGCTTCTTGGCATCTGCCATCTGTAAGGCAACTACGGACCATCTTCCAGAGGGGTATCACCCCGCCCTCTAGCATGCCTTGCTCACGAGCAAAATCAAGGTCTTTGCCTAATTTATCCCAGCTGGGTGTAGTGAGGCTGCCTGAAAATGCAAACCACGGTGCAGCTGTATCTACCCTCTGTAAAAATCTCTCTAGGGTACTGCGTTTCACCTCCAGTCCCTTGGAACGTAAAAGGCCATCTAGGGCCAGAAGAAGTGGACTTGAAGTCATGGCACCCATGACGCAACACAAGAAAACACAGGAAACGAAAGTGAAAATACACAAAAACAAAACGAAAATACACAGAAAACAAAAACGAAAATACAGAGTGCAACGCCCTCTCTTTATTTACAGAGGAGCAATTACCTTTTAACGCTCCCTCTTTATTTATAGAGGAGCCTCCGCTTTTTAACAGCAGGTCCCACCTTACCTGGGACTTACCGGCGCGCCTCCCAGGCCGCTGAAAGTACTGGTTCCTGGTTCTTTCTTTTTTTTTTTCTTTTCTCCCGGGTTTCGGCACCACTTGTCGCGACCCCCTTGCCCGCAAGGAAGACGCGACTCAGGAATCTTCTTTCAGCAGTTTATTCAGGCCCTTGACATTCTTCTAATAATTCTTCTAATTCTCCTCGGATGCCCCTCCCAGCCTTAATAAAGCACCGCGAACCCCAATGCGAAGCTGCCACGTGGACCCTTCTCACAGGGTGCTAGAAAACGACACGCCAACTCTCTCTGATAAGGAGTTGACAATACGCCAACTCTCTCTGATACGGAGTTGTCCTTCACAGACCACAGCGGAGCCAGCGCCATCATGTAATGGCGACCACAGTCCACAGGAACGGCTCACCACACTGGGGCAGTTCCAGAGGCAGGGATGTCATGGTCGTGGGCGTGAAGGTTCAGGGAGAGAGAAGGTTCAGGGAGAGAGAAGGTTCAGGGAGAGAGTGGATTTCCCTGGAACTGGCCAGGCCTGTGTGTTGGGAAAGGCTGGGCATGTGGAGGCTGGCCTTCATCTCCCACCAGCTGCTCTTCCCAGGGTCAGGCAGGGGTGTTGTGGAGCTGGCCCCAGCTGGGCCACAGAAAGACGAAGAGAAAGGGAACTACAGGGTGGGATGTGACTTAGAGGGATTTTGTTGTTGTTGTTGTTTTTTAATTATTTTGGCTTTAAGCACTGAGGGCAGTGAGGTCAGGCCTGGGGTCAGTAGTCTCCATGTGTCCAGACTGACACCCGGCTTCTGCAGCGAACCCCTCAACGGCTCCATGCCCCAGTTCTTCCTTCTATAAGTGGAGCAAGAACCAGCCTAGCTGCCGCCTTGGGAGGCCTGGGGGACTGGTCATCACTCACCCCCTCAGAGTGACCCAGGTCTCCACAAGGCAAACTTGGGAGGTCAGTGTTGGGCAGGGCTGCGTGGTGGCTCAGAGCCTGGCTGGCAGTCCAGGTCGCCAGGGCCTCAGCCACCCATCTGAATGTGCCTTCAGGGTCACTGGATGGGTAGGTGGGCTGGGGGCCTGTCACAGGCCAGAGCACTGGGAGCCGCACCTGGTGGCAGTCTGCATGCCTCCTGCTCCCCGTTCCCATAAGGAGCTGAGCCTGAGCAGGTGGCAGGAGGGCCTGGGAGTGCAGGGGCTGCGTGTTCCTCTTTCCAGGTGTTCTTCAAAGTAGGGGCCGTGAGGAGCTGCTGTGTCTCCAGGAAGAAGAACAAATCAGGTACCCTGTTCTCGTGGAAGGACACGGTTCTGGGAGACCACATCTGGGGGAGGGGAGGAGGCAGGCTTGTGCAGAACAGCCCCTCCTCTCCTGAAGACCCCGGCCTTGTTGTTGGAGGGTCCCTGACCAAGGCTCTGAGTCATAGCCTTTGTAGGCCCTCAGGTGGTCCTGAGCTGTGTGCGTGGTGGGCAGCAGCAGCACTCATCATTACCCATCAGCACCCAAGGCCTCCCTTGTTTCCATGCCTTGGCACCCAGAAAATCCTCAGGCATAGCAAAAAGGATGGATTGTGGGCTTTCCCCTCATTTCCAAGGTAAATGACCCCCGATATGGAACTTCTAGAACATTCCACCACGTTGGTAATCCTGTACCTCCCTGGCCAGTAGGTAATGGGCAGGCACAGGCCGCCTGGCCCTTCCGTCAGTCCTGGAACTTGTCCTGGCAGTTTTCCTCTGGCCACGTGTTGTCCAGCCCTGAGGCTTCAGAGTGTGAGCAGGGGTGGTCCTTTGTCCTTTTCACAGCCATGCAGTCCCGTCCAGCAGCGCTTGGCTTTGCAGAATTGGTGGGTGCAGAATTGGTGGGGTGCAGTGTGAGTCAGCCCGATACCATCCTGGGTGCCTGTGTGTGAGGCCACAATGACTGCTGCTCCTTCTTTCCTAATTGGCCCTGGGCCACCAAGCAGTGGGCACCCAGGAAAGTAGACCAGAAGAAATGTGGTCCCTGTCCCCAGACACTCGCAGAAGCCAGGGGACATATGAGCTGGTGACTTCAGCGCAGGAGGCTGTACCAGGAGGGCCATGGCAGGACTGTGGACTCCAAGTCAGACTGGGGCCTGGAGGCAGGGACGCCAAGCAGCCTGGTGGCAGAGCTGAGGCGGGAGGTGCCCTGGAAAGGGAGGCAGACTCCCGTTGAGAAGTGGCTTCTGTGCCCTACAGAAGTTTGGACTGTGGCCTGGTGGGCAGCCACCGAGAGTTTTAGCAGACTCTTCTGTGGCATAGAAGTTAGAGTCCCGAGATCCGGAAGATGGAGGTGAAGGGAGTGCATCACCCTCGTGTACCGCGTCACTGTGTGGGAGAATGATGAGTTAGAATGGCTAAAAGCTATCTTGTTAGGAGTTTCCAGCAAAATTGGGGTGCTCCAAAACCTACAGGAAGGATTTTCATCGCATGAGGATCAGCTATGGGGGCTCAAATTCGAGCGATTTGTCCGCACAGAGGGTCACACTGCTTATTCAGCAAATCGCCCCGCGGCTAGAGACTGTGGCGCACGCTGGTAAACGACGACGAGATAGCAATGCAAAGATACAGTGCTGTGGATTCTGTGGGCTCCTTCCAGCTGTGCAATCACTGTACTCAGTGCTGAATTCTGGGCTTGAGACTGGGGAAGGAAGCGGTCCAATTCGGTTCTCCACACCGGTCAGACCACAGAGGAAGCCAGTGGCCACCATCTTGGAGAGCTGACGTCACCATCCCTGTTTTCCACTGATCGCAGCTCATTCAGCTATAGAACAGGTCATTTCAGGCTGCCATTCGCCTGTGTCTCACAGAAAAATTACTCAGGCTCAGTGCTAAAGAACCTTCGGAAACTGCTTCTTGGAGCCTGCTCCTATCAGAACATACACCGAGCCCGGAGCAGCCGAATTCCAGCTCCCAGAACTACTCTGGCCCAGGGCTAAAGAACCCACGGAAACTGCTTCTCAGTCCGGGTCCTGCTGAATACTGTGGAGGTAAATACCTACTGAGCCTTCATAGGCAGTGGCAACAGGATTGAGACGGGGCTTGTGAGGGCCGGTCAGGACTCCCCCGTTGCTTTGGTCACTCAGCAAAGGGAACGAAATGCTGCCATTTGCATGGGATACCAACATGGCAGAGATCTGAGGTCCTCAGAAAGCGGCAGAGGAGATAACTTCATCAATACCAGCGGCGACAGAAACAGTTGGTCTTCTGGTAAAGAAA
The DNA here is from genome assembly GCF_052094955.1 of Ictidomys tridecemlineatus. Classification (NCBI taxonomy): domain Eukaryota; kingdom Metazoa; phylum Chordata; class Mammalia; order Rodentia; family Sciuridae; genus Ictidomys; species Ictidomys tridecemlineatus. The sequence goes on along the minus strand of NC_135478.1, from coordinate 84,674,216 downwards.
GTGAGTCACATACACCCAAGTCTCTCTCACTTTGTCATCAGGCCAGAGGGGCAGAGTAGAGCCACCGCGCACGCCCGTAAAAGGCCCAGCGACCTCTGGCATGGTAGTCACATCACCCCAATTGGAGTAGGGGCAGAGCAGAGTCGCCACCTGTGCCCGGAACAGGACCACGACTCACCGGCGTGGTATCACGTCACCCCAACCGGAGTAGGGGCCCGAGCAGAGCCGCGCCTGTGCCCAGAACAGACCCAGCGACCCGCTGGTGTGGCAGTCATGTCACCCCAATTGGAGTAGGGGCAGAGCAGAGCCTTGGCCCACGCCTGGAACAGGCCCAGCGGCTCAACGGCATGGTAGTCACGACACCCCAATTGGAGTAGGGGCAGAGCAGAGCTGCCACCTGCGCCCGCAAGGTAGGCAGGCCTGTGACCGACTGGCGGAACAGGCCCAGTGGCCTGCCGGCGCGGCAGACACATCACCCCATTTGGAGTAGGGGCAGAGCAGAGCCCCCACCCCCGCCCGGAACAGGTAAATAGGGAGCCTACATCCTACATCCTGGGAACAAATCTTTACTTCTCACACTTCAGATAGAGCCCTAATATCCAGAGTATACAAAGAACTCAAAAAGTTAGACAATAAGATAACAAATAACCCAATCAACAAATGGACCAAGGACCTGAACAGACACTTCTCAGAGGAGGACATACAATCAACCAACAAGTACATGAAAAAATGCTCACCATCTCTAGCAGTCAGAGAAATTCAAATAAAACCACCCTAAGATACCATCTCACTCCAGTAAGATTGGCAGCCATTATGAAGTCAAACAACAACAAGTGCTGGCAAGGATGTGGGGAAAAGGGTACCCTTGTTCACTGTTGGTGGGACTGCAAATTGGTGCAGCCAATTTGGAAAACAGTATGGAGATTTCTTGGAAAGCTGGGAATGAAACCACCATTTGACCCAGCTATTCCTCTTCTTGTTCTATTCCCTAAAGACCTAAAAAGAGCATGCTACAGGGACACTGCTACATTGATGTTCATAGCAGCACAATTCACAATAGCAAGACTGTGGAACCAACCTAGATGCCCTTCAATAGACAAATGGATAAAAAATATGTAGCATTTATACACAATGGAGTATTACTCTGCATTAAAAAATGACAAAATCATAGAATTTGGAGGGAAATGGATAGCATCAGAGCAGATTGTGCTAAGTGAAGCCAGCCAATCCCTAAAAAACAAATGTGAAATGTCTTCTTTGATATAAGGAGAGTAACTAAGAACAGAGTAGGGACGAAGAGCATGAGAAGAAGATTAACATTAAATAGGGATGAGAGGTGGGATGGAAAGGGAGAGAGAAAAGAAAATGCATGGAAATGGAAGGAGACCCTCAGGGTTATACAAAATTACATACAAGAGGAAGTGAGGGGAAAGGGAAAAATAATACAAGGGGGAGAAATGAATTACAGTAGAGGGGTAGAGAGAGAAGAGGGGAGGGGAGGGGAGGGGAGGGGGGATAGTAGAAGATAGGAAATGCAGCAGAATACAACAGACACTAGTATGACAATATGTAAATCAGTGGAAGTGTAACTGATGTGATTCAGCAATCTGTATACGGGGTAAAAATGGGAGTTCATAACCCACTTGAATCAAAGTGTGAAATATGATATATCAAGAACTATGTAATGTTTTGAACAACCAACAATAAAAAATAAATAAATAGGAGTTTGTGTTCCACATTTCATATCTATGAGGATGAAAAAAACTTCAAGATAAAAAGGAAAAATGTAGGCTGGTTACAAGTTTCAATCATTTCAACAAACAAGATCTTTACTAAAGGAAACCACCTTCAAATCCCATGTCTAAAAGTTTCCACCAAATATCATCAAAGAGTATGATTTGACCATGGGAAATCTCAAAACACACAAGCAGTCAAGACACTATAGGGAATATCCAAGAAACAAAGTAGAAAAATTAAAACCCAAACATTAGATATTATCATTATCAGTTGCACAAAAAAGTGTGTTTAATTGGCTAAAAAATATTAATAAAGGGACTTAAAATTCTATAAGGAAAAAGGACTAAAAATAATGACCTTGAAAATTTTCTCAAGAAATAGAACATCTAAAAATTAAAATATACTGTTTAAACATATTAAACACAGAAGAAATTATTCATAAGGTAGAACAGAGACAAAGAGATGAAAGGCATGAAATGAAAGGCAGGGTACTTGTAGCTATTAGCTCTTGCATAGATCTAAGAGGAATGTCAGAGAGTAAGACTCAAATTCAATAGCAATCAGGAAAAGTTTCTTTTTTATTATTTTTATTACTTGAAACAATCACCACTTATTTTTTTTCAGCAGTTTCTTTTTATTATGAAAAAAAAGGTATTCCAATATATGGGTCTCCAGTTTATTTTACTTTCACCTCTTGATGGACACTTAGGTTGTCTTCATTCTATTATGCTATGAACTTTCATGTAAAGGCTATGGGTGAACATAATTTTCCCTACTCTTAAATAAACTCCTAGAAGTAGAATTGCCATGCCATGAGATAAGTGTGTTTCACTTTATAGGATCAGCCAAATTGTTTTCCAAAGAGCTATATCATTTTGTATTTCCATCAGTAACTTGCTCCCTGGTCCTGTCAATTTGAATTTTAGAGAGGTCTATCTAGAACCTAAAGTTAATATGAGGAAAAAAAAAGAAGGCAGATAATTGGAAGAGAAACAAGAATTCCAATTTCTCAAGAGAATGTGAATAAAGGAAAATGTGCCCTGCTTGGACAAACATAAAGTTCTTGCAGTTAAAAATGCTGGATAGGATATACAGTTCTAACACTGGCTAAATCACAAAATACAGATGTTTTCACTCTACCATCAACCAAAATAATTCATTCATTGTATAGCATAACAAAATACTTGATACTTAAATATTTTAAGTATCAAGTACTTTCACTCCCAATACCTCCACACAGTCTTTGTCTACATACAGTGTGATATATTTTGATCACATTGCTTTCTGTGAATTGTTAGGAATATATGTAATGACACAAGAGTTGGGGGTCCTACAACAAAGGACCAGGAACCACCAGGCATTATACATGATTTCTCACTGTTTTTAAAGATGGAAATTGCTGATACCACCATATCTCTTTATTGTGACACTTAACATTGTACATCATAGTAAGAATCAAGTACTTAATTTATTGCTATAAGTTGTTTCCATATGTTGTTGCTATTATTTGTCTCCCTCTAATCTGTGAGGTACTGGAAACCTACAAGGACACTATAAGTTCATACGGTAGAAACTCTTCTGCTTCAGATCCATTATATCAAAGAAGACATTTGGTATTTGTTTTATAGGGATTGGCTAGCTTCACTAAGCATAATCTGCTCTAGTGCCATCCATTTCCCTGCAAATTCCATGATTTTGTCATTTAGTTTAACTGTAAACTTTCTAAACTCTTTCTCTGACATTTCTTGTGATGTCAATTGAGTCTGCTGTTGAGGCATTTGGGGTGGTTTGGGTGATTTGTTCCCTTGGGGTTTTTCCGTATTGTTTTAATGTCTACCCTTCTATCCAAATCAGAGATTAGAAAATATCTTATGCAGTTTTTCTTATTGTTTGCCAGAATTGCTCTTCTTTCCATTCCCAATATATACAAATTTTAGTTAAAGTATTTACCTAATCTCATTACATTCCAGGTTCTTAGATACTGCCGCCTCCCTCATGGAGCTTACATTCAAGTGTCACTTCTGGTTTAATGTTTTCCCAGTCTCTTCAAGGCAGAAATAATTATTCCCTTTTCTGTTCTACTCTTAGTTGACTCTGGTAGATGTGATTTTTATTTTGTAGTGCTAAGGATTGAAACCAGGGTCTTGTGAATGGTAGCAAGTGCTCTACAACTGAGCTATATTTCCAGCCCAAAATGTGAGATTTCATTCATGAATACATGTGTAAAAATCAGATGAGAGTAACTGGCATATACATCACCTCAGACACTTATCATATCTTTGTGTTGGGGACATTCAAAATTCTACTATATAATCTGAAATAATTAATTACTGTCAATGATCATTGTCTGACTATGCAATGGAACATTAGAAATTATTCCTTCTACCTAACTTCATCTCTATTAGCCAACCTTTCTTCATCCTTCTTTCCCCTATCCCCTTTCCAGAGAATTTATGAGTGGTTAAGAGGAAAAAATCAAATTTCTGAGTAATGTGAAAAAGAATGACTTTATTTTGTAAAACAAATAAATCAATAAATTGATTTTTAGGTATGCAAAAAAAAAAAAGAAAGAAATTAGAGTCCCTTGCCTCTGTCTGCTCAGGCTGCTGGAGCAGAGGGCCACGCCTGGGGCCTTCATCGGCAAAGACGGCCAGCCTTAGGGTTCTGGAGGCCAGAAGCCCAAGGCCAGGCATTGGCAGCAGTGGCTCCTTCCGAGGGCTGGGCGGAGAGGAGCGGCCTGTCCAGCCCTCCCTGGCTGTGATGGCATCCCTGTGCACACAGGGGCTTTCCTGCATAGACCTGTCCTGGGTTCGATCCCCACACACCTTTTAAAGGGCACCAGTCACTCTGGCTTAGGGCCCACCCCAGTGACCTCGATTGACTTGATTATTGATGCAAAGAGCTGGTCTCAAGTGAGATTCTGACACCTGGGGTCAGGCCTCCAGTGCAAGACCCAGGGGCTCATGGCTCCGCCCCTGTCGTCCCTGTTCTTGAGCACTTCAGACCAGTTTGGGACAGGAGGAAGGGCAGCTAAGTGCCACATTAGTGGTAGGAGGGTCGAGGCCTGGGGATTCCAGGAGAGGAGTCGTCCCTGAAATGCAGCAGGTAGATCAGGCTGGACGCATGTCAGTTCTGTGCAGGCTGCAGGGACACTGCCTGTCCCTGCGGTTCTGAGCCACGTTGGGGCAGTTCTTGGCGTCCTCTAGCGCGCCCTGCCTTCGGTTCCTGGCTCTCTGGATGCCAGCGCAGGCACAAGTCTCAGTGCAATAGAGATGGAGGTGGGAACTGGCCAGCCAGGCTCAAGGAGTCCCAGCCTTTTGGGACCCACCAGAGTGCCCCAGCCCTCAAAGTGCAGTGTGCAAAGAACAAAGCACCCTGTGAAATGCCGGGAGGAGGGGGGGCAAAGACGCAGGGAGTGTGTCAGAAGGTCAAGGGGCAGTGGGACACCTTGTACATCAGTGCCCGTGGGACCCCTGCCCCCACATGATGACACACACCACACACACACACACACACACACACACACAGACAGTCAGAGCAGACCCCCTGGGATGGGCTGCTGGCACTCCTGCCCTCTCACCTCGGAGTGGGGAGCCAGGTGGAGCCATGGCTCTTGGCCCTCCCCAGGGGGACTTTCTGAGACCAGGAGCCAGATGGGAGGGCCCGGAATCCTGGACAGGAGGCAGCCCTGGGTGCCCAACAGCGTGTGGGCTCATCCTGTGCACTAGTGTGCTGGGGCTATCCTGGTGGAGGGCCTCCTGGTCACCAGGATGGTCATCCCTGTCAGTCCTGCTCCCTCCCAAAGGCGGGATTCTATGATGAAGTTAATTAAGCGATGATTGACATGAGGATTAATAGTCCTGAGCCTCAGGTGGCAGGCTCAGCGGGAAGGCTAGTCAGAAGGTAGGCCTGAAGAGGAGCCATGGGGGGGAGCGGAAGTCCTGGGCTCACTCTGTGCCCCACTGGCTGGGGACTCCCCCTCTTTCAGGGGTGCTGCTTTCCATGGGATTTGGATTTGTGGGGTACCAGAAGCTGGAGCAAGCCCAGAGAGCCCTCAAACAGCTGCAGGTAAGTGGGGCTCAGAGCTGAGGTCTGTGTGTGTGTGGTGTGTGTGTGTGTGGTGTGTGTGTCACCATGCAGGGGTGGGGGTCCCACGGGCACTGAAGTACAAGGTGTCCCACTGCCCCTTGACCTTCTGACACACTCCCTGCGTCTTTTCCCCCCTCCTCCCCGTACTTCATAGGGTGCTTTGTTCTTTGCACACTGTACTCTGTGGGCTGGGGCACTCTGGTGGGTCCCAAAAGGCTGGGACTCCCTGAGCCTGGCTGGCCAGCTCCCACCTCCACCTCTACTGCACTGAGACCTGTGCCTGCGCTGGCATCCAGAGGGCCAGGAACCGAGGGCAGGGAACACTGGGGACGCCAAGAACTGCCCAATGTGTCCCTGCAGCCTGCACAGAGCTGACATGCGTCCAGCCTGATCTACCTGCTGCACTTCAGGGACAACTCCCCTCCTGGAATCCGCAGGCCTCAACCCTCCTACCACTAATGTGGTACTTAGCTGCCCTTCCTCCTGTCCCAAATTGGTCTGAAGTGCTCAAGAACAGGGACGACAGGGGCGGAGCCATGAGCCCCTGGGTCTTGCACTGGAGGCCTGACCCCAGGTGTCAGAATCTCACTTGAGACCAGCTCTTTGCATCAATAATCAAGTCAATCGAGGTCACTGGGGTGGGCCCTAAGCCAGAGCGACTGGTGCCCTTTAAAAGGTGTGTGGGGATCGAACCCAGGACAGGCCTATGCAGGAAACCCGCTGTGGGCACAGGGATGCCATCACAGCCAGGGAGGGCTGGACAGGCTGCCCCTCCCCGCCCAGCCCTCAGAAGGAGCCACTGCTGCCAATGCCTGGCCTTGGGCTTCTGGCCTCCAGAACACTAAGGCAGGCCGTCTTTGCTGATGAAGGCCCCAGACGTGGCCCTCTGCTCCAGCACCTGAGCAGACGGAGGCAAGGGACTCTAACTTCTATGCCACAGAAGTGTCTGCTAAAACTCTCGGTGGCTGCCCACCAGGCCACAGTCCAAACCTCTGCAGGGCACAGAAGCCAATTCTCAACGGGAATCTGCCTCCCTTTCCAGGGCACCTCCCGCCTCAGCCTTTGCCACCAGGCTGCTTGGCCTCCTTGCCTCCAGGCCCCAGTCTGACTTGGAGACAGCAGTCCTACCATGGCCCTCCTATTTCAACCTCCTGTGCTGAAGCCACCAGCTCCTATGTCCCCCAGCTACTGCGGGTGCCTGGGGACAGGGACCGCATCTCCTCTGGTCTACTGTCCTGGATGCCCACTACCTGGTGGCCCAAGGCCTATTGGGAATAAAGGAGCAGCAGACACTGTGGCCACACGCACAGACACCCAGGACAGTATCGGGCTGACTCACACTGCACCCCACCAATTCTGCACCCACCAATTCTGCAAGGCCTAGGCTGCTGGATGGGACTCCATGGCTGTGAAAAGGACAAAGGATCGTCCCTGCTCATGCTCTGAAGACTCGGGGCTGGACAACATGTGAGCAGAGGACAACTGCCTCAGGACAAGGTCCAGGGCTAACGGAGGGTCCAGGCGGCCTGTGCCTGCCCACTACCTGCTGGCCAGGGAGGTGCAGGATTACCGATGTGATGGAATGTTCTAGAAATTCAACATTGGGGTCATTTCCCTTGAAAATGAGGCGAAAGCCCACAATCCATCCTTTTTGCTACGCCCGAGAATTATCTGGGTGCCAAGGTATGGGAACAAGGGAGGCCTTGGGTGCTGATGGGTACTGATGCTGCCCACCATGCACACAGCTCAGGACCACCTGAGGGCCTGCAAAGGCTCTGACTCAGAGCCTGGGCCCAGGACCTCTCCAACAAGGCTGAGCCACCACGCAGCCCTGCCCAACACTGTCCTCCCAAGTTTGCCTTGTGGAGACCTGGGTCGCTCTGAGGCGGTGAGTGATGGCCAGTCCCCCAGGCCTCCCGAGGCGGCAGCTAGGCTGGTTCTTGCTCCACTTACAGAAGGAAGAACTGGGGTATGGAGCCGTTGAGGGGTTCGCTGCAGAAGCCGGGTGTCAGTCTGGACACATGGAGACTACTGATCCCAGGCCTGACCTCACTGCCCTCAGTTCTTAAAGCCAAAATAATTAATAAAAAAAAACAACAAACAAACAACAACAACAACAAAAACCCTCTAAGTCACATCTTACCCTTTATTTCCCTTTCCCTTCTGTCTCCCTGGGGCCTGGCTGGGGCCAGCTCTATGTGGCTCTGCCTGCATCTTGAGGACCAAAGACAGGCAGGCGCTCAGTACCGTCCACCAGGCGAGGGGCGGGGAGCAGGAGGAGTGGGGACCCCAACGCACACACTTGCAGCAGGCAGGTGCGTAAAGCATGGGGCCCTGTACTGCAGGTTCTCACTGTCCCAGTCAGACCTTCAAACCACCCAATGGGAAGCTTCTACTCATGTCTCATGACCTAGGCACAGACAGACTTCAGGAGTCACCCACTGGCCGGAGTGAGGCCAGGATCCAGACCCAAGAGGACTGACCCCAATCACGGCTCTTCACTCAGGTGCTGGGACAGGAGTCCTGTGCACTGGGTTTGCTTCTAATAAGCTGTGTGACCTCAGGACAGTGAAGCAGCCTCTCTGAAGCTCAGTCTCCAATCTGAACTAGATGGTCCTGGCTGGGCCTTCAGCTCCAGGGCCTTTACTCCTGAGAATGCTCTTGAGCTGCTGTTTGCGCATCACTGAGAAACGCTGATCCCTGATGTCCCACACCACGCCAGGAATGACCGTGACACCACAAGGACCACAGCTGGCCCCAGAGACTCCAGGCCACCTGCCTGAGACACTGCTAGCTGCACCTCTAGAGGCCAAGCCAGGTGTGGATGTCAGTGGCTGAGAGGCGGACTGCAGCACACAGGCAGATCCAGGGCTCAGGCTTCATTACAATTAGGCGCAGAATGTGCGCGCTGTCCCCTCTGGGCTCCAGTGGCCACCGGCAGGGCTGTTATCACTCACGAGCAGTTTTCCAGCACCCCCCACCCGGTGCCCTTTATTTGGAGGTGAGGGTCTTGGTGGTGGGAGATAACACAGCCGCCCCCCTGGAGACCAGAACAGAGAGTGGAGCAGAGCTGCCAGAGCTGCCCTCCTGCCCCGCCCAGCCCAAGACATGGTGGGTCCCCCTCCTGTCATCCTGGAGAAGATGACATCTGGAACAAGGGGCAGAGAGTGGGGTGGGGAGCGGCAGGGGAGAGGGCATAGCTCAGGGGACCAGGACGTGGGGTTGTGTAGGCAACATGGTCAGAAGAGAAAGACGGGCTAGGGCGCTGACCCAGGAGGTGAGTGAGCCAGCGGGTGGACATGGCACCACATCCTGGAGCAGATCCAGACTGAGGCCTCCTCTGTCAGCCAGTGAGCAGAAGCCAGCCCCTCCAATGGCTTGACACTGTCAGGACACTCAACACCGACCTGAGGACAGGGGATAGGGCCTCAAAACCAAACGGGGGACTGGGGACAGAGGAGCATTCTGACAGGGTCTGGACACAGGTGCCAAGAAGCCATTGTTCATGCTCTAGAGCCCGTATGACCCCAGGGCCCATCTGACACCACCTGTGACCAGCCGAGAGATGCTGGGGACAGTCATGCCACGTCTGCCTTGGTCACCCTGGGCAGCAGCCACTGGTGGTTACAGACAGGTGTTCCCACCGCGTGGGGGTGTTGGTGGCCACCAGGGCATCTCCCGCATCCTCAGGAGGGTGCGTGGGCACCACTCTCTCTGTCAGGGTCAGAAACAGCCTGAGAGGACACAGCCGGCCCAGTCCCAGAACAGGAGCCAAGGACAGCACTGCCCATGTCACCAGCATGGCGGCCAGTTCCCCAGCAGTGGCTCTTGAGTGGAAGGATGTGGAGGGCAGGCCAGCAGGCAAGGAGCAGGTGCCACTCTGCCTTCTGTCACTCCCAGGGCCTGACACTCCGCAGGGTGCTGTGGTCAGCAAGGCAGATGCTGCTGTGGCGTGGACCCTCTGGTGGGAACAAACTCAGGCAGCAGCCAGCCGCGAGGGGCAGTCACCTCATGCGGCACAGATGGCCAGTCCTGAAGATCCATGGGGAGTGGATATGAGCCGCGGGCATGGTGGAAGGCCTGTGCTCAGAGAAGGCTGCAGAATCCAACTGACATTAGCTGACCAGAGACGACTCCTCCTCTACTTTTTTTTTTAAAACTGTAAAACACTTAATTTTTTTGTAAATATACGAGAACAACAAGGGTGGTAAACAAGAGAAGGTCTATCTTTAAGAGGAAAATCCTTATCTTAGTAAACTGAGCAACTGGAAGCCCTGTGTGTGGGGGGTGGACGAAGGTAAAATCTTAACATCTGGGTCAAACAACCCAGTCCTCAGAACCTCCCTCCAGGTGTCTATTCTAAGACGTGGTCATGGTCTCCAGACTACATGGTTCCATGGGAAGCTGCCTGTCTCCTAGGGGCAGCTGGGGGACAGGGAGGGTCTCAGGTTTTGGCATCCTGACGGGGCGAGGGCCAGGGCCAAGCCATGACCTGCAGTGTGCACCACAGTCCTGAAGGAAAACCTCATCCTGCCTCCAATGCCCCACTGTGAGGGGGCACCCAGGGGGCCGGCACCCCTGTGGCTGGGGACACACATTGGTCTTTCCTTTCCTGCCTGTGCAGTCGCTGGACACCAGAGGGCGCTGAGGCACTCCAAGAACATGGCCCCCAGCACCTCAGCCCCTATGGAGCTCTGGGCTTTCATGGGCTCTTCTGGGTATGAAGAGATCTAGGTTTTCTTCTCTTAACTGTTAGCTGATAAACTAAAAATATGCTACATTACATTGCACTTGTATTTCTTTTTTTTTTTTTAAGAGAGAGAGAGAGGAAGAGCATTTTAATATATATATATATATATATATATATTTTTTTTTAGTTTTCGGGGGATATAACATCTTTGTTTGTATGTGGTGCTGAGAATTGAACCCCGGTCGCACATATGCCAGGCAAGCACGCTACCGCTTGAGTCACATCCCCAGCCCCTGGACTCGTAATTCTGATCTCTCTCTTTTTTTTTTTTTTTTTGGTACCAGGAACTGCATTCAGGGGTGCTTCAGCACTGAGCCCCAGCCCAGCCCTATTTTGTATTGTATTTAGAGACAGGGTCTCACTGAGGCTGCCTTTGAACTCAGGATCCTCCTGCCTCAGCCTCCTGAGCTGCTGGGGTGACAGGCGTGGGCCTCATCACCCGGCTCTGATGCTGTTTTTCAGGGATGTTTTAAGACCTGCATAATCAGAGACGGAGACCTGCTGGTCTGTGGATGAACAAAGCCCTGAAGCAGTGGTCTGCTGAACAGCTCCTGGCTCTCCGCCCACCCCTCGCCTGCCCATCCAGGATATTAACCTGTTCTTACCAGTTTCTGGCTCCACCATGTTCTTTTCTGCAGATGCTTCTTGGGGCTCTTTCCCCTGTGGGGCTGTGCTGGAGAAGACGCCAACTGGAGCCCACTCGAGATACAGGGGGATGTGGTGGAACTGCAGTGGCAAAGGTGCCAACACTGTGGGTCCTTGTCACGGGACACAGCTGAGAGGGACTCAGTCCCATGTGCAGATGACGCGCCCCAGGGTGGAGAAGATGGGTGCAGAGGAGCCAGGAGACGCGCAGCCCAGAACCCCAAGTGCTCTGGGTGCCTGAGGAAAACACTCGGGCCCAGGTTGAGAGGCAAAGGCCACGTCTCTGTCGCCTTGACCTGCGGTGGGTTCCAGGTGCCCTGTGCGCTTTCTCTAGTCAGAGGATGAAATGGGGACTGTGACAAGGGGAGGAACTGCTGGCACAGGGCAGCTCCAGGGGAAGTCAGCGGGTCACAAAGCCAAGAGCGTTCATGTTGCCGTTCAGAGGCGACCTGTGTGCCAGGGGTTTCTTAAAAAAGGTTGAGACAGCCCCTGCTAATAGCCACTTCAGTAGAAGGCCCCTGGGTAGCTACAGGGAAGGATGGGAGGGAGATTTGTCAACTTACAGTATTTGGGACTCTTCAAATTTCATACCCAGGGGGGGAAAAAAAAAACAAGCAGCCAGGCATGGTGGCACACACCTGTAATCCCAGTGGCTTGGGAGGCTGAGGCAGGAGGATAGGAAGTTTGAGGTTAGCAAGTTTGAGGCCAGCCTCTGCAACTTGGCAAAACCTTAAGCAGTGAGACCCTGCTTTTATATTTGATAGTGAGACCCTGTCTCAAAATCAAATATAAAAAAGGGCTGGGGATGTAGCTCAGTGGGTAAACACCCTTGGATTCAATCCTTGGTAAAAAAAAAAAGAAAAAGAAACAAATGCGCTCGGGAGGGAGAGGGAGCAGCCTGGGGGTCTGACAGTTGGCGGCCACTTAGGAGCTGTGTGTCTTCGGGTCACTGGGCCTTAGTCGAGGCTGCTGACGGGAGCGGTCAGTGAAGAAAACACTTGTCAGAGTCAAAGGGGAGGCTGCCCCCGGACGTGCCTTCACCATCGTCCACTCTGGTGATGGGGACTCCTTCCTGAAGCAGCGGGGAAGGAAGGGGCGGCTGCAGTCCAGACACGGCTCCTGGACGGGCCACCAGAGACACCGCGGTCTCGCAGGCCAGGCTCTCACCAAGCCCTGATGGTGTAGTGGGCAGGGCCCCAGCTGGGAGCCCCCCAGGGCTGGAGGGTCCAGGAAGGCCTGCCTGCAGGTGACTGAGGACCACGGCCTGCAAAGCACCAAGGGGCCTAGCAGACAAATGACCTGTGGTGGGTTAAAGGTGGCTCCCCAAGAGATGGCCATCTAGACCCCCAAGACCTATCAGTGCATCCCCTGCAAGTACCATCAAGACCCCGAGATGGTCCAGGGTTATCTGGGTGGGCTGTAAGCCCAGGAGAGGGATCTGGGACCAAGAAGAAGGCCACATAAAGACGGGGCAGGGACGGGAGTGCCGCAGGGAGCTGATGGATGCCGGGAGCCCAGTAGTGGGCAAAGGCAGGACAGGTCCTCCCCAGAGCCCTTGGAAGCCCTGGCCACACCTTGCTCTTGGACACCTGCCTGCCTGCCAGCTCTGCGGCAGGTGCACTGTGTGGTCTTAGGCCACCTGGCTCACGGCCACCTGTCATGGAGCCCCAGAGGCCCCTGTGCTGCAGATACACGTGTGTGCACACACCGACGGCTCTGCACACAGGACGGGCCGTAGCTCACCACAGGCACGGACGGCGCCACAGCCAACCAGAGAGACCCAAGTCAAGGCAGGAAAGGAAGGCCGAGGACGGCCGGAGCTGGACAGGGGCCCAGGGAGCTTCCTGCAGCATCCTCAGGGAGGGCAAGAGGGCGGGCCACCACCAAGGTGGAGCCAGGCCGAGCCCGTGCTGGGCAGTGGGCACATCAGCTCCCCGGCCCTCTCCCCGCAGCAGCTCCCAGCGGCCTACCTTGGAATAGGCTAGGTGTCCGAAAGCCTTGCAGGCCTCCAGGGGCTCCAGGAACTCCACAATGGCAGTGACACCACCCTCGGGCAGCAGCACGTGGCCCAGGTGCCCAAAACAGCTGAAGGTCTCCCACAGCTCGGCCGCCAGGGTGCCTGCTGGGAGGTTCTTGGCCAGAATCACAGTCTTGCTTCGTTCTGCTGCCGCCTGCAGAGAGGAGAGGCCACGTGAGGGACGGCAGCAGGGCTCTTCAGCTGGACACTGGCACTGACCCGATGGCCTCTAGTCAAGGTGTGCACCTGGGGGCTCAGTAGCCAGGCACCTGGGAGGACCCAAGAGATGCCACCCGCTGGCTCCACAGCCAACAGCCAGCTCCGCTGAGGGCGAAGGCCCAGGGCACCCTGTGAGACCCCTGGGATTGAATCCCAGCCCCAGCTGAGTCACCAGATCCTGACAGTGACTGACCACAGCCCCACTGGACCCCCCAGGCACCCTGCGCTGGGCAGTAATCGAAATGTGTTGATGTTCTCACCCCAAGTATCTCGGGGTGTCTTTAAAGAGGGGTCATCGGGGTGGGCCCTGACCCAGTAGGACTGGCTTCCTTGGAAGAAGAGGAGATGAGGACCTTCAGAGAAGGAGGCCATATGAACTTGAAGACGGCCATCCTTCAGCCAAGGAGAGGCCCTGCAGGGGAGCACATGCTCACTGGGAGGACAACCATAAACTCCCATCGACGAAATGAGGGTTTGATTCAGGGAGGCCCCGGAGAAGCAGTGGCATTGAGAAGGCCACAGAATGTTGACGGGAGAGTTGGGCGAGAGCCAGGGCTGCTTCCTGACTCCACACCGGCTTCCCCCCAGCCCCTGTAGTTGTGGGAAATTTTTATCATCAAATTGGATGTTCAATCTCTCAACACAAAGGGACAAAATTTCACTTAGACACAAAAGATCCTTCTTAGTCTATCAGCCACTAACCCTTTAGTGTGAATTTAGGGACTGTGTTTCCTTAGTGGGATCTGATCTAGAATGATATGAATGCACTGGGGAATTCAAGGCTGCAAATCTGGCGGCCCGGAAAGGGGGGGCTCCCTGCCCTGGTTGAAACCCTGCCCCCAGTGATGGCGTGAGGAGGGGCCTGTGGAAGGTGATTGGTCAGGAAGGCTCTCCAGAGAGATCCCTCCCTCACTCCCCCACATGGGGACAGAGCCAGAAGACACCATCTGTGAACCAGGAAGCAGCCCTCACCCGGCCCAGATCTACTGGCACCTTGGTCTTGGACTTCCAGCTCCAGAACCGTGAGCACTACAGGGTGGTTCATAAGCCACCCAGCTTGTGGCTTTCTACGGGAGCCCTAATGGACCATTTCAGTCTGCTTTTTATGGCTGTGACCAAAAGACCTGACAAGAACAACTCGGAGAAGGTTGGCTCCTGGTTTCCGAGGTCCAGTCCACGGTTGGCCAACTCCACCGCTCTGGGCCAAGGTGAGGCAGGTCATCATGGTGGACGGGCATGGAGGAAGAAGCGGCTCAGGACCCAGCAACCAGAACACACTCACCAGGGACAAACTCAAACCCCAAAGGCACTCCTCCAGTGACCACCTCCTCCAGTGACCCACCTCCTCCAGCCACCACCCAGTTACTCCATATCAGAGGATTAATCCACTGGGTAGGCTTCAGCTCTTAAAGTCCAATCATTTCACCTCTGAATGTTCTAGCAGAGTCTCACATGTAAGACCTCGGGGGACACCTCATATTCAAACCATGACACCCCTGAAGAGTCTCACACGTGAGACCTTGGGGACACCTCATATCCAAACCATGACACCTCTCTTTAAAAAAAAAAAATCCTCCACATCACATGTGCAATGTGGCCCTGGGTTCCCTGACCCTGGCGGTGGGTTCTGGGGTGCCAGGAGGGGTGTCTAGCCCTGTGCGCTCATTCACTCAGCCTCTGTTCTGTCTAGAGTCGGATGGTGCCCTGTTTCCCTCGGGCCTCCTTGGTGAGCCTTCCCTGACGCGTGGCCCACTGGAGAGTAGCAGGGGAAACTCTCTCCTTTATTTTTTTTTAATTGATCAGCCTCCAAATGCGATGCACTCGGCTGGCTGCACCTTGACCTGGGTGGTGCTAATGGGAGTCACTGGGGGTTGTGCCACTGGGAGCCTTCAGGATCCTCAGCCCAGGGTGCCACGTCACCCATGCACCAGTCACACCTGAACCTAAGGAGACCTAAAAACGACTTCTTGCAGAGGACTGGGCCTCAGGAACTCGCTGCCTCCCTCCCTAGTGCTCCCTGGGCTCACCTCCCAAGCAAACACTTCCCTCCTCCATCATCTCCAGACCTGGTTCTGAGGAGCCCAGTCCAAGGTGCCTGCCACCTCTGCATAGAGGGCTGGGGTGATGCTTCGCTGGGTGATGCTTGGCTGGTTTTGTCCTGGTCTCACTGCTGATGCCCGGAGAGGGCAGTCCCCACTGCTTTCTGAGCTATCCTACACTTTGCAGCCTTCCTGTGAAGCTGAAGAAGCCCCCCTGCTCCTGTCCCTTCTCAAATAGGCAAAGAAAGAGCCAGTGGTTCTGGACATCCCAGGGCCTGGCTCAGAGCAGCTTGGGTCCGAGCCCTGTGCCAGCCTGGGCATGAGAGTGTGGATATGGCCAACTCCTCCTCCCCACATCCCACTGTAAAGGGAGTGGCCTTTACAGAATCTTATGGGGACAAGAGGAGGGGGCTAAATGGATATTCCCAGGATCCAGAGGTCATTAAGTGACACAGTTCAAAAAATAATAATAATCTTCCCTAGAAGTTGGGAACAGAAAATCAAGTTGCCACGAGTCTCTATAAGCATCGAAGCATGGGGGGGGGGGGAGAGAGAGAGAGAGAGAGAGAGAGAGAGAGAGAGAGAGAGAGAGAGAGAGAGAGAGAGAGAGAGAGATATCACTAGGTGTCAGCTTGCCCATACCTGGGCAGTCCCCAACCAATATGCATTTCCTCTGGCTCTAAGATTTGTTTTCTGGGTTGTTTTTTTTTGGGGGGAAAGAAGTAGAATAAAGTTTTTGAAATATCATCACTGAATTCTTCCAAAAAGACTCAGAACCCTGAGCAGAGAGGGAGGTGGGGCTGCTTCCCTGGGTAGGAGCCACAGGGAGTCCAGGACAGTCTGGCCAGCTCTGGATGGGGCTGGCCAAGCCCAGGGCAGAGGAGGTCATCTTGCAGAGATGCCAGTAGACCACCCTGGGCAGGGCTTCTCCGCAGGGCTCACAAGTGGCTTGTTCTCTTCCAGACAGCTGGGCACCGGGCTCGGAGGAAAGGTTGGAGACAGCGTGTGTCTTGGCAGAGCCTGCGAGGAGGGTCTGGGAGATAGTCCGTTTATTAGAAGGGTGTTTGCATCTCCTGTGCTTATGCAGAAGAAAGCCAGCATGGACTCCAAGAGGGCTGGAGCCTGGGGGGATTGGAAATGTGGAGAGAGAGATTATGGGGCAGGGAGGTTGGAAAGTGGGAGGGCTGGGGCCCAGGTTTCTGTACCTCTTGAGCTGTCAGACAGCAGAGGGAGGAGGGCAGCATCTTCCGTGCTTGCCCCATGTGACCGAGGCACAGAAAGCCAACCCAGGCTTAGGTCAACTCTCACTGACCGACATTTTTCAATACCTTTAGGAGGAACCTAGGCACATGCTCATTCAGCAGGCCCGATCACCACCACGGAAATACCAGGACGTGACCTGGCGAAGCATGCCACCCACCACCTGGAGGTGACGCTTGGCATCAGGATGCTTGCATATCAGCTGGTGTGAGCTGGATTCCTCTCAGAGTGGAACAACAGCCCCAGCTTGCCTGGAACTCTGCTGGCTTTCAGCCTCTGGTTCCTGCATCCTGGGAAAAATTCTGGAAAAACATTTTTGGAAAAACATTTTGGTTGGTAAATCATGCTGACTACACACAGAGCTCGCCCTGAGTCTTTTCAAGCACATTGGTGATTCCTTTGCCAAAATAAGTCCCACTCCCACTGTGGCCTGGCTAGCACCATGCTGGGCCCATCAATGTGGTCCACGCGTGTCATCGATGCTGATGTCCTGCCCTGCCTCCCCGGTGCACACACCCCTTAGCTGCTGCCCATGCCTCAAGCAGGAAACTGACATGGAGCTTCCTGGAGAACTGACCTGAGCTGCATCAAGCTAACCAGCTGGAGTCGGGGGCCTGCAGGGTCCCAGGCCTCGGTTGAATCCAGTGGTTCTCAGCCAGGGAACAAAGGGCACGTCTAGAGACAATTTCGGTTGTCGTGACTCGGGGCATGGTACTGAACTCAGGTGGGCAGAGGTCAGGGATTCTGCTGAGTCTCCTTCGGTGCCCAGGTTATCCCCCAAGTGTCACTAGTTCCAAGGTGGAGAAACCTCGGTGCAATATGGCATCAACTTCTCTGTCGCCTGATTGATTGACAGACACCTTCCCTCTTGCTCCCCTCCCACAAATCTCGGTCCTCCCTCCTCAGACTACGCAAGTGCGGTTTGGACCCAGAAGACATATGTGAGAAGAGACTTGGGCTGCTCCTGAGGGATTAAACCCCCTGCCTCCTGTCAGGTTCATAGGAGCAGCGGCTGACAGGAAGAGTCTCCCAGAGTGATTGATTAAGGAAATGCACCAGGAGAAACCAGTTGAGGATGAGGGAAGAAGATGCCCAGCCAGGGTGAGATCTCAGCAAAGCCTAGGCTTAGTCTGATCCTGCAGGGGAGCCTTGCTGTGTAAATTATAGCTCAGAGCGGGGCCCAACATTCAAGGCAAAGTATCAGGGGCTCGAGGGCTGACCCGCCATGGTTGAGCTTCCTACAAAAGCAGTGCTGGGCTCAGATGCTCAATGCTGTCCCCCATCGAGGGGCCATCAGCTCCTGGACTTGCAGGCAAAGCATCCTGTATCCTCTGAGCAGATCTCCAAATACAGTTACAGCTGCAGCCACAGGATGCACGAGGTCACAGAGCTGAGGACATTATCGCAGGAGGGGTAAGAGACAGGGACTCCGGGTGGAGCTCCAACAGTGCAAATCTGCTGAAAACCCAGGTGACCCGGTTAAAACCAATCACCCACTTCTGATCTGCAAAGTGCCGGATTCTGCACGTGTCCCTCCTCCCCAGGAGCCAGCAGACAGCCATAGTGGGTTGAGCACCCATGAGATGAGTGGGAAGCGTGGTGTGACGCCCTCGCCACCGGTGTCTACCATGCCTTCCCCTCACCTCCTAAGAGGCTGCAGACGTCTCTCCCTGCTCGTGATTTATTTATCTCTAAGGTTGTTCCTTAAAGGAAGCACATCTGCGCATCAAATCCACCCAGCTTCATCAGCTGAGCGCTCGCCACTCCCCGGAAGACAGCCCTGCCTCCAAAGAACCATCTTCAGAATGTTCTTGAAGCCATGCGTGAGCTGGAGGATGCTTGAGAGCATCAGAATTTTCTTTCCAAAATTGGCTGCAATCCTTCATTCTCGGCAGGGCGAATTTACGTTCCTTGGGATTACCCAGGAGGACCCAGGCCCCAGGAAAGTGCCAAGACTGAGCACCTCTCCTTGGTGCCATGGAATTGCCGTACCCTTAGGTCTCCTCCTT
The DNA here is from genome assembly GCF_052094955.1 of Ictidomys tridecemlineatus. Classification (NCBI taxonomy): domain Eukaryota; kingdom Metazoa; phylum Chordata; class Mammalia; order Rodentia; family Sciuridae; genus Ictidomys; species Ictidomys tridecemlineatus. The sequence continues at coordinate 84,655,451 of NC_135478.1, read as the reverse complement.
GGCAAGGGTTGCTTCGATAGTGTACCACAGTGGATGGCTCATGCCACTGACAGTATTGCCTCTCCATTCTGGAAGATGGATGTGTGGGATCACAGCATGGGCAAGGCTGGCTCCTCCTGAGAGCCACGAGGCACGTCTGTTCCATGCCTTGCCCCTGCCGTTGGTTGGCAGACTTGGGCTACAGACGGTGTGCCCCACCTCTGCCTTCACCTTGACGTGGGGGTCTCCTTGTGTGCATGTGTCTGTGCCCAAATTTCTCCTTTTGATGAGACACCCGCCATATTGAATTCAGGACCCCCTCCTCTAATGTGGTCCGATGCCTTCAAGGACCCTGTTGGGAGGCCCTGGAGTTTAGGGCTTCAACAGGTGAGTATTTGGGAAATGCAACTCTGTCTCTTACAGGCGTCTCACGGCAGGACGGGCTGCCATCCTGTGTTGTTGGGATGATGTTGGAGTGAAGGGTGGAGGGGAGTGTCCACAGGACAGAGGAAGGGAAGATGGCCGGGTGACAGACAGGTCACCTATGGTGAGAATGAGCCAGCCTTGGCCCACAGCCTCTGCCGAGCCTCCCGGTGGCACCAGTGTCTCCACACCCTCTGTGCACCTCTTTCTATCTGCCCACCCCCAAATGTTCCCTTCCCCCACCTGGGACACACATACATACACACACACACACACACACACACACACACACACACACACACAGATTGGCCCCAGTTCAAGGTTGGCTGCCCCCAGCTTGCTGCAGGTAACACCCTGACCATGTCGTGGACACTCTCTCTGAAGAGTCTGTCCCAAGGTTTGTGGATACCCTGGGCAAGGCGAGGCCCTTGACATCACTCCTAGGCCACAGGGCACCTTGACCAACAGAGGTGGGAACCAACTGATAAGTGCTCCCATCCTGGGGCCCTCGCAGACACTTCTGAGATGCGTTTCATAGGACTCCTTGGGTCCAGCAGAAGAGGCACCAGATGCCTATGGTGTGGCCAGGTCTTCAGGCTCCTGCGCTGATCTTTGTCCTTGTCCTTGGGATCAGGTCCTACGTTTGCTCTCTGTGCATGAACCTTGCCTCTGGCTCTGCTCTCAGACTCAGGCTAAGACCTTAAGGTGGAAAAACCACGTGGTCTCATCTGTACCGGAATCGGCTAAATATGTTCCTGGTAGCGACGTGTGTGTGCTTGTGCTAGGTAATGCAGGGTCCTCTCCTCATCTCAGGGTTCCTAATCGAATCACATGGAAAATCCCGAGTGCCATGTTTGGTGTGTAACCAGCGTCTGGGGGGCTAGGGTGTGGGCATCCTTGGGGAGGCTGTAAACAACAGAGCGTGCGTACTCCATCTGGCACTCCTTCTGCCCAGCCTTTTGAAGTGGCTACTGGGCAGCGGCATGATGATGATTATGTCCTTGTTCCTAACCTTGTAGCAGCCACACAGAGCATCAAGACATCCTGTGTCCCTCGTGAATCTCATTTCTTCACCAGTGACGTGAGGAGGGCTTGCCTGAGGGCGTGGCTCCAGTGTAAGAGCCTGGACTGTTGGGAGTCATCAGGGCTCAAAAAAAATTTCCCCATCCCCCAGAAGAGCCATCCAATGGTGAGCCCTGCTGGCTCACATGACCCTTACCCACCAATCAGAAACCACTCCATGCCAACTGTCAAACCCTTCAACAGTTAAACTGTCATAACTGTCAAACCTCCCCCGGCTCTATAAATATGCAGAGCTGTTCCTCAATAAACGGGCATTTTCTTTGACAACGAGCCTTGTTCATTCTTTCAGGGACCTGGACTGACGGGCACAGCACACTGCCACCTCCTTGTCTCTGGTCGCCCCTAGAGTCCTGGAGCCCCGGGTTTCTAGTCATTTGTCCCTTTGCTGAAGGACTCGCCAACTTCTCCCACCTTCTGTTCCAGATGAAGGAGGAGGGGTTCAGGCAGCTCCTCACCGCCTTCAGCGCGCTGACCCACTGCAGCCTCAAGTTCACCAAAGACGGCAAGTTCCACAAGTTTGGCTTCATCAGCTTCAAGTCCTAGAAGGAGGCCTGGGCTGCGCTGAACAACTTCAACAAGAGCTTTATTGACATGTCCCAGATCACAGTGAGTGAGCCCCCCGCAGTCTGACTGGGCACAATTCAGGAGCCACTTGTCAAAAGAAACTAACTTTATTTTTAGAACACACACACCACACCACACCACACAGCTCCTCAGGAAAAACCCTCAGAGCCCAACTGCCACCACCGGCTTCCCACAAGCCTCTCAACCTCCCACCCTCCTCCTGCTCTTGAGGCCGATTGGCTGAGTCGTGTGGGCGGAGCCAAAAAAAGTCCCCCAATGAGCAGCTCCGTAGTCTGAAAGGGCAGGGAAACAGCCCAATGAGCATCACTGCAGAAGAGCCAATCAGCTAGAAGTTTCTGGGGCCCCTGTGAGCCAATCATCAGCTGGCAGCTGAAATATGCTGGGGCCCCTTTGGCTGTGGCTCTCAACACCCCTGCCTGCCTGTCCAGAGTGTCACCCGCGGCTCCACCTTGGGTCCCAAGGGTGTCCTTTTTAGGACCTGAGGCCTTTGTCCTTCCTCAGCGGTTCCCGCTCTTCTGTGTGTAAGACTCTCCCGGAGCCAGTCAGACTGTTGCTGGGCCCGCCCTGGGCCTTGGCTCAGTGCAGGAGTCACACGGAAGAACAGGCCTTCTGGAGCCTCAGTGGCACCTGTGCTGCCAGCCAGGAGGGCACTTGAGCCACAGGTGTGCATCCTTCACTGCCCAACAGCAGGCGCTCATGAGCCACCGGTCCCTGTCCTCAGGAGCGCTGGCAGACGCAGGTGCTGAGTTCAGGCGGTCAGTGGGTCAGGGACCCTGAGAGAACTGAGCAGGACCCACCCTGGCCAGGGAAGGGTCAGGAAAGTTTCCTAGAGGAGGAGTTCCCACAGGTGTTCATTGACATGATAAAATGTCCCTAGCCTTTTGCTGAGAAGGGAAAAGCCAAGATGAAGCAGCATAGAGCTGAGGCGACACACGGCCTCACCTCTCGCTCTGTGTGGTGTGGGCGTGGTGGCCTGCGGGGTCATCAGGCGCTGGTGGTTCATCTTTGGTGACAGGAGTTGGAGTCACAGCCTTTTGACCTTCACCATAGACTTAAGGGACTGCTGTGGAAGTCCACACAGCCAGGATGTGACCAAATGGCAGGCTCTTTCTTTGGGAAGGGTAGTTGGTGACCAGGGCGTCCTTACCTGTCTGGGAGTCGTCACTCCTGGCTCCCAGCAGGACTGGCCTCACCAGGGTCACCTCTGAGAGTGCGTTGGAGGCTTTGGTCTGGAGAGGTCTGGCTCAGGCTTCATCCTCAGCACACTCCTGGCCCTGGGGCCACCCCGTCTCCTGTTACCTTGGAGGTTCTCCCAGAACAGCAGAGCTTGCCTCATGATCACTGGTGATCCCAGGAGCACGGGTGTCCCCTGCACCCGCCCTTGCTGATCACTGGTCTACATCATCTCATTCCGTCCTCAGAGCCACCATTTGGCATGGATGGTCCTGAGTCCCCAGTCTCTGTCCCTGAGAGCCTCGGTCACCTGGGGCAAGTTACTTCACATCTCTGTGCTTCAGTTTTCTGGTCTTGAATTGGGGAGAGCTGTGGCTTCACTGCCCGCTGTCCGGAGGCTCAGCGTGTCCACGGTCCTCGCAGGGCACTCGGATGCTGCGTGAAACTCCCCAGTAGACGGTAGCTAGTGTGGTGCCTTCGCAGAGGACAAAGCCAAGGCGGGGTGGTAGTCCTCTGCTTATGCTCTACTAGTGGCAGCTGCGTGTCTGTAAAGCCCAGGTTTCCAGGTGCTGAAGGGCAGGACCCTCAGGACTGTGGCTGTCACAGCAGGTGTGACAATCGCCCTTTCTCATTCAGGTGGAATTCTGCAAGTCCTTAGGGGACCCAACAAAGCCCCCAGCCTGGAGCAAACATTCCCAGAGACCAAGGCAGCCCAAGCAGCCCTCACAAGGCTCTGCCCCCGGAAATTAAGAAGGTATGCAGGTGACCGCGCCAGCACCCGCCTATGTGAGCAGGTGGTGGCTGTGGAGGCGTCTGCAGTTCCATCTGCCCTTCCCCTCCCATGTGGCCCTCATCCTCTGCCTCTGTTTTTAGGATGACAAGAAGAAAAATGGAGCAGGTGAGTCTGTCCTGTTGACCGAGAGGGCGGGGGCAGCCAGTCGGAGAGGTGCAGGCTGGTCCAGAAAGCAGAGCCCACACCTCGAGTGTCCTGCCATGTCCCTTTGGACTCGGGGTCCACCAGAGATGGGGAGGATGCTCGCCCTGCTGGGAGTTTAGAGGACTAAGCCCCACTGAGTCCCCTCTGCCTCTTCTCCTGTGTCCCTGCTGCCTGCCTCCGCTGCCTCCAGCTGAATTAAGACACCGAGTTCCAGAAGTTCCTTTCAGTTCACCAGAAGTGGACACAGGTGGCCACTTGGGCAAATGGTGCCCTGGACACAGCCCCCAGAAGGGAAGAGCAAGCCGACCAGTGACTACCTGAACTTTGACTCTGATTCTGGGCAGGAGAGTGAGGAGGAGGCTGCTGAGGAGGAGCTGGTAGGTGAGGCTTGGGCATTGTGCCTGTGCACCTGTGTCCCTCAGCTGCAGCCCTGTGGCCCACCAACACCTACTGGCAGGCACTGGCTGCCTCTCCCTCAGACACCAGGCCTGGGGCTGTCCAGACATGGCTCCGGAGCTTTCTAGTGGGGGGATGAGGTCACCTGCAGGAAGGTCTGCCTTGACTGCTCCTAGTCACTTGCTTGTCAGTCAGCAGTGTTCGCCTATTGCATGCTGCATGCGGGGCTCTGGGGATGTAGTGCTGAGCCATAGACAGGAATCCTGCCCCGTGGTGCTGTCAGCTGTCATTGTGGTGAGAGGAGAGGAGTAAACAGATGAGCACCCAGGGACACGTCATGGGGTCACAGCCGCTAAGGAGAGGAAGCAGGAGAGCTTGGGAGGGAGCTGCCAGGGAAGGCCTTATGGGGTGGGTGAGCCTTTGTCCTCTCAGCCTTAGCGTGCTGGGGCAGCTGGTGGCTAGTGACCGGCTGCAGTATGGGGTGGCAGCTCTGGTTGGGGGTCGGTCAGGCTGGCTGAGGGCAGAGGATGTGAACGTAGCGTCACCTGTGCACCTGGCAGGGTTTCTGTGCTAAGCTGCGACCTGGAGGACTTGTGGGACATGGTGAGACACATAGCTGGGGGCAGAGGGGGTCGCAGACCAGGGTACAGCATCACAGGGGTTCAGGACAGGAGAGCACACGGCTGCAGGGCAGAGTGGCTCTGGGCACTGGGGCAGGGAGGGTGGGGCCCAGAGGGTGGGGCCCAAGGAGCTCACACAGGCCTGGAGCAGAGCGGGTGGGGCTCCATCCTCAGCATCCAGAACTCATGGGTGGGGGTGTGAGGCTACAAGGACAGTCGTGACAGCTGCGCAGACACACTTCTCCCTTCTGGCTGTCTCTGTAGCACCCCTCAACAGCTAGCGTATCACCAGGTGTCTCCTGTAAGCTATTCACACCTCTGTGCTTCCCGCAGGGTAGCAGATAGCAGGTGAGTTAGCCAGGGGCCCAGCACTGGAGCTGGGCTGGGGTGAGGTCCTAATGTTTGGGGTGTTTGCTGCCTAAGTAGATGATTGAGTGTGGCTCCCACTGGGGTTATGTGGGTGGCCCTGTGAGATGATGGGTGGGTACCCTGAAGGGTTCACTGTAGAAATGGTTCTACTGTGTAAGTGCTTTCTGTGGCACGTGAAGCCCCTTAGTGTACATGACACTATTGGGAAGGTGACTGATGACTGGGAGGGGCCGTCCAGGGGAGAGCGTGGCAGGCAGCAGGGAGCCATGAAGCTGTGTGTGTGGCACAGGAGCTTCGCCCTCTAGCGGTGCCCATCAGAGGGTTTATTGGGCCGCTGGGCACCAGGGCCCTGATTGTGGTGAGTGTGGTCCACAGGCTACCCCCCAGGTTTCCAGCCCTGTGCTGCCTGAGTCTCTGGCTGCTCAGGAACATGACCTCCTCCCCGCCCCCTGCCCTCTCAGCAGAGCAAGGCCTGGAAGCTAAGGCGGCTGCCCAGCGGGGGCTGTCGGACATGGAGTACCTGAAGTCCAAGGTGGTGGTAGCCGAGTCCTCTTCCTCAGAGGAGGAGGAAAGTGAGGACGAAGCCATAAACTGTGACAGAGGCAGCGAGGAAGAGGAGTCCCCTGCCACCCCTGACCAGCCGAAGCAAAGGAGCCCAGGGGCCCTGCCTGGGAGGGTGAGGCTGCAGGAGCCCGGAGCCCAGGTATGTGCCTGCAGGAGGGACAGCGGGGGTTGTGTTCCTGTCTGGGGTTGTGGCCCCACAGCTGGGGGTGTGACACGGAGGAGAGCCCAGCAACCCGTCACGTACTCCCTGATCCTCTGAGCTCATTGCCTGCTACACGAGAGGGGTGGCCTGCTGGGGCTCTGGGCTTGAGTGAGGTGGTGACGGCTGGGTTACTTGGTGTTCAGTCACAAGGCGGGCAGGTGTGGGTGGGCTCCTCGTTGATAGATATGCCTGGTGTCACTGGATGCCATCACAGTCACTCAGCAGGCGTTCTCCTGCCTCCATTTTATAGGTAAGAAAACTGAGGCCCAGAGAAGGGAAGTGACAGGTCAGGCCCCAGGTGCGGGTCTGTCAGGCTGTGAAGTTGAGATTGTAAAGGTGGACGTAACTTCCACCTGGAGTCCTGTCCTCCAGACACAGGGCATTGGACGTGCGTGCTTCCCAGTTCCTTCAGTGGAAGCTCCAAAAAGAGGAAGGGGCTCTATCTGCCGTTTCCTCTTCCCCTTGCTCTTCTCCACCCTCCTTTCTAATGCCCACCCTGTCCCTGTCCAGGGAGGTCAGAGGGCGAGGGGTTCAGTCTCAGCTCTGACCCTGTGTGACTGCTGGGTCCAGAGGGTGCTGCAGCTCCACAGGCCTCTCTGATCCTCATCTGGAAGGGACCTCCTCGCAGTGCCTGTGTGTCACCAGGCAAGCAGACTCAGTGGTAGCAAGGTCTCTGCCCCGGGGCTCCTTCCATCTCCCCTGGCTTTTGATGGCCTGGGTGCCCTGAGCCCTGGCTGCAGCCCTCAGAGGCAAATGGAGACCCGCAGCCGCCACCTCCACCTGTGCCTGGACCCTGAGCCCGTGGCGGGCACAGATGCGGCACTCTCGTGCTACCCCATAGCCTCCACTCCTAGAGCTGCCATGTCCCAGTCTGTCCCCTGCCACCGCTGCCCCAGGGAATCCACTGTGGTCGTTTCTTTTTGTTCAGACAGAGAAACTAGCAAACCAGAAGGATCCCACCACGGCCCACACCGTGAAGCAACGGGGAGCCCCTGTTCAGTGTCACAGAGGTAGGTGCTCTGAGGACAGGAAGATCACCTGGGGGAGCAGAGGGGGGTGGGAGGGGAGCTTCTGTTGCCTGAGGCCATTACTATCTTAGTGTCCAGAGTAAGAAGGAATATGAGGCCCAGAGGCTGAGAGATGACTTCAGGGAAGGAAAGGAGATGGCTGCCTACAACTAAAAAAAACGGCTTGGAGCCTGGGGAAGGCCGAGTGGTCAGTGTGGTCTCTATTGAGAGCCCTCACCCTGCTCCCGTAGGGCAGCTGTCTCGGACACAGGTGAGGGTATAGGTATTGCTGCAGCCCTGCTCAACACTATTTCCAGAAACAGGCCGCAGGCCAGACGGACCACGCGCTGCAGCTACATGGCTCTAGGTCTGCGCCAGCAGAGGACCTTGCTGCATTTCCCTCCTGTGATGATCAGGGAAGCTCACTACAGGAGATTCTAAAGGACACAGCTACATGACTAGAACCTGAAAGTCACCTACAACTGGGATGACCACGTGGGTTATCGTCCACACTGAGCTGCGAGCTGGGGTGTAGCCAGGTGGGGTGCCAGGGTGCAGGTAAGGTTGCTGCAGGTCTAAGGACTAGAGCTGGAGGTGCCAACTGTCCTTGGCACAGTGGGCAACCCTGGTCAGCATTCCTGTGTCCCACCCAGTGGCAACCACTGGTACTTTGGGGACATGCCTTCTTAGATGCTTTTTCCTGTACACTGACACTGGTCTGGTTTCTCATTCCCATTTTGCTTAGCAGCGTCCCTGCAGCAGGACTGTGCTTGCTGCCCACCACTGCCTTGTTCTGTAGTCTTCCTTCCTCAGGAGACGCCTTGATACACTTTCCTGATCTCCTAAAGTGGATATGGGAGCTACTTACAATTTATGCTGCTAGAAATACTGAAGAAATTCCTTGTAATTAGGGGTCAGTTTTTTTTTGGGGGGAGTACCAGTATTGAACCCCAAGGCATGTAACTACTGATCCACATCCTCATCCCTTTTTATGTTTTGAGACAGGGTCTCACTAAGTTGCTGAGGCTGGCTTTGAACTTGTGATCCTCCTACCTCATCCTCCAGAGCCACTGGGATTACTGGCCTGCCCACTGTGCCCAGCTAGTTAACTGTTTTTGAAGAAAAGATGAACCCCTGCTCTACTCCTCCTGATAAAATCAGGTTCTGATACATCAAGGATTTGAGCTGAAAAAATATCTTTCTAAGCAATTTGTAAAGTTTCATGGGAAAAAAGAAAAAAAAATGGGTTGATTACCTACCTACCAGCCTAGAGCTCTGGAAGCCAGCAGCTGTCATGAAGTCACAGTGGTTCATGCCTAACAGAGGCAGGAGTCTAGTGTCTCTAGTTTACAGAGATTTTTATGAAGGATTTACGACCCAACAGAAAAATAACACAAATAACAGAAGGTTTTCAAGAACAAGAATTTGGGTGGCCAGTGCACATGTTTGGATTCTGTCATGATTATCAAAAAGCAAAATCAAAACTGGAGTTCATATTTTTCACTTGCCAAAATGGTCAGCATCGTTCATGTTTGGCAATAATCATTTTCTTGCCTTTTAGAGGGCCGCGTGGAGCTCCCGGCAACATTACGGACATCCTCGCCTTTGTGGAGCTGGTGCCTGGCCAGGGCTTTGCCCCCAGGTGAATCCCGGCACATCAGAGCCTGAATGCGGGAACGTTCTTGCAGCCTTCCTGTTATTATTTATAACTCAACGTGTTGATTTGCAGTCATTGATAAGAACAAAACCCCACATCAACCCTGAAGCTCCATTTCTGGGGAAGTGGTGTGTCCGTGGTTCTTGGAGGGGAGTGGTCTACCCCTGCACAACATCTGGCCATGGTCAGAGGTGCTCTTGATGGTGACATCTGTGGAGGGCTGCTGGCCTCTAGTGAACAGAGTCCAGGTGTGCTGTGTAAGCCCTGCCAGACACAGGACAGCCCCACAACAAAGAGTCACTAGCCCAAAATGTCACCAGTGCCAGTTTAAACCTGGGTTAATTCACAGGGACACATGAAAATGGTGTAAGATGACGTATCACAGAAAAGAACATGATGACAGGGAAGACCCCCAAGGTGCCATGGCCAGTAGAAAAGGCCAGGTGTGGAGCAGGACATGGCTTCATCCCCAGAGGAACCTAGCTGTGTGTGACCCACCATGCTGGCTTTCCTCTGGGCAGGGGACGGTTTGGAAAGAATCTGGTAATTGCAAACTTGGATGCAGTAATGTGAAAGCTCAGAACTTGGCTGGGCTTCTTCCACTGACCTGGAGCACCCAGATGTGTCCTTCTGTCCTTCTGTCACCTTGTAGGACCAGCTACGTCAGGGTGGGGCCTCAAGGGCTTCCCCCAGTGCCCAGATGGGAAATGGATCTGTGGCTTTTGATTTGCAGAAGAGCCAGGAAGAGTGAACTGGCCTTGGAATTAGGAACCAGTTTGGTTTCCTGATTTTTACTTTTTAGTATTTGTTAGAGTTTCACACCCTGAATGTTCACATATTTTTAAAAATGTGTTTAAATCTCACACATGTCCAGAGAAGGGAGTAGTTAAGAAGGTCAGGGGCCTCCCTACAGTTTGAGGTTTGTCACTGTGATTAATGTAGACAAATATCCGTGCTTTAAAGAGAAGAAAAGCCAGCTTTAACCCCAAGTATTTAAAAAAAACAAAAAACAAAAAAACAACTCCTTAGGAACAAAAGACCAGATGTAATGCCTTAACACTCTGCTGCTGATGTTACTATTTTTTATTACATTATTCGTTTCTTTTTCAATTTTTATTTCCCAGTTTTTCTTTATGGTGGAGGAGAGATGAGTGTGACTTAAAGGAAGGAGAAAAACTGTGATCACTTTGTTGTCTTTTCTGATCCAACACTTTTGTCCTTATCTCTTTATCGGGTTGCATGGTTTCTTGGGGGACTAATAAGGGGCAAAATTTGTCCTTGCAGAAAAATGTCCTGGAATTCCTGGCGCCCCTGAAACCAGTGGCCATTCGAAAAGTGAGAAATGTGCAGGGGAACAAGACAGGTAAGGCCTGGGAGCTGGGCGGATGTGCGGGGGAGGGCTAGCCACATAGTTGTGGAGGTCCCAAAGCAGCCTTGTCCCTTCTCCTCCTTGGGGTCCTCAGTTCTGTGGATGTGGCTAACTGTTCAGGATGCGGATCTGTGTCATCCTTGCCTCTGGCAGCCTGGCGTATAGTGTCAGAATTTTCTCCTCCACTGTTCTAGTAGGTTCCCCTGTTCTGTTCATGTAGATGCCTGCAGGTCTGGGTTTGCTGGGCTAAGTCCATGGGCGGCTCTGCCAGGGGGCAGTGCTCTACCTCTCTGCACATGCGTGGTGTTGCCCGAGACCACATCTCCCCAGGTGTCCGCTCCAGGCTGTGAGCCTCCCCACCTGACTGTCTCGAGGCAGTGAGCATGGCTGGAAGGAAGGTGGATCTGGGAGAGGTGGGCACCTGCCCAGCCTAGTGGCCAGCTAGGCCAGAAAGCCATAGGAGACCAGTGGCAGAATAGCCACATCTCAGAGAACCATACTAAGGCTCTGTGGCCACTGGGTGTCTGGACCCTGGGGTTGGGAGTGCCTTGGCAGGAAGAGGCCACCTGGGCAGAGTGGTCAGGTCTGGCCGAGCTGGCACCCAAAGAGAAAGGTGCACCTGTGGGGTGGTCCAGTGCCCTTGGTATGTTGGGTCTCGTCCCTCCCCAGCTCTCCCGCCCAGCTCACCAGGCTGATGGTTCAGGCAGCCTTTACTCCTGGAGCCCAGCAGAGGGCAGTGTGAGGGGCGGGGGACAGAGCCCCTGCCCAGGTTCACAGCCCAGCCAGCCACTTAGGAGCCCTGTGACCTGGGACAGGAACTCAGCCTCCTTTCCTCCTCTGCATAAGGGGTCAGACCTGTCGTGCAGTTGGGAGGAGTCAGGGTCAGCCCCGGACTGTGTGAGCACTGGGAATGCTCAGAGTGCAGCTGTTGGTGTTGGTGCTGGTGGTGGGGCCACAGGTTCATGGCGCCTCAGAGACCAGGCAGGGAGCCAGGAGGAAGGTACCTGCCTTGCTGGGGCTCAGGGACAGCATCTTGGAGGCCCTGGAGATGGAGAGAGCCAGCACATGAGCATGACGCTGTTGAAGGCAGCAAATGACCCAGGTGGAAGTGTGGGGGTGGAAGCTGGGCTGGGCCCTGGGACTGTAGTAAGTAGGGAAACCTGGGCCCACTGGAGGCTTGGGGCTTAGGATAGCCTCGGGTTTAGAAAGGCCCGCTGGCCAGTGCAGGGAGGGCTGCTGGCAGCCGGAGGTAGTAGAGGCTTTTGCTTGTGTGGGCTGGGGAGGATGCTGGGGGAGACTGTGGTGGTGTAGACGGGATGCTTCTCGGCGGCTTCACAGGTCAAGGCCCAGTGAGGTTGAGGCTGTGGAGGCCTCTGCACCTGCTTGTTGCTGTGTAGTCACCCACAGCTACCTGAAGGGTGATGTGGAGGTGACCCTCCAGTGCTGGGCTGGGTTACAGCGGCCATCGTGAGCATTTCTTCTCTGCAGAACATGGTCAGGGAAGGGGTGAGGCTGGGAGGGAGGCACAAGGGTCCTGGTTTTTGCGCCTTCACCCGCAATGCCAGGTAGGTGCTGAGTGCTCCCCCAAAGGGTGGCTAGGTTGGGTGTCAGCCTGTGCTGTGGTGGCTCCCACTTTCTGCACCTAGCCAGGTGCCCACGTCCTCTGACTCCAAGCGTTGGCAGGGCTGGCAGTTACCTTGTCGTGGTCCCCTCTCAGGGTACGTCTTCGTGGATTTCAGCAGCGAAGAGGAGGTGAAGAGAGCCCTGAAGTGCAACCAGGAGTACATGGGTAAGGAGGCGCAGCGCTGCATCCCAGGCTCCCTGGCTCCCGCGTGGGCCCTGGCTTAGGTGCATGTGCTGAGCGTCCCCTCCTGCTACACGCTCTGAGCACTGAGGGTCCAGCAGCAAACAGGCTGCAGAGAGGCAGGCAGTGCTGAAGAAGGTCATGGGCACATGGCCCTGGGACACCGTCGGGCAGGCAGGGTATGAGGCAAGGGCCGGGAGGAGGAGGAAGGTCTTCCCGAGGGTGGCCGCCAGGCCTCAGGGGCACGTGAAGCTTGGGGTGAGCAGCAGGCCTGCCTAGGGCACAGGGTTGGTGGAGGTGCGGCAGGTGCACTGTTCCTGAGCTGGGACGTGGTCCTCAACCCATCTGTGGCATGGATGCCTCCCGGGGCAAGTGTGTGGGGAAGACAGGGGTCCCCAGGAGTCCTGCCAGTGAGTCAGGTGGAAGGTATTGACTGTGCTGTGGTGTAGGTGGAGGCAGGCGATCCCTGAGCCCTTGGGAGGCGCGCGAGCAGGTGATTGTCCAGGGTGGCTGTCACAGCAGCCTTTCCCAAGACAGAGCCGCCAGCAGTGCCTGAGAGTGGGCCAGAGCCCAGAGGATATGTCCCTGTGGCTCCCGAGGGCTCAGGCCACATGGCAGGCCACATAGGGCCCAGGAGCATGGTGCTGGCCGTGGCCCTCCTCGGCCAGAGCATCTGGTGGGCAGCAGTGAGAGGCCTGGGTCACCAGCCAGGCCTCTGGCAAGGTCTGGGCCTCCCCGGAGCCCTGACCCCTCTGCTCGTGCAGGTGGACGCTACATCAAGGTGTTCAGGGAGAAGCAAGTCCCTATGGCCAAGGGGCCCCTGCAGAAGAGCGCACAGTCCTGGCAAGGCCGGATACTCTGGGAGAATGCGGAGGAGGAGGACCTGGCCGGCTCTGGAAGACTCTTTGTGCATAACCTGCCCTACACAAGCACCAAGGAGGACCTGGAGAAGCTCTTCTCCACCTACGGTAGGACCTGCTCCTGGGTAGCCCCCGGCCCTGGGCAGCCCCCTCCACCTCCCTCTAGCTCTTGGCCTTGGACAGTGGCCCCAGCTGGGGTCTCCTCATCTTAGAACAGGGCTTGCTGTCCCTCCCTGCTGCAGATGTAGGACATCTTTTGCTCTCTGAACTTGAACTTGGATTTTCTCTTTTTTCTTTTTTTCTTAATGGTTCTGGGGATTGGACCAAGGGGGATTGTACCACTGAACTACATCCCAGTCCTTTTCATTTTTTGAGTCGGGGTCTTGGTAGGTCAACGATGCTTGATCCTCCTGCCTCAGCCTCCCAAGCCGCTGGGATTACAGGCACAGACACGATGCCTGCAGAGCTGGGATTCTCACTCTCTCTCCAAACACCGAGCTGGAGAGGTGGAGGCGTTTTCCTGGGCTTCCTTGGCTGCTCGGTGTTGGGATCCAGCGGCCGCACAGCCCCCAGTGCCCGCAGTGCTCCTCTGCCTGGGAAGGCTGTCCTTCCTCGTCTTCCATCCAAATGAGCTTCAGAGAGGAGGCCACAGCCAGGGCCCTTTGTTCTTGCCTGGGTCGTTACTTCTTGGACTGGGAACTAGCAGGCCTGTGGTCTTTGCCTTTGTCACCTTCATGTTCCCTGAGCACGAGGTGAAGGCCTACGCGGCCATGGACGGACAGGTGTTCCAGATGAGGTGGCATGTGGGCACCAGGTCACTGAGCCTGGCGATGGAGAAGGCCACGCCGGGTGGCTGTATGAGCAGCCGCGCGTCCACGTTCCGGGTCCCAGGACCCACGGTGGCCTGCCATGTGGTCGCCTCCAGTAAACTACTTGAAGAGATGACGCTGTGAGAGTGGAGCTTGCTGGGATGTGTGGGTAGCCCTGAGGAATCAGGGAGCTGCTGCTCTCCCAGTGTCCCGGTGCAGTGTGCCCAGGCCCAGGCCAGGCCACCTCCAGTGCTCCTCCATCCATCTGCTCGTGGCATATTGGTCTCGCGGGCACTGGGAAGACTGGCCCCTGCCGTGTGCAGCTCCCAGTGTCCTTGTGCAGGGTCCGCTGGGGGAGTTGGGGGCTGTGGGGTGCTCACAGAGGGGTACAGTCCCCTTGGCGTGGCTGTGTAGGGTGCCCCCAGCCTCAGCTGGACGGAGAGTGACAACATGGCTTTCTGTCTGCCGTCCCAGTCTCCCATCAGGACTCAGTGCTGAGTCCAGCTGGCTTATGACAAGGGGACAAGCTGGAGGGCGGGGCTCCACTCACCTCCTGCTCTGTCCCCTCAGGGCAGGATGCTGCACGTGCTGCCGTCCACCATCAGGAAGGAAGCCAGGGAGGACACAGATGTCCCCAGCTCATCCTACAAGAAGAAGGCGTCTGAGGACAAAGCCCGCAGCCCCAGGTCCTCGTCCGCCCTGTGAGGCCCCTGTGCCTGTCCAAGCTCTGCTGCCACCCCCAGCCTTTCCCCAGCCGCCTGGGCCCTTTCCCTCTGTAGGGTGGGGCCTTCAGGGCCTCAGTGTCCCCACTGCACATCAGGAGAGAAGGACTGTGTCAGCATAGGTTCTGAGGTGTCACCAAGGGCTGGGTCCCTGGCACAGGGCAGATGCCGACACTTGTCAGGGCTTGGGTTTGCGGCCTCATTGCAGGCCGGGTGCTCGCCCAGGACAGGAGAGCTGGCGGGGGGCGGGGAAGGCCGGCGAGGCTCATGGCAGTTTTGGTGTCTGTGAGAGGCCTCAGTTGGTCCCAGCCTGACCCGTTCTGCCTGCCCCTGCCCTCAGCACCCACAACTGCAACACGCTGTTCATGGGGCCCAGTGCCGTGGCTGACGCCATTGCACAGAAGTACAGTGCCACCAAGAGCTAGTGTTCGACCACGTGAGTGAGCCCGAGTGTCTTGCGCGCCTTGAGTCCACAGGCTTCCTTCCAAATGCTGTCCACGGTCGCCCTCTGCTGGGGTCGATTCAAGCAAACCTCGGAGTGTTTTTCAGCCACTTGGCAAAGGACGTCCCTTGGTTCTGCCCATTAGCTGCTTTCTCCATTGTCCTTTACCCTCCCTCATGGCACTCGGGTCAGCGCTGACCGTTGGAGGTAGAAGGCCGGCCCCGAGTGTAATTGTGAGCGCCCCAGTGGCCACGAGTGTACAAAGAAACAGGCAAAACTAGTCTTAACGAGACACCGTCTTCAACTTGACGTCTAGAGCCTCGTCACTTTGACGTGAGCAACGTAAAAAGCCACACTGTGTTTCCTCCCTTCTTTCCATCAATCCACTGTATTTTGTGGGTAGCACGACCTGGATCTGAACATGCCACACTTCAGGTGCCTGGTCCTATGGTGGCTTGTGGCTGCTAGGCCGGGGAGGGCAGCCTGGCTTGAGTTAGAGGGACAGCCACAGCCGCTCAGGCCCCGCCAGTGCCCTCTGAGCACTGGGGCTCAGCAGCACATGGACAGAGGTCCTGCCTTGTAGTGCCACCTAGAGGAGGCAGGGGAAGAGAGGAGGGCTTGGGGGGCTGTGGCAGGAAAGTGGGCGGGTGGGGAGGTGACAGAAGCAAGGACTGGCTGTAATGGGGTCAAGGTCAGCGCATGCAGAAGCCCCAGGGCTGCAAGAGGAGCCTCACAGAGACCTGCCCACTGCGGGAAGGGAAGAGCCCAAGGGTGGGTGGGGATGCGTGGCTGCGGAGGGCAGAGAGCTGGTGTAGTGCCAGACCATGGTCCCCACCTCAGTGCAGGTGGGTGACAGCACCCTGAATCCCCTCCCCACTGGGCCTGCTCAGCTGGCTAGGCCTTGCCTGAGGGGCCCGGCCTCCGGCCTCCTCTTCTCTCTCCACAGGACACCAAGGGCAGCGTGGCCGTAAGTGTGGCCCTCGGGGAGACTCAGCTGGTCCAAGAAGTGTGACGCTGGTCCAAGAAGTGTGTCTCTTACTGTGACGATGCCTAAGTGCTTCACAAGTGAGACTTCACCTCGTCCTCATGGGACATCTGGGGGGTGGGCAGGCCACTCTTAGCTTGGGATTGTAAAATGGAGAAAAGTGTCAGAGGGGTGTGTGTGTGTGTGTGTGTGTGTGTGTGTGTGTGTGTGTGTGTGTGAGTGAGTGTGGAGAGGGAGGGAGAGACACGGCGTTTGGAAGGAGCCTGCTGCCCTCTGGCTGACTATGGGCTGAAGAGCTCCATCCATCCCTCTTTCATGGGAGACGGCCGAGTCTGGCACACCAGGGAGGAGGAGCACCAGGGGCCAGGTGTTCTCAGAGGACAGTGCACCAAACCAGAAGGATGGACATGGCAGTGGGTGAGTTTATCCAGCTTCAGGATGACTGCGCAGCCTAGGGTGAGCTACTAACCCCACTGCACCTTGCCTCTCGTTAGCAGAAGGGTGCCCGTTTTCAGGACCTTGCAGCAGCATCTTCTGGGGAGTCTGGAGTGTGTCGCTTTGGATTTGGGGACAGGGTGTACATGGGACATAGCACCCGGGCCTACCCTGTGATGTCCAGGGCTAAAAGCATCTTAAACCTGGGACCAGCTACAGGGGAGAACTGAGGGGGGAGTGCCTGGGGAGGGGCAGAGCACCTGGGGAGGGGGAAGTACCAGGACACCTCCACCAGAACCTTTCAAAGCACACCAGGTGCCCTCTCCCTGCTGTCTGGGTGCCTGCTCCTCTGGGTCCTGTGTTCAGGGCAGAGCACGGAAGATGAATCGAGGTGGAGCAGCCATGGGGTCCAGTTGGGCCTGGGGTCAGCCTCCCCTGTGCCACGTGGCAGTGTGAGACCTTGGGTGCAGCACTGTCCCCCTCAGAGCCCCCGTTTCTTCCCCACTACAATGAGGGGCCCCAAGAAGTGTCTATGATTCCGTGAGCTGGGGCGAGAACGCGGCTTCTACCCCAACATGCGAGCTTCACCCCCAGCTCACACGAGTCCCATGAAAAATTCATGGATGGATTTTAAGAGGATCCTGCTGAGAGGTGGCAGGCCAGAGCAGTCAAGAGCCAACCCAGTGATCTGGAAAATGATTAGGAAGATGCCCAAGTGGTGGGGAGACTTGCCAGCTGGCCCCGGATGGGAGGGAGTGAGGAAGGGCTGGAGTCCCCGAACACCTGCAGAGCCCCTGCAATGCATCAGGCCACGGGACATGCCACCATCCCAGGTGGGGACGTTCTGAACCGCATAGGTATTTCTCCTGGTGGGAGAATGTGTTCTCCAATTCCAACTTCTCCAGATTCCACTTGACCCTCTTCTGCACAGACCACGTCCCTCCTGTCCCCAAGGACAGGCTTAGAGAAAGGCCTGGCCGGTGGTTTAGCAACACGTTGGTCCTTAACCATGGACGGTCCTGCCATCTGATAGTATTCACAATCCAGAAGCAGCTCTTGCCCCCTTCAATAGGAAGCAGCCCTGAGACCTGCTCACGAGGTCATAGGGGGTCAGATGAGATGGCACCTATAAAGTGCCCAGTCAGCACCCTCAGTCGGTGGCATTTTAAGTCATATTTTCATTATGGCAAGGTGACACTCTATGAAGGCCTCCACTCCACAGGAGATAAATGAAGCTCTTTAGGCCCAGAAGTTGATCTCCTACACACCCTTGGCCAACCTCAGCTCATTTCCCAATGTCCCCAGCAGCGTAGGTCGTGAGCGGGGCTGCTGTGGTCACATGTCCCACAGCAGCTATTCACAGAGACCACGTAAGGTGCCATAGCATAGAAAGGGTGCCCTCGCACCTGGGCAGCAAATGGACCCAGGTCCTTGCACTCCCTTTCGGAGGACCAAGTACCAGCCCCGCAGCAGGCCTAGCCCCTGCTCTCGTCCCGTTGGAGAAATTCATCAAGTTGCACTGAGTTTTGCAGCTGTCAGACCCCAGGTCTGCAAGAGTTTCAGTGGGTGACAGCTTGCCCCGCCTGTCAACCATGGTGGCCGGACTTCCTTATTATTGTGGGAGCTCATCCTCAGAGCTCTTACCTACTATGCTAAAGGAAAATTAACAAAAGCGCTTAATAAGGACTGGCTGGGTCCCCACATGCAGGTGTAGACACACAGAAAAGAGCGTGTGTAGTAGGTAACCTGCAGGTAGGAGGTGGAAGGTACAGCACACACATGTAAACTTAATCCCTTCTCCAAGCCTGCGATGCAGGTGCCATTTTGCCCACCTCACAGACATCAGGCCAAGCCCAGAGACACCAGGGGCTGGTGCCAGTGTCCCTGCTCTTCGTTGCAAGGTTCGTGGTAAAGGGCCGAGCATGGTGCCTGGCACCTACCCAGTGCTCAGTACCTGGGGACTGTCGTCAGAGCCCCTGAACAGTCAGCCCAGGGCTCCTCTGCCTCTCCCATCCTCTGGGGGTGGGTGGCTGGAGCTGGGTTATCTCACTGTGGCCTTTCAACCTCTGGGAGAGCTGGGGTCAGGGCCGGGGCAGCAGGCCTGCTGAGCGCTGGTGGGCTGGGTAGCATGGGCCATGTCAACATGAGATGTCCCAGGAGGACCTGCTGGGACAGCCGGGGGCGGGGCCTGGAGCAGAGAGAGGTGGAGGGGGTGATGCCCTGAAGCCGGCCACTCCCCCCTGGGAGAATGGGGTAGAAGAGTCAGGGAGGAGGTGCCCCCTCCCCACCTTGTGCTCTGCTCAGCCGCTTTTCAAGATCTTAGTTTTATAACCTGGAATAGCTGTGAAGGTCTTTAATATATTTATTTGGAGATGGACAGTGCCGCCATCTGGCTGGGCACAAATCACGAGCCACTCAAGCAGGAACAAACTTTATTTCCAAACTCATGGGAATGCCACCCACACGCCCTTCCAGGCACACCACCTGAACTTCACCAACAAACAGAACTCTTCAGGAGTCCCCGCGAGAGCTCAACCAGAACTCAAAGGGAACTCCGGGAGAACTCAAAGTCATCATCTTAATGGTTCGCTGTCATCACCTCTCAACCACTACTTCTGGCAAAAGTGTCATGCGTCATCCCGACTCATCTGTGGCCCTCAACAGGACACAATACCTTTACTTTTATGTGGTGCTGGGATCGAACCCAGTGCCTCATGCATGCTAGGCAAGAGCTCTACCACTGAGCCACAACCCCATCGCGTGAAGGTCTGTCTTTAAAGAAAATACAGAAGGTTATGACCTCCTGTTAGCCCCCCCATTCTCCCCCAGACTGTACCAACATGCACACACAGTATCTATCCTTTTCAAAAACTGGTTTGTACGGCATCAATGCTGCAGTGTTTTTTGTTACCAGGTCTTGAATGCTTTCAGGTGACCTCGTTCTTTTTAACAGTTGCATGCTATTCCACACCTCGAACGGGCCATTGTTCCCCAACGATTTGCTCATGGAGGGACAAGCAGGACGTGCTTTCCTGATGTTATGAAATGTGCTACAATCAACACCCTTGTCCACATCGAGTACGTGCTGTGATAACACCTGTCTTCCTAGGGTGGAGTTCTGGAGATGGGCCAAAGGGACATTAAGGATCAATGGATCCAGCGGCTGCAAGCTGCCAGTTCTATTTTTACTTAAGAACTCCTTGTCATAGGCTCCTGGAAGGAAAGCTTCTGATTTTTTAAATCATGGTATTCCACACTCACCTCATTTCACACAGCAGAAGGCTGGATTCATAAGGAGATTACTGGGTCCCAGGGTAGGACAATGGTGTCCAGGAGAAGGGGCACCCTCTGGGAGATTGCCTGTGGGATATTGAAGGTTGCTCAGGACTCCTTTATGATAGACGTATATGGAACCTCAAGTTGTCCTGGGCTGACCCCCAGGCAGTGACCAATTGATGGGGACCAGAGCAGTCCAAGTCCTTGCCTGGAGACCAGATAATCCAGGGGCCCGATTCCTATCCCAGAGCTCCCCCCAGAATCCAGTTGAGCCTGGGACTTTCTGAAGTTACCCCTCTGCTGGGCTTCTCCCTCCATTACCTGTTTGTCCTGGGGATGGTCAGTCAACACAGCCCATGCATCCACACCCTGGTCTCAGGCCAAGTTCTTCCAGAACACACCCGAGGTACCATGGAGGATGGCCAGGCAGTGCCCTCCTGGATGGACGTGTCTTCATTAGCAGTCACCCAAGAGCAGCCAAGGGCCCTGGAACCCCCTGCACGCTGCATGCAGAGAAGCCTGCTGGCTTCCTGCAGGAGATTTTCAGCATGGATCTGAAAGCTTGGGGTCTTGTCATCCAGAAATGTAACCTGAAATAATAGTCCCCACCGTCACTGTACACCGGCTGGGTATCTTGTAGATCTTCTCTAGACACCTTGGTTTCCTCATCTGTGCACTAAACAATCAGTACCTGCACCATAAGGCAGTGAGAGTGAGGTATTGCATTCCATGCTTAGTCCTGTGGTGCTTGAGCTGAAATAGTAGGTCCGATAACCACAAGCCTCTGTCCGTGTGACCTTCAACAGCTGAGCTTCATTTTCCCCTCTGCAGCTGGGGACAGCTACTTCTCTTGGGACTGACATGAAGATTTAGTGTCAGGTCAGGCTCATGGCCATGCCTAGCAAAGGCCCTGATCTGACTCACTTGGGGCCATAGCCAAGCTAGGAGGATGAGTCAGACACGCTGGGTGCTGGACCAGGTGAGAGAATTTGTGAATTCAGCAAGATGATGTTCATCGTCTACCCTCCCTCCACTGTTTGTACAATTAAAATATGAATAAAGAAAAGTCTTTGGCCCTCCCCGGAGATGACCACTCTGGGTTTATTCCTCTATTATCCAGTATGTTTGTTTCAAACATTTACATCTGGATGTTTTGGAAAAAAACGATCATTTTCTACATATTAGAATATTAGTTATTACATAGATGTCTCAGAACGGGGTTGTGTGTCTTCAGCCTTGGTGAGCATGCTCACCTGCCCAGTCTCAGGAATTCTATTTGGCCACTCGCATCTTGCTGGACACTTTGCCACAGTCCTTCTGTGCATGACCATCTTTGAGCTTATTTATCTTTGCACACGGCAATAGTGCTTCTACAGCTGTGGCTTGATCTCTGGGGAGGAGGGATGTGCACTTCCTGGACCTCATGGAGGCCCAAGTCCTACATGGAATGGGATAGTGTTTCCATAGATCCCACATTTCCCCTTCCTTTATTATGTAGAATTTGTTAGGCATAAAGTAAGTTATTAATTTGATTGCCACTTGCAAGAAGAAGTCTGTATGTTGCTATGTACTTTTCCCCCTATATGGTTTGGATCTGGGGCTGGTTGAGTCAACAGATGCGAAACCTGCAGGTCCAGAGGGCTGACTGTTCACACTACCCCGGTTGATCCTTCAGAAGGGCCAGCAGAGAAAACTTGCAAGTCAGGAGAAAGAGGTTGTTAGACTTGCGGTCAGGAGTGCCTCCTTCCCCTAAGGAAATAGGGCAGGGTCTTTACTGTGTTTAAAGGCAGAGATCGAGGGGCTTGGGGTGGAATTCAGAAGGCAGGTGCCCACCCTGCTCTGGCTTTGCAGTGATGAGGTCCTGCCTGTGGGCTGAACTCCGTTGAAAGGGAGACACGGGCTATCTGGCACAGGCCAGAAGTAAAACAGACCTGGTCTAGATAGGAGGGGAAGCCATGGAGATGGGGATTGACACCTGGCATCTTATAAATCCTAGTGATTGTGCCTTCTCTCCTCCCCTTGGAGGACATGAATTCCCCTCCCCCTCATACCCCCACCATGGAGAGCAGGAAGACTGGGGTACAGCTATCCCTTTCTTAGCACACATGCTGGGGAGCAGTCAGGTGAACCTCCCAGACCCCTCCCAAAGGGATCTCACATGTAGATCCTAAAAATGTTGAACTCAGAAGCAGGGTAGAATGGTCGCTAATGGGTCCCTGTGGTTGGAAGGATGTTGGTCATATACAAAGTGTCAGATAAGAACAAGTTCAGAAGATCTGTTATATCACATGAATAAGTCTGTTAACAAAGTATCACCTTCTGGAAATTTGGCAAGAGCCGATTTTGTTTTCTTATCACAGAAAACAAGAAAGCCAGAGAAATTCATTAGCTTGAGCCTGTCCCTCAGTGTACACATGTTTCAAGACATGTCTTGGGTCCATTTCTTTTCAAAAAAAAAAGAAGAGAGAAAAGATATCATCTTTCTATTTAGCTACAGAAATGCCATTAGCTGAGATTCTAGGGTGGATCTCTGCTTTCAGGCTGAGCTGGGCTCTTCCTGGGCAGCCCCAAGTCACAGGCTGAACATGGTTGGGCACTTCTGCCCGGTGCAGGACTCTTCCGTAGAGAGGCACTCTCGGCTCTTAGCTACCCCGAGTTAAGGTCTGCTTCCTGGGTGGAGGCTCTCTGCCAGGTCTGCCTCCAACTGATCCCTGCGAATTGTCTCCAACAAGCCTCTTTCCTGTCTCCGTCTCTGCATTTATTTCCCTAGGGACCCAACCAAGATCTGACATGACCACCTTATGAAGTCTCCCTCTTTCCTCATCCTGTCCATCAGCATGTCCAGTAAGCTCTCAAACACCCTGAACCTGCCCACATTCCTCCTGTCCTACACACTAAGCTCAGAGCCCAGTGGGCTTTCTTGCCAAGTGCCTTCTTGCAATTGGCTTAGGAGAGGCATTGATATGAAGTAGGGCCTCAGCATGTATCCACTGACCCAGGCCAAAGCTAGAAAGTGTGTAACTAGAATCCAAGGCATGTCTCCCATCCTCCCAGCCCACTCAAGTCCACCTGTCCCTTCAGACAGTTCTTGTCCCTATGAGCATCATGCTAATAGCCTCAAAGTCAACCTGAGGTCTTTCTCCGATCACATAGCATGCAAGAAGCACACACAACCCCGAAGTCCCTAGACATCCCCACCCAGAGGTGCCCACCCCACCTGACCATGAAAGATGGTTTGATACCCTGTGGCTTCCTCTTTGCCTGGAGAACCCTCCTTAGAGCTTTCTTCTGGGCCACCCATCAAGTCGTCCCTGTCCAAGTCTGTTTGAGCTACTCTGACAAAAGGCCACACACTGTGTGGCTTACACAAATCTTATTCTAAATGTCAAGATCAAGGTAGCAGCAGACTCAGCGTCTGGTGAGGGCCTGTTTCCTGGTTCAGACCTTCTTGCTGGGTCCCCCCTGGGAGGGGCCAGGAAGCTCTCTGGGGTCTTTCATGGGTGTAGCGGTCCCTTCAGGAGGGCTGAGGGCACCCCACCCTCATGGGCCTAGTCACCTCCCAATGGCCCCCTCTTCCACCAGAGCCTCGGGTGACAGGTCCTCAGGATGTGAGTTTTGGTAAGAAATATCCAGACCATCTGTTTCCAACAGGATAAAGCCCCTCTGCTCAGCACGGTTATTAACGGCCTCTTGTAATCCCGAGGTCCATCCCAGGAAGCAAGAGGGTGGGGAAAGAAGACAGGATGTGAGTGGACTTCGTGTACCCAAGCTCAGTCTGGGAACTTCCAAAAGCAGACATAGAGCATTACATTGGCTAAGCCGGTCCTAGCATGAACAGGGAAATTCAGAACCTACCATGAAACTGCATCAGCGTCCATCTTGAGAGCCACTCTGTTCTTGAACTAGGCCGCTAGGCAAGGAATCAAGGAGCTTCTTTGACTAACCAGGGGGAGCAGATGTGCTCTGGAGCTTCCCAGGTGATGGCCACCTTGATCCACTTAACATGGGCCTTCTGGGCCAGAGATGTGGAACCTGCTCCCTCATGTGCAAGTTTTCAGAGGAAGTCTGGTGGGGCAGATTTAGAAGCTGCAATCTCCTGCTGCCGCAGTCTGGCTGGGCACAAATCACGAGCCACTGAATCAGGAACAAACTTTATTTCTGAACTCCACCAGCACACTCCACATGTGCTCCCCGGGAACTCTCCCGCATGCCACATGGCTCCCCCAGGAACCACACACCAACCGGAAATCCCTCCTCCGGCATTTCCCCAAACAATGGGAACTCTCCGGGAATCCCTGGGAGAACTCCAAAGCAGCAGACCGAGGTGGACAGCAGGGTCTAACATACACAGCTCAAAATAACCATCATCATCCCAATGGCCTGGTGGCGTCACCTCTCAACCACTCCATACTGGCAAAAATGCCATACGTCATTCGGACTCGGCTATGTCTCTCAGCATTCTGCCTTGATCCCGGGCAGCTCCCTTCCCAATCCCTCCTCCTTTCTCTGCATTCTCTACCTGCTCTGCAGTTACTGGAGCCTGGTGTAAATTTAGGGACAATCAAACCATCAAAGGGCTTGGTCCTGAGAACAATCAGTTGGGGAGTTTGCAATAAAAGAGTATCCAGCCCCAGGAAGGTGTGACTTCAAGGCAAGTTGATGAGAGTCGTTGGGTGGGGCCTTTGGGAGAACTGGGGAAACTGGAGACCATTTTTTAAAAGTTATCTGCTGTCCCATTGACCTCCCACCCCATGTCCCTTATCCCTTCCCTGTAGTCACTCCTGCTGCCCATTTCTAGCATTTGAGCTTCTCTGTCACTGTGCCTGTGGCGAGTCAGTGCTCCTCATGCTCCTGGAAGCCCTGGGGGTAGGACATTCCTGAAGGCAGCCTTCCAACCCCCAGTGGCCTCTTCCCTTTATCTCTTGCTTTCTGGAATCTCATCAGGTAAACCACTTGCTACCGTGATTTTGGGTCTTCATCCAATGCAGATGCCTGGAGACATGAGGACTGGAGGGAATGCACAGCTTCCAGCCCTTCTGCTGAAGTCTACAGGGGGATGGGCCCATGCATTGAATAGGACATTCAAGTCCCCTCTGCTCCGACTGCCCCAAGGATCACAGAAAAGGCCCTGCCGCCAAGGCAATAGACCGAGAAGATGCCCAAGAGTGACATGCAGGTTAAGTGGACATATATGTATGCATCAGACTCTCCAGTGAGCCTGGATTCTGGAGCAGGGAGGAAGATATCTACATGGCAGTCCCATAGGTCCCGGCTTTTATTCAAAGAAAAAGTCACTATTCATTGGTTGGACTGCACCCATCTATGGCACCTTTGGGACCTATCATAGCATTGGCAGTGTCACCATGAGGTTCTCAGATCACCCCAGCCCAGGGTAGAGCACAGAAACGATGTGGGGCCTGGCTCATTTGTGCCTAGTGTGGCATTGCTCAAATGAGCCTTGCTCTGGAGTGTCCCCCTAGGGGACAGATATCCTCAGACTTGGATTATAATCCAAGTCTCCCCTGTCTGCATCCAGTTCACCCCTTTACCTCTGCAGAGTACCTCAGCTCGTGCACAGGGCATGCGAGGGGGCAGGGCTCTGCACTGGCAGGTACCTTATGTCATCTGCACCTGGCCCTCTCTGTCTTTCAGATCTGACCCACCTCTCAGTCATAGTAGGGCTACTCAGGTGGCCACAGCTGCTCAGGGATGTTCCACCTCAGCCCCTCCCAAGAAACATTTAAACCATAATTGCTGACCCAGGATATGTTGGTGCCGAGTTTATCAAGAAGTTAAGTGCCAGCCTTCCTCCTTCAGCTCCAGAGCCAAGACTAATCTAAACACTCCACTCCCCATTCGTTACTCTAATTTCATCAGCAAGCTGACCAGGCCTCACCATGCCTCTGATTTATGGCCTCTCCAACGGATGCAGCAGCTGAGGACCCAGCTGGGCATCTGGGTAGCCAGGAGGCGGGTAGGTCAAAAGTGAGGGCAGCCCCCACAGCCCTTCTGGAGGGGAAGGAGATGTAGGAATTTTGAGGTTTTGTTGGATGAATGCAGAGGGCAAGTTATCTATGCAGGGCTGAAAGATTCCTTTCTGCATCTTCAAGTGAGCCAACTTGGGAAGAGGGAAAAAGTAATCGAAAAGATGCGTCAGTGGCATGAGGTGGCATGTGTGGTCTGATCCCCTCTCCAACTCCTGTGGCTCTGTGATTACCATGAGCCCTGAGTCATTTTAATTTTAGCACATATATTGTGATAGGATCACAGGCAGGACCCGCAGGTCAGTATTTACACTTTAGTGGTTTCACAGTGTTTTTATCATATTTAGGATGGTGTGAAGATCCCAAGTAAGGTGCTTAGGGAGCATTCATAGAGTGAATGTGTCTCTGCAATTGTAATTAAGCAGAGCATCTTTACGTTGGTGTTTCTTTTGAGAGATCTGCTTTTTGAAAAAAGGTACCCTAGGCCTCCTTCCTATACACAGGCAATCTCACTTGGTGCATCTATTTGGACAGGTTCTTGCTCCCCTGTGGGGAATGACCCTGGTCTGAGCCGGATACAGTCTGGGGCCATTTGGAATCGGCAGATGGTCGGGCTTCTAGCTGGAGTGGAATTTCTTTATTCCCCCTTTACTTCCATGTTTCATCCCACAAGAGCCAACTGTGCTCTCAAACAGCACTGAACTATGGACCTAGACCCATCTAGGCTCTAATCCCATCAATGCCTGCTTAATCCCAAGTGCTGGCTTCCTGTAGGAAACTGAAATTAAGTTTCATATATTCCATTTCTATAAAGCTACAAGGTTTATTTTTGCCAAGTGGGGGGAGGCCACCTCAGCGGGTCCCCTGGCATCAACTCTGGGATCCAGTAGTTACTACACAGCACCCTTGGGATTTACTGGTAGGGATCATTCCACTCAAGGAAGCCAGAGGCCAGAGGATGGACAGATGCATACCATCAAGCAAAGTCCAGAGGCAACCACATCACTCCACAGCTGAGCTCTGGGGATGGAACAGTTGGTCTCTCCAGTTGGTTTCAGGGATGCGAGGGAAGGGGTGTGGATCAATGCCTGGAGGAGGCAGAGAGATAGTCACCTCTGGTTCACACATACAGCACACGTGGCCCAAGGTTCATCCTTTGACATTAGATATTTGACTTTAGGATTACAAGAGCCTCAGGAACAAGTGCACATAGAGATGTACAGGAGGGCCCAGCAAGGACACGCTCCAGACGCTGAACATGTCAAGATGCCAGGTAATTCATTTCTGCTAGTGAAGAGGTGCTTCTGAGCACAGCCCAGGTCCCTAAACTGCCACCAGCCTTTTCAGCCATGGGTTACATGGGAGCCACAATGCCGATTTCACTGGACAGACAACAAGGGTCGGAAGAATCTAGGTCTGGTGAACACTAAGGACCAGGAATGATTCCACTGCAAAGATGACCATGCACCCAACTTCATTTCTACTACTTCCAAGGGGCCTCCACAAAGCAGGGAGAGGGGGTGGAGAACCAGTGGTGGTAGAAGAGGTGGCATATTTGTGACAACCTTAGAAGTAGGAATAACCAACAGAGGTGACAATGATGGCAAGATCCTAAAAGACAGCAGTAGTGGGGATAGCATGAGAACTCCTTTATAACTAGGTCAAACAGAGAGGCCATCCAAGTGTGGGGGACTCCAGTGGAAGAACAGACCATATACAATGTCAGTTGCCATAAATGGTCATTCCTCATACTCAGGGATAAGCCCCAAGTAGGCTGACAGCACATCTCCACGTGGGTGTGATTGTTTGGTTTGACTCCAAAGATCATCCTATACCCTGTCCTGTGCTCCATAGGAGTCACCTGTTTGTATTCACACAAAAGACTCTGGCCCCTGTCCTCAATTAACCATGAGTGCCAACTTAAAGTTCCTCGCTGACCATTTCTTGGATTTTGCTAACGAGATTGGGTTTTGGTGGCTATGAAAATAATGGTAGCCTCTTGAATCCTATAGTATAAGAGATCCTATCCACAGGGGACCAGAGGATGCTATCAAGAAAAATCCTCAGCAGAGGAAAAGGCAGTCTCGGGTATCTCATTCTTTTCTTCCCAACCAGTGAATACATTCCCTTACCATCTGGGTCTTCCGTGGCTAGAAGCTCAGCTGGGCCCATGAGCACTGGTTACTTCTCTGCTCTTTCAGTTCTAGGAGAAGTGGCAGGAGACACAGTCCCGAGAGTACAGAGAGACCAAGACGAATGGGTCATCTTTTAGGCCATGGACTTCATGCAGTGGTTTTTTGTCTGCCATCAGGGATTAACTGGGAATCAAAGTTCCTTCTCTCCACTTGCCCAGGGTATAAAAGTTTTGATTCACAGAAACATTAGAGTCAGAGCCAGGGGAGGAGAGATTCTGTGTGTTAAATAAGCAGCATCTGAAGGAGGACTTCTCTTTTTTAGGAGTTGGTTCAGGGAAGGGCTTATCATCCCCAGGTGAGGGCTTCACATTCATTTCCATTTGCAATGGCACATTGACCCCATCAGTGGAATCATTCCTTGTCCGTAGTGCTCACCAGACCTAGATTCCTGTAATCCCCTCTGGGAAGGCAGAGCTAAGGACAGCAAAACCCACTTTGAATCACTGGTTGGATTCCTCAGCTCCACAGGTTAAGGGACAATTGCTCCGGTTCAGCAGAGGTGAGCAACCTCACCTCTGAGTCACGACCATCCCCTGCAAGGCCACAGTACTGGGGCATTTGGTTCCATGTCCCAGGAGAGCTTGTATCATGGCAAGCATGCAGGGATGACCACAAAACTCAGGTCTTTGTATCTAACGTCCTTATATTCTTTTGTCCTTCCGTCTCTTTCCACTAGTCTCCAGGAACCAACAGTTTTCGTCAAGGGAAGTTTGGATAGTGCTAGACTTTTGGAAAGTCCCCCCCACACACACACACAAACCTCTCATGCCATAGGATTCCAGAGACTACCATTATTTTCTTAGCCACCAAAACCCAACCAGTTTAACAAAAGACAAGGATGGCCCAGCAAGGAATTAGAGTTGGCACTCCTGGTTCATTGAAGACAGAGGCCACAGAGTCAGTGATGAGTCCCTCACCTGTGGACCCCATGACGGCAGGCTTATTGTTATCATCCTGCATAAGAGAAAAATTCTCAAAGCCACGTGACTGCAAACGAAGGCAGGTCAAACGTCAGAGTTTCCCATTCTGTTTCTCTCCAGGTCTTTGGGTGGTCAGTCCTATTCTCAGGTCCCAAGACTACCTTCCGTTTTTTATTTCAAACACAACTGACCTTTGGTCACTGATTGTGCCATGTATTCTGCCATGTGAACCCTTATTTCCCTTTATACAGGTAGTTTTTTTATTGGTTGTTCAAAACATTACAAAGCTCTTGACATATCATATTTCATACATTAGATTCAAGTGGGTTATGAACTCCCATTTTTACCCCAAATACAGATTGCAGAATCACATCGGTTACACATCCATATTTTTACATAATGCCATATTAGTGACTGTTGTATTCTGCTACCATTCCTATCCTCAACTATCCCCCCTCCCTTCTCCTCCCTTTATACAGATAGTAATGGATGGCTGAGGGTCCGATGCTCCATGAGGACTGCTTTTTAATCCAAAACCTCCTCAGCACAACCTTCAGGGAATGGCTTCTGAGGGGCGTTTCAGAGGCACACAATAGCATTCCTCCTCTGGCCCAGGAAGGCCCATGTGCATCTTATAATGAAGACTGTATTTAGTGAACTTCAGGAGTCTCCCAGAACCTTGGCAGACCCAGCATTGCTTAGGAGTCCAAGTCCAATCTCATCTGGGCACCTCATGGCGAACTTTAGCTGCAAGTCCTCAGTTAAAAGCCAAAAAACAAGTCATTTATTTCCAAGACTCAATGGCTCAGGATACACACTAATTCTGGAAGGCAGTAGGATGATCGGAAGGATCAGAGCTTGGTGCTGATAATGCCAAGGTTGTGGCTTCGTTCCCCGTATGGGCCACCAAATGTCACAGTCTGGCTGGGCACAATTCAGGAGCCAATTGTCAAAAGAAACAAACTTTATTTTTCGAACCACACAGGCCAAACAAAACAGCTCCTCAGGAAAAACCTTCAGAGCCCATCTGCCACCACTGGCTTCCCACAAGCCTCTCCCTCCACCACAAGCCTCACCACCTCCCACAATCCTCCTGTTCTTGAGGCCGATTGGCTGGGTCGCATGGGTGGAGCCAAAAAAAGTCCCCCAATGTGCAGCTCCGTGGTCTGAAAGGGCAGGGAAACAACCCAATGAACATCACCGCAGAGGAGCCAATAAGCTAGATGTTGCAGGGGCCGCTGTGAGCCAATCATCAGCCGGCAGCTGGAAGTTTGCTGGGGCCCCTTCGGCTGTGGCTCTCAACAGAGACCCAAACCCAGCTTCCTCCTGGTATTAGGGACACATGCAGGTGGATGTGAGCATCACAGGGTGCAGACCAGCTGGCTCTTCCTGAAGCTTCCTTCAGCAAATGCCCCCCATTCTTGGCATCCCCAACTTTGAGGTCTCCATTCTAGCTTCAATTTCACCCAGCATCACAGCCCACCCTCTGGTGATGCTTGGAGGGTTTCTGATGGCAACCTGTTTCTGGCCTCCCAGGTTTGCCTCGACGCCAGCCCCACAGTTCTGACATCCAATAGAGCTTTAAAGGATCATCACGTGAGCAAGGGCAAGGTCTGCCCCTCAAGCGGGCCACACATGGGGAACCCGCTCAGACCTTGGCTATGGCAGCCCGAGTCCCTGAACCCCACAACACAGGGAAACAAACCCTGGGGACGTAGGACTCCTAGGTGGTCTTGAGCAAGTAGTGCATTCCGGGTCTCTTGGAAGTCTGAGCCTGGGAGGCTTTGAGTTTTGCTGGTTGCCAAGAATGCCCTTAATGGCCTTTTTCTACTTTCCTGGTCAAAGCAGGAAACCCAGGGCCTTGTGTGACCAGGGAAGTGCTCACCCACTTTTGGCTTATTAATGGCAATCACCTCATTAGCAACAAGACCGTCACTGGCTGAGGTTTTAAGTACACTCGTTTTCTGCAGAACGGAAAGTTCAAGTCTTTTTATTTCCATTTGCAAAGGCACATTGACCCCAAGAGTTCTGCTCTGGACTCACTGGGATCTAGATAAAAGCAGACAACAACTCCAGTCCTATTTAAATGCTATTTTGACTTGAAGTTCTCTCCAGATAACTCTTCACCTTCAAACTCAGCCTCTCAAGTCTCTAGAGGGACAAAGTAGAGCACAAGAGGCAGCAGGTCCCCACCTCCAAGAGATTCAATTTTCCATCTAAAGCCTCGTCAGCACAACCTTCCCTGTCTGCGTGCCTATCGGGATTGTGGTCCTCCGAGGTCAGGCTCATCCATTAACTTGGCTTGGACCATCCTAGGCTGCCTGCAGCCCCATGCTTCTAGACTTAACTTGTGCCATAAGCCAATTCCAAAGGCTTCTAAAGTATATTGGTATCATCACAGCAGTGGCCCCACTCCTTTCTGGTACCAGGTTTTGTTTAGTTTTCTATTGCCTTGGTGTTGGAATAAGTTTCAGTTTCAGCTAGCAGATACTAGCAGCTCAGAAGTGCCTGAAATATCCACCCTCCTTCACACCTGAAAGGAGCGCCTGCAGGATGGGGTGAAACCACATCCTCAGCACTTGTGGTTAGCATTGCCAAACTGCCCGGCCAGGAAACTGAGAGTCAGGGGCATAAGGGCATGAGACCCCTGACTCAGTAAGGGCTAAAGACCCTTCTATGTTGCTTTCTGCCAGGACAGCAATATTTAGAGTTTCCTCACAGTGTGGTTACATTAGGCAGAAGATAATTGGCTTATGGATATTGCCTTGCTTATGTGTGATTTACAGGCATACCCCACTCACACCCTATAACTGTTGTGTGCATTCCAAAATTAAACTGAGCTACTGCACGATGACCTGAGGCAGGTCTCCAGCCAGTTCTCTCACTAGCTCCTGGAGGCTGTGTGTTGATTCTGCATCTCTACCCCTCTGCAACAAGTTAGCCTAGTGACCATTGAACACGAAGGGACTAGGAACACATTCACCTTGGCAAAATACCCGAAATAAACAGTTTGTGAGAAGGAAAGGTTTTGACTTGGTTTTCTGAAAGTTTGAGTTGATGGTCACTTAGCCTCAATTGCTTTGGGCCTGCAGGGAGGGAGAGCATCAGGGAAGGAGCAAAGCTAGTCACCTCACTCAGGAATAGCAAGGGAAGGACCAGGGTCCTAACAGACCCTTTAAGGATCCGCCTCCCGGGACCTTACAGCCTTCTACTAGTGCCACTCCCACACACACAGGGTGCCACCAAGCCTTCAGTTGAGGACCTTCGGGGGCCATGGTAGAGACTGTACATCTATTCCATTGTTACAAAAAACTAATCCAAGTTAACACTTAAAAGTGGGAACTGGAAAAGTTGGAGTTTTGGATACCTCTAAGGAGATGTTTCTAGAAGAAATGGAGTAGACCAAGCATGAGAGATTGGTCCCCACATGGAGGAGCTCTTTCCATTGGTTGGGGTCCTGCATGGAAGAGGAACAAGTTGAGCCTGGGGGTGGGATGTGCTCTTAATCCTATTCTTGATCAGGACTCCAGGATTGACACAAGCCCCTCTCCCCACTCTGCAGTTTGAAGACTTTCACTAGGACAAAGCTTCTCTGAGCGTCCCAACGTGTCTGGCTTTCAGATGGCCTGTCAGGGCCTTCTCAGCCTCTGTACTCAAACAAATTCTCTTAAATCCTGTCTCATACATAGTCAGACAAGTTCTTTGAATCGTCTGAGAAGCTGTGGGTCCAGGGCTCTACAGGATCTGCTTTCCCACCTGAAGCCTCATTGACACAACCTTCTCTGTCTTCATGGCTAGTCAGGAGTCTGCAGATATTTATATATCTCCTGCCAATCTTCCCTGTAGATCTTTGACTAAATAGGCTTTGGTACCAAGCACAATTCTAAAGGATCCAAGTTTTAAGGCACTTCTGAAACTGGTTCTCTAATCCCATCACACCTAAAACGATAGTGATTCTAATCCCATAGTACAGAGAACACACTGGTCGTTCTTGACATGAACTACTTAAGATATGCCAGTTTAATGTATTTGATCATCAGATTTCACAAAAGGTGAAACAGTACTCCTGGTGACTCCACATATGGCTTTAAACATTTGTGGAAGAGGGGGATATTACAGTTTTGAGAAATTGATGGAAGGGCGAGCTCAAGATTTGGTTTGCCAAGTCCACATCAATAGCCAGAGAGCCAGGGGCGCTCTACAGCCACAGAGGTGGAATTAGTTGAATCCAACAAGCCTGCTCATTGTCCAAAACCTCATGAGCCAGTCCCCCTCAAAAGCACATCTAGTATCTTGTGCCACTTCAGATACTTTTGTTGGCATAAAACTCATTAAGTGTTAATTAGGGAAACTATTTGAAATGCTTGGTTTTTAAATTCCTTCATTGATCACAGAAATTTAAAACTTGAAGGGTTTTAGTGACACAATGAGTATTCATTGGTTTACCTGAGAGTGCATTATTCTTTCCCCATTTAACACAGTTCTCAGGATTGGATGCTGCTGCCTGGGGTGAGCAGCTTTCCCTCAGTGTATGTCAGAGCTCCTTCCTCATGGAAAGATGGATCCAAGCAGGAGAACCAGGTTGGGACCCTGAGAACTCAGTTCTCTTGGCATCTGCCAGCCATTCCAAGGTCAAAGACCAGCTTCCCAAATCCCTGTGAACTGGAGCCCTGTTCTCCATGCCGCTTCTCATTCAGGGACTGCCTGAGCCGGGTTGGCCTCTATTTCTGTACGAAGTAGCTGGGGAAAGTTTCCTGGCCAACCCCCCAAATTCTGGGGAGCACAGCATGTATCAGAGGGCCTCAGGGAGTGGTACCAAGATGAAGATGTGGAGGGAACTAGGTTTGAAGTCCAGGAACCTGCGGTCACTGGGAGCTAGAGCTCCGATCAGGAGGCAAGAAGTAGGTTTTCCCCCAGACTTCAGTGCTGACCCCACGTGGAGGAATGAATTCCCACAACAAAGGATAAGAAATCGGCAGAAATATACATTCAATGTTCACAGCCGAGCCCTCGGATTCTGAGTCAGTCTACGGCGATGACCAGGATGCTGAGGACTGTCACTATTTCATTTGAGCCAATTGCCCAAGGACAGACCAAAGGGTACCTGGAAAAAAAAAAAACGACATAAAGGTTCTTCATGGAAGACCCTCAGCAGCAAAAATTGTTTGCCCAACTCTTGGTCTGAAGCAGCAGGGAGAAATCCTAGGCGTGGCTGTGGATGCCCGGCTGCCTGCCCTCGGAGCTGCTTCTAGGAGCTACAGAGGCTGTCTCCACCTGAAGACTCTCCTATTATAATCACACCCGAGTATTGTAGTCTCGTCTGAGATCTGTTGCCATCTTTCTGACGGCATTGGACAGGCATCCCTCAGCCATCCTGTGTGAACCAACTTGTCTGGTTAAGTGATTGGCAATACCAGTCTAGGGTCAGATTCACCGACTCCACAAAAATCATTGGGATTCTGCTGTGAGCTAAGGATTTGTTGGAATGAGAGTTTGGCAAGACAGTTTGGCACATCAATTCCAAAAGCAAGATTTATTTTTTAATCCTGATTAAGGGCAAGCACATACCACTTTATGACATGCCTTCTCTCCCTTTCACATTTTTGCCAAAGAGACATTGACATAATGACAGGAAACTGTTAGTCATAATTGCCCCCCACCCCATACAATAACATCCAGTCATAAGTAGGTATGACTTAGTTTAGGTCCAACATAGTTCCATTCTCTAAACACTTGAAGGAAAGGTTTGAACAAATCAGAACATGTCTGTGGTGCCATAATTGAAAATGGCATTGAGGCCATTGAGATGGTGAGATCCAAGAATCTAGCATAGACCACCACATCCAGTCCAGCTTCTATGGGAGTTGTATGGTGTTGGAGGCCAAGGGGCCCCGACTCTCAGGTGCCCAAACTTCAAGTTGTGTTGTCAACATACTGGTCCTTCCATCATGAGACATGAGACCAGAGACATGAGGCTCTTGTGCTAAACTTCAACCTAGGAAGTACCCCCACTTATCTTACCCTGCTCAGTTCTGGATGCCAAACAGCCTTTCCCCCAATCACAATCGGAAGTCATCCAGACACCGCTGGGATGCTCCAAGAGGAATTGGGACTAGTTCCCAGCTTGGGCAGAGTACCACCTTCCACAGGCCTACAGCCAGGGTTACTCTAGAAAATTCTACCCATTCTCCCCAAGGTCTTGACCCCAGCTCAAGACCACAGACTATTTCCTGGGTCTAGAAGGGCAACTGTCAGGCACTTGCCCTGCTCTAAAGAAAAAGATGATCTACGCAGGGTAGATCATAAGAGGGCAATATTCTTTACTTTGGCTTTCAAACAAATCCATTACATTTCCTTTCCTGTGGACTTTGAAGTCCAGCAGAAAGGTCCGTGGCATAGAATACTCAGTCAACAAGCAGAGTTGCCGCAATATCACTTTAGACCTTAACACTGACTAGGGTGGAGTTCCTGGTGGCTTTCCTCCAAGAAATAATTCTAAGCACTTTGATATAAGCAATGCCCAAGAAGAGTCATCTTTAGGGCTTTACCCAGATCTTTGCTGGCTATATTCTGAGACAATACTACCTTTGCCTCAGTGAAAACAGGTATTTCTTTTGGGAAAGGGAGATGCATCAAGTTTCATGTAAGAAAAAAAAAAAAAAAGATTAGGACCAGCCACCATGACTTCTGCTTTCAGAGTCCCTTAAGTCAACCTAAAATTTCAGTCAAATTAAGGTCACAGGCAGAAGAACAAAAGCCAATAGCAAATGAGTCCAGAGATGACTGAATTCTGATCCTTCAGAATCCAGACAGGGGAAGTCTCGAATTCCACTTATGAACAAGTCTGAACCCAAGACAAGTCCAAGTGATTCAACTGCAAATGATATGATGACTCCCTCGCTCGGAGCTTGTTACTACAACTGATGATTTCTGTCCATAAAGAACTTCAAATACTCTGCTTCATGATGGTGTCCCAAAATAGAGGAAATATGTATTTTCAAGTAGGAAATGTGCACTATTAAATACAGGCAGTATTTCTAAAGCGTTAGATCTCAGCCAAACATGGGTCAAGAAGTGACGTTGTGTTGAGGGATCCACAGCTGACACAAACACACTAGTGGCAGTTACATGTCCTTTATAAAACCCCATTGAGGATGAAAGCTTTAACAATTGAGACAATGGCATTTTAGAGTATAAAACTGGAGTCCCTCAAATAATTCCTATTCCTGCTCCCCTGTGTGCCCAGGTATCAGGAACCCACATGCTCATTGAAAAGGTCACACTTCCAGAAATGAGCTGCAGAGATCACAGACACAGAATTTTCTACTCCCAGCTAAGCTATCACCAAGTCCAACCATTTGCAGATGTATTCACATCTATCTGTAGGTAAGGCCATTGATCAAGCCAATTGTTTTTAGGCAGTACCATACCCAGGGCTGAAAACAGAAATGCTCAGAGTGCTGACACCCCAGGCCGTTCACAAAGGCCACCGTATTGGACCACATGCTAGTGAGATGGTTCAGGATGAGCTGGAGTCCCAAGATACGTTTCCCTGAGTGATACTTTTATAACCCACTCCCCCAGCACATCTAATTACCAAGATTTTGATAAGATTGCTATAAAACACTTAAATGTTTTATAGACTAAACTTATTAACATTTGCCATGGATAGCGTCAGTATTAGATGAGAGGACACATGCCAGTGTTTGTCACAAGTGCTTCAATGATGCCCACTTCCCGCTTGGACTCGATTCTATGCCTTGGTTTACCTTGATCTGTTCTGCCTACCACAACCAACCTTCCACTCCTCCACTTTAAGCAGCACTGTTAGTAGATCCAGGGCCAAGGGCAAGCCAGATGTACAGGTTCAAGGTAATTTGAGAAGTCTCAAGCCACATGTGTTAGACGAGAAGCTATCTAACATCGACAAATACCATCGATAGTGACCATGATTTTCATAAGTAGGTATTTTATAGAAGATGAATTTTCAGGGAAATTCACAGGAGTATATATAATCCAGCCCTGGGGTTAGCAAAACCTCGTTTAGCTGAATGAATACAAAAGAGTTGAGGTTGGGTAGGTGTCCCCTCAAACACATTTGAGAGCTAACACATGAACGTGCTGTGTGCCACCAAACTAGACACAAGGAACACAGGTCAATGCATTTTCTCAGAGTTAGGTCCACAGAGCTGCCATGCATGGAGCAGCAAGTTTAGCACACCAAGGTCAGAATACAGGTTCTTTGGGATGTACATCCTCAGGGTCCTGGGACCATCAGAGACCAAGATGGCCAATTGAGCCAAGATGCTCATCAGACACTTGCTATGGAAGTGGCAGTTGAGGGGCAGTATCTGTGCTAGTCTAGGGGCCACGTGAGGTGAATAGAGCCCTCAGAGGGCAGAGTATAGATTTGTGCTTCCACTTCATGAGGCTGCCGGGGGAAGGAAGGCACGCTGCCCCTCTGCCCCCCGGCTTGTGTACCCAACTCTATCTGGTTCCAGGCCTTAAGGTATCTTGCCCTAATAGAAATCCTCCATGCTAAGGGGACAAGCTGATTTGGATCATAGCACCAAAGGCTGTAATGCAGCTGGATGCCTCTTGACCCAAAATGCAATCCAGTAGTTTGTTACACACTTTTAGACACTTGTAGTCTGCAAGTTAGTCATAAGGCTGCTTGGGGTACCGAGGCAATAGGGATTTAGTCCTTGTCCCTGAAGCTAGGCTTTATTACCATAATGCCATTGAAGGCCTAAACCCTTTAAGGATGACATAAGGAAAGATCTATCCCCCTTCCTACGGATGGAGGGGACCAGGCTCTGGTGTGACCCCTGCCTCACTCTCTGTGTTCAATACAGAAATAAGTCCAGCAGTGCCTCCAGTTGAGAGAAGCATCCCCTCCCACTCCCCCCCAAGTATAGGCAGGCTGAGAAAATACCTCAGGAAGGGTTTAAATTCAACCTTTCCTTCTCAGCTAGTTCATTTTAATGTTCAGTGTTTTTTAAACACTTTGGACAAATGACAATTTCGTGGGTTTTTTGTTTTGTTTTGTTTGGTGTCAGGGGAAGCATTAGGACACTTTATCTCCATTCTTTCCTGAGAATGGAGATGACAAGGGAAATAAAAGGATTCTGCAGAAAAGTCCAGTGAATGGGCAAACGCCAAGGTGCAAAGATGCTCAACAGCCACCCATAGAACAGTGGGTATGTGGTCAGCCAATCCTGTCTGGTTCCCGCCACTGAGGTTATCTTGAAAGCAGATGGGAAAACCTCCTTGTAGAGCAGTTCTCCCACCTTTCACAGAGAGCAGAGAGAGACCAGAGCCCAGGACCTGGGGGAGCTGGTTCTTCATTGCGCTCTGGACCTATCTCACCAGGACACGGGTGTTGGCTTTGACTGACAGCACTATGCACGCATGGAAACCGGAAACCAGGTGTGTCTTTATCACTCTGCCTAAGCTCATGAGTCAAGAATATTTGACATAGTAAATGAGGCCAACCTCAAGATGTCATTGAAAGAAAAACACAATTAGATGTGGACAAGAGGTGATGTCCCTGGAATTCTGAGAACAGGACATGGTTGGGTATAAAATTGAGCCTCCTGCATCAGTCCTTCCACCCAGACAGGGGTGGACTGGACACCTGGGCCAGGATTCCAGCTCAGGCTGCGGGGGAGAAGACAGTGGAGTTGCCACCTGATGCCTGGGGGCCCAGCTGGCCAGCCTCCCTGCAGACACAGAAGGCTGGATCAGTGTTGGCCTCATACCACAGCATCTGGGTTCCTGAAGATCCAAGAGGAAGTGCACTCTTCTTGCTTCCTGCCTGCAAATTGCCACCCCTGCTCCTGGATCCAGGGAAACATGTGCCCTTGTGTGTTTACAAGAGCAAAGTCTTAATGTAGAGCTTCGAATAGCCCAGAGCAGGAGGCAAGGGGGTCCTAGGAGGATGGTCAGCTCCACCTGGTCACAGACAGTTGGACTCTGGCTCTCCCCCACCCTGCCTGCCTGCAAGCAGCCTGTCAAAGTGGGAGGGCAGGTGGTGGCCCCGGCCCTAGGAGGGCCATCTGCTTCCTGTTGAACTGGGAGACTGGGAGACTGGGAGATTCAAGATGCTAGAGAAGTCTGTTTCCTGTCGCTGCAAGGCTTGGGATACAAGCTGAGGGAGTACTGCTCTCAGATGAAAGAGGGGACTTACTGAACTTTAGTATTGGACAGACTCAAATTTGGGAGTGTTGAACAGAGAACAAGAAAGTACTTTGGGGTCAAGCCTGCTAGAGCGGTGGCAGCAGCCATAGCACTGGTTGGCTGCAAAGGGGACATGTAGCATGGAAGAGCCTGTAGATCAAAAAAGCAGCCTGAACTTAGCAAAATCAGAGGCTGCACAACACCCTGGTATTGAAAAGTGCTTTTTACTTCTCAATTGGCAAGTGGAGAGTGGAAGCAGAAGCCACGTTTAGGCCGCCACCTTGTTCCAGCACATTCCTACTACTCATCATCTAAGGTGGACATAGACCACGTGTGAAATGGACACAGCAGACTGTACCCAGGGTATTCGAGTCAGAAAAGACAGGGTAGTGCAACATGCTCTCCCTTTGAGTCTGGTGGCTCATGGGATAGGCTAAGGAGGGCTGGGAAACAAATCAGGCAGGTGTGAGTACACTCGGGGAATCCAACCCTCCCCACACTCTGCTGCCCATGAATACAGACTCCCCAGGCTTAGTCCCTACCCCATGATGGGGATTCGTGGGAGGCTCCTAAGACCCAGGCTCCCAGCCTAGACTGGCATCTGCCTGGCCCCAGGAATGGGCGATATCTTCAGTGAAGCCCTTGAGGCCCTGTGAGTTCCAGAAACTGGAAGGCCCTTTGTAAAACTGTGGGAGCTCTACCCTGGGGGTGCATCTATATGATCGTGTCCAGACACAATTTCATTTGACAGTTATTTCATCTTACTGGCGAGAAGGGAAACAGCTATTTCAACCAGCTTTATTTTTGACCACTCCAGCTACCAGCTCAGCAAGCAACACAAGAAAGTGGCCAATACCACCCAGCCCTTGCTTTCTTGGTACATGCCACTGGCCCTTATCCCCCAAAAAATAGAACAGTTGGACACAGGCAATGCTGTCTGTTCTTGTGGACTGTTTTAGACTCCGTGGAGACAGTTTCATTAAGAATCTTCTTTCCTTAGTGCCAGATGTGGTTCCTGGTTATTTATTGGTTACCTGCTGGCAACTGCTATGCCCACCCTTCCTGTTTTTGTGCTAAATAGCATCCTAGGTGTTGTAGTAGGCGCCAGGTATTTAGATGCTGTATTGGGCTTTGCTTTCATCATTGTCCTTTCCCCTTTTCTGTGAGTGCTAGAAAGGGATCTAAGGAGAAACTAGGTTCACAGGGTAGGGATTCTGAACTAAAGCCACCAAAAGACAGAAGACTTTCTCCACCAGTTAGCCACACTCTGACGTCAGCTGTACTCTAATACAGAGAACAGGTGAGAGAAAACCTCCAACTGACCAGAGCCTCAAGTAGGCACGGCTGGAGGGGGTTTCGGGTCCCACCACTGGACGCCCACTTCTATAGCAAGGATTAACAGAGACTGTGGATACCACACCTAAAGGGGTCTTCATCTAGGTCACTGTAGGATGCTTTAGCAACAATGCTGTGTGCCCTACGAAGACCCACACATGAGAGTGGAAAAGAAACCCATCCCAACAGATACAGAAAACCCGTCACAGGACTATGACATGCACGAGGTACCTGGCTGCCTACTCGAGGTTGTGATCCACCAGCAAATGACTCTTAAGGTATTTCCATTTCATCCACTTTAGTATTTGAAAGAGAAATGGTCTCTGAATTCCAAGCATACAAAGTGCAATTGAGGTAAGGAAGTTGGCACAGGATCTGAGTGCAAAGTCATTAAGGAGATGGATATTAAGAACCAAACAGGAATCTCAAAGGAAAGACGGTGGTTAAGATATCCAGTTGGAAGTCTAGAGTAGACTATGCTGAAGCCAGAATCTCAGTTGGAAGAAAAAGTGGCCAGCCTTGAACATTCAGATAGTATTAGAGAATATAAGTATGACCAGAAGATACAAGTAGTCTTGGACACCAGTAAGAATTTATAAATAGGATTTAAGTAATTGGAATTGAGTGTGGAAAGATGCAAGCTAATAGAATGAATAGCCCCTTCTGGGAAACAATTTTTAAGCCTCAAGCATGAGATTGACATCAGGTACAGGAATCATTCAGAACCCCAGACAAAAAAAGATTTAAATACTCCATGAGACATTATAGTTTAAGTGTCTCATTGATCCTATCTTTTCAGAGATTGATAAGCCCTTAACCCAATCGAAGATGACCCAGATGAAGTTAGAAGTGAAAAAGGAGATCACCACCGATATTACAAAAATCCAGAGAGTTATGGACTATTTTGAAAGCAAACTAACAAGTTGGAAAACCTGGAATATGTAGATCTTGGGAGGTTTATGCCCAAAGATTTATCAAGAGGAAATAGCCTAAGCAGGGCTAGTGACTAGCGATGTGATAGAAGCAGTTATCAAAGGCTTCCAATAAAGCAGCCCAGGATTCTCAGCTGAATTCCAGACATTTAAAAAACTATTGCCAATGTCCCTCAAGTTATTCCACAAAATAGAAAGTGGAACATTTACAGATACATTCTAGGAATCCAGCGTCACTCCATCTACAACTTGATATGGAATGATCAAGAACTGCAGACTGGTATATCTGATGAATCGAGATACAAAAATCCTTAATATATTAGCCAATTGTATTCAACAGATTAAGATCACACAGCATGATCAGCTTGCTTTAATCCCATGGATGCAGAGATGGTTTAACATGCATGTCAGTAGTTTATCACGTTAAGTAGATTTAAGGACAAAAGTTAGTGATGGAAAGAAAGTCTTTGACAATTCGGCATTCATAATGGAGTCGCTGAAGAAAATAGGGATAGGAGCCACCACATCAAAAAGATTATGACAAACTCAAGGCCATCATCAAAGTGACTGGGGAAAATGAGCATTTGCTTTAAAATCTGGAAGGCAAGAATGTCTACACCATTCCTGTTCAATACAGTACTAGAAATACTCGCCAGAGCAACGAGGAGAGGGAAGGAAATACACAGAGTAGGAAAGGAGGCAGTCAGATTCAGTTTGCAGGTATGATTCTGTATTCAGAAGAGCCAAAAAAAAAAAAAAACTACCAGAAGACTGCTAGAGCTAATGTATTCAGCAAGATATCAGAGATACCTGAGACCCTGTTAATTCTGTTCAAAATTCAACTAAAAAAAATGGATCAGAGATGTAGGAATTAGACCAGAAACTACCCAAGTCCTAGAAAATGTAGGGTCAGTACTCCAGCACATGGGCAGAGGCACTGAGTTTCCTCAATAGGACCCCTAAAGCTCTTGCCATTATTTCCCAAGCTAGCAGCATGCCACCAAGTTAGAAAACTTCTGCACAGCAACAATGTTGAGAAAATCTTCAGAATGGAAGTCTTTGCTAGTTACTTTTACGGTACCAGGAATTGAACCCTGAGGTACCTAACCCCTGAGCCACATCCCCAGCCCTTAGTTTCTGACACGGGATCTCGTTAAGTTGCCCGGGGCCTTGCTAAGTCTCTGAGGCTGTCTTTGAGCTCGAGATCCTCCTGTGTCAGCTCTTACTCTTGTGATGGAGGATTCACATCCACGATCCATAGAGAACTCAAAACTTCACACCAAAAATAAAAACCCAAACAACAGGCCAATGAAGTAAACAGACACTTCTAAATAAAAGCGACTAGTAAGAGAAAATGTTCAACATTCTTAGCAGTTCGGGAAATAAGCCCAATTTCTTGTCACTTCAGTTAGAATCTCATTAACAAATGCTGGAGAGAACGGAGGGGAAGGAACACACTGCTGAAGGGATTCTAATGTAGCCAACTAGTAGTGGAGTTACCGTATAATCTAGCTGTGCCACTCTTTGGTATTTATCCTCAGAAAGTAAAAGTCATACTATAGCCATACACACATACCTATGTTTATAGTAG
This sequence comes from Ictidomys tridecemlineatus, assembly GCF_052094955.1. NCBI lineage: Eukaryota > Metazoa > Chordata > Mammalia > Rodentia > Sciuridae > Ictidomys > Ictidomys tridecemlineatus. The sequence continues at coordinate 84,612,618 of NC_135478.1, read as the reverse complement.
CACAATTCACAAGCGACAAACTATGGAATCAGCCTTGGTCTCCATCAACGGATTAAAAAAAAGTGATGTCTATACACAATGGACTTTCATTTATCCATAAAGATATTTGCAGGAAAATAGATGGGACTTGAGACCATTATGTTAAGCAAAAAACCCAAACTTGGAAAGTCAAGCGTCATGTTATCTCATGTGGAAGCAAGAGGGGTAAAGGGTATGGGGAGGTCTTGTTTTAAGAGGAAAAAAATCAGTAGAGAGGGAAGTTTTAGATACCTGTGTAATGATTGCTTTTGGTCATAGTGGTGCAAAAGATGACAAAAGACATGACAAAGACAATTTTAGAGGGGAGAAAGTTTATTTGAGGGTGGACATCATGGTGGAAGATGGTGGAGGAGGAAAGTGGCTCAGGACAAGGGCAGGAAGAAGAGATCTGTTTGACAAAAACCAAACCCCACTAGCACACCCCAAGGACCCCCTTCTTCTAGCCACACCCTACCCGCCTACAGTTAGCACTCAGTTAATCCTCATCAGGGGATTCAGATTGGGTGAAGGCTCTTGCAATCCAGTCACTTCCCCATTAGACCTTATGCTCTCTCAAGCTTTTGGGGGACACCTTACATTCAAACCCTAACATGATATTGGCCAAGTTACATTGCTACATTGCATGCAACAGTGAGTCCCAGAGAGGGGACCACTTCAGAGCATGCTTCCTTCCAGCCAGTCCTGTGAAAAGTTGTTCATGCTTCCAGACGCCTTCTCTTTGAGAAGGAAAGGACTTTAGCCGCTCTTAAGTGGGAGCTTCCTTGCAGCCGAGCCTCCTGGAGGTGGGGGCAACAGGAGTTTCCCTCTGGGTGGGTTCCCTCGGGATAAAGATCACAAGGCCTGCTGGGGTCCGACTTTCAACAACATGTAGCTGCAGGTGGAGGCGGCCATGCTCCCCCCTTTCAGGGCGCAGGATTCTAGATACATAGAACATTCAGGGTTTTCTAATCAGAAGACTTCTATGGTTTGACAGTGGTTAAAGCCAAGGCACTTTGCCAGCGTTATTCCCAGTGGTAGCTTTTCCATGTTAACATTGCATTTTAAGCGTATAGCTAAAGGTACTCATGAGCTGTGTTTAGGGGACCATTGTCATGGCATGCAGATTACTTTTCTTATAGGATTAAGCCAAAAATTGATCTCCCCTTCATATTCTTGCTGTGTTATGGTCATTGTCAATGGGGTTCATTATGACATGTTTGTACATGCAAATGAGTGTCTTGTTAATTTTATTCTTCCCTTCTGTCCCTTTCCCATCCCTCCTCCTTGCCCCTTGCTCCCCCCTTCCTCCACTCCAGTTTAATTTTTTAAAACCACCTTGATAAGCTGGACAGAAAGCCACACAATGACTCAGCACCTGATGAATTCGGTTTGTTTAAACTGAATTGCTGTCCCGTGAACCTCAGAAATTTGTATTTCATTTCTCATGCTGTACCAGTCTAAAAAAAGACTAAGATTCTCCTGATGAAAATGACTTTAAGTCAAATGAGCCATGCCCTGGAAGGAGTGGGAGAATTCAGAAGTTTGGAATCTAGCCACCTTCTAGAGAAGCTGGCAGAGCCAAGTTCCAGTATAGCTCCCTTTCGTCCCCTCATGGTCTCCATTCAAGACCTCATCCTAGTCAACAGTAAAGAGAACAGGCCTTGGGCAGCACCCACCTGGGGGATTCCGTTTCTTCCACAGTTGGACATCTTTCCAGGTGCTGAGCCCTCGGCTTCCCCATATGGAACTTGGAACTCTTCCACGCCAGCCATAAGGAATTAAGGGAGGCATTTGAAAGATCCACGGTAAATACCTAATATGTTTCTTGAGTAATGGAAGAAAGTTCTCTTCCAAAACTCCTACTGGATTTACAATAAGATGTGTGTGTTTTGTTATGGCCCCAGAGACAGCATTGAGTAGAGGAAACCATGTCTTCAAGAACAACTTTACTTTCCATAATTGGAGAGTTGACAGTTCAGGCCAAGTTGGCATCCCCTGCCCCAAGTGATCATCTCCTCCCTTGGGAGGAGCTAGCATGTCCTAGTATAGAGCCCAGATGAATTTGGGCCAAATCTGAGCCCTGTGGTCTGGTCTAATCCCTGCCCCAGCTGGATAAGATATTGCTATCATGTCCCTCGAGTCTAAAAATAACAATTCAGAACAAGTCGACTTGCAGAATGGTACTTCCACACCAACTTTGGTCAAAAGTTAGAGTGAACACCCTCGTCTGTTCCCGATTTTAGAGAAATGCTTTCTATCTCCTCCCATTCAGTCTGATATTGGCTATGTGATCTGTAGATATCCTGTGTTATTTAGGCTTCTTATCATTTAATATCTGTTTATTCAGGGTTTACCACAAAGGGATGCCAAGTTTAAAGGATGCCAAGTTCGAGGCAGCCAATTGATTGTCTTTAGAGATGATTGTCTGGTGTTTATCCTTGGTTGCATGAAACGTGTTGCGTTTATCGACTCGTGTATGTTGATCAAACTTGCATCCTTAGAACAGAACCAACTTGATCATGGTACACGAGATAGAATATTTGGACTTTGAGATAATTAATTCTTTTGAGGAGTTTCTCATTTATGTTCATCAAGGACATTCATCTAGTTTGTTGTGTCCGTATTTGGTTTTTTTAGGGCAATACATGAATTCCCTGACTCATGAAGGCAGTAAGTTCTTCAAAGGTCTGGAAAAGTTCAGCAACTGAATCCATTCAGTCCAGAGTGTTTCTCTGGAAACAGCTTATGACTGCATTAATGTCATGCTACTTACTGGTTTAGACAGGATGTCAACCGAAGTTTGGTAAATCCTGTGAGTCTAGAAATTTGTTCATTTCTTCTGGATCTTCCAGTTTGGAAACATTTAGAGAAGTTGTACGCCACTCTCTGGATTTTGGCATTATCTGTAAAAACCTCTCCTCTTGCCAGCTTCCGTTGCATTTTTCCTCAGACAATTTAAAGGTTTGTCAATTTTGTGTATCTTGTCAAAGAATCAACTCTTTCCTTGGTTCTTTGCATTGTATTTTTAGCTTTTTTCTGATCTTTATTTCTCGTGTACCAATTTTTTGCTTTGGCTTATTGTTTAAGATCTTAAGATGCGTCATTAGGCTATTTGAGGTCTGTCCTGCTGTGGACACTCACAGCTATGCAAGACTTGTTTTACTGTGTCCTAAAGGATCTGGTTGCTCATTTCCAGTTTTCATACAATTCTAGGAATTTCTTTACTTCCATTTCAATGACCCACTGTTTGCTCAAAGCCTATTGCTTGATCCCTTTGTGATCACATAATTTCCGCAGCTTCTTTTGCTGTTGACTGCCACGATTTTGTTATGATTTGAGAAAAATGCAAGGTATGTTCAGATTTGTGTTGCCAAGACTTGAAATATTTATGGCCCTCAAATATGATCATTAGAGAAAATTCTACACATTCTTGAGAATCTCGTATTCTGCAGTCTTTTCATGAATCATTCTGTAGGACTGTTACATTCCAGTAGAGGATCAAAGGATCACCCCAGGTGTCTGGGAGTAGCTTGGGTGGATCAAAGTCAGCATATGAAAAGTAACTGCACACCTGTTGAATGAAGCAGCACTATTTGCAATGGAATCAGCATCGACACCTGTGTCGAATGAATGAGGCCATTTGCTGTGTATAGAGTACCATTTAACCACAGAGTGAGATGCCCTCTGCAGGAAGACTGATGAGGCAGAGATCTTTGTGTTGAGCAAAATAAGCTAAACTCCAGACAAGTATTCCATCCTTTCTCTCATGTGGAGTCTCAGATGACATAAAAGGGGATTTTTTGGGGGGTGAGTGGAAGGTGAAGGTGAAGGGGAGTAGGGAGGAGTGGTAGAGGTTGCCAGGTGGGTGGCTGTAACCAGAGTTATAAGCATGTATAGAAAGTCAATGAAATCCCTCGACTTGTACTAGCCCTATGCACCCATTTAAGAGACTTTTTGGATTTTACTGATTATGTTGCCTCATGTGGTCCAATAACTCGGCTCCTCCTCCAGGTTTCAGTTGATCTAGGGTTTTAGCAGAAACTGATGTAAGAGGCCTACTCCTCAGCATGAGGTCAGGGCTCACCTTGGGAGGTCTGCCTGCAGGACGGTGCATCCATCAGCCAACCTTGAAGCCAATGTAGAGAAAACCCAACATGCCTATTGGACTAGTAGTTGATTGAAAGTGGCTGACCTTAATCCAGAGACAGGATGGGCTCCTGTCTAGGCCAAAAGGTTAGGCAAAGCCACAGGTGGTCCGGTGGACTCAGGAAAGTAGAGAGTGGGGAAGCTGAGGAGGGTTTAATTGGAAGATGGATTGACCCTCCCAGTGGAGGCTGACCACACTGGAACTACTGTCATTTGGAGAAGTTAGCCTATGCATCGCTTAGACTCATGCCAAGGGAAAGAGACACATTAAGGTTCAGGGCCATCACCATCATTGACATTTGGCCCAATCCCCCTGCACAACTGGCAGGAGGAATCCATGGAACCCGAGTTGGAGAAGTCCAGATCTCTAGTTTCGTGGGTAGCTGTGGAGACTGACATAGGTGGATTTTCAGAGAGAATTGCTCTGTGGATCTAGAGCTTCCAGACTTGAAGTATTTGGTCTTGTTCTTATGTCTCATCTAATTTTAGATGATATTTAGGTTAGGAGTGAGGAGCCAACACTGTGGAGAGTGCTTTGCCAACGTTTGGCTCTGTGTTGTTCAAATTGCACCCAGGAAGGTACAGGCAGGATGACCGTTGTGTGATGGCCGAGATAGCTTCCTTCCCAGGTCCCAATTCCCCAATTTCCCGGAGGGTGCCAGCAGCCAGATTCTCCTGCATTCATCAGGAATACTGGATTCTATGTTGGGAAATGGGAATTGCAGGATTAAGATGTAAATTTCTCACTCTGTGTAAGAGTGTCTTTGGGAACCCATGACTTTCTGCTATTCCAATGCCCATGACAGACAGAAGTCACTGTAGTATGGTATTAAACTTACAACCTGGACTCGGTTCCAAGTATGACCACTATTAAATGGAACCAGAACATCTTGAAGTCCTACATGAACCAAGTCTCATATGGTATTAGGAAGTGCTTGAAGACCAGTGACATAAGTTTTAGAGGACGTAGTGGCCAGCTTGAAGCTGTTCCTTCTGGGGCTGGGGATGTATCTCAGCATTAGAGTACTTGCCTAGTATGCATGAGGCCCAGGTTTCAATTCCCAGCTCACAGAGCTCCTCCATGAACAGATTTTGCATAGTTTTAGAAGGAAAACACATCCTTTTGCCTTGAGATAACACTCTCCAGCTGGAGTGTCCCACAGGTGTTGTAAGCACAATCAAGTGAAAGACAAAGGTAACTAGCATTGAATGTTTTTACAGACAACTACTTTCAACAAAGAAATTCAGCTGAAGAAAACCACTCAGTAGTAGGATTTCGGTTTATCAGCTTCTGCCTTCAAGGCACATATGGTCCCATGTCTTAGAAGAGACCCCCACTTATAACCAGATGCTTCAGTGGCCCCAGTATCTCCCCTTGTTAACCTTATACCTAAAACCGAGGGACAGCTAGATGAGGTGGTACATGCCTGCAATCCCAGTGATACAGGAGGCTAAGGCAGGAGGATCGCAGGTTTGAGGCCAGCCTTGGTGATTTAACAAGACACTAAGAAATTTGAGAAAGTTACAAGGGCTGGGGATGTGGCTCCATGGTAAAGCGCCTCTGGGTTCAATCCCCTATACCTCTGCTCCCCAAAGCCAAACCACAAACCCCAAAAGGTTGTTTCCTGGCTAGTGCTGCATCTTGTTACAGCCATCCTTGTATTAAGACTGAGCATTGAGGGGGTGGTTAGCCAAGGATCAGAGCTGGTTAGTGAAGCAGTAGAACTAGTCGGTTGCTATAGCTGGTGAAGAGCAGGCCAGGTCTGGCCTGGCTCGAGCTTCTTGGCACAGCAGAGCTAGACCTGGACTCGATATTTAGTGTTGTGTACTTGATAGTGCTGTGAGCCTTAGAAGTGATCCGTGGGTCACTTTTATGTTGTGCCAGTAGTTTCTGCCATGGTTTTATTGTGGGTGATGTATGCACTGAGAAGAGTGCTAGAATTCAGAAGTTTGTAACCATCCTGATGGCTTGGAGGCTTTCACAGCCATCCTCAGTAAGTGCTAAGAGGACATGAAGCTCCTGGCAGAGGCTATTTCCATGGCCTCGATGCCCTCTCCAACCCTGCCACCATTAGTGGTCAGATTTTTAGTACCATGGGTCCACAGAGAAGCCCAGCTCATCTTTGTGCCATTCTTCCTGCTGAAGGGCATGGCAATAGGGTGCCAAGTCAGCTTCAAGCTTTGCAAGGCAGTTACTGGTGGTATTGGGTTCACTAGGCCCCAAGGAGACTGCAGAAAAAGACTTTGAGAAACTGAGTCATACTGAATAGACTGATCAGAAGCAGTCCTCTTACACCTTAACCAATTTAGGTTCTAGAAAATTCCAGAGGCTATGGATTGGGAGATGAAAGAAGTTATTGGGCAAGTTGGTCAATGCAGCCGGACCAGGATGGGGGCTCTGAACCTACAGCCCACTTGCTTGAAAAAGCTCAGTTATACTCTAAGGGGGTCCAGTGCCCAAGGCCCCAGGGTGAAAGCAAACAGTCAATATCGGTGCTGAATAAGAAGTTGACCATGATCCTAACCTGAGATCATCCTTAAGGCTTACTTTTGAGAACTATAGACTTGATGCTCCTGGATTTTCAAGTCAGGAATCATTGTCCTTTGAAGAGATGCCACTCGGCCCCATTTGGAAAATGGGGTGTGGGGGGGTCCACACCGAATTTCTCTTTTGTACCCATTCCCATCCTAGGATCATCCCATGCCCTGGACAGGTTAGTCTGAGGCCCAGGTTTTGCCTTTAAGAATGGCCATCATCAGCCCTATGAGCAAGGCCAGCTGTGAGCAAGTGGGAGAGGCTGGGCAGGTTTGACATGTTTGAGTTTTTCTATGACAAACATTTCTGAACCATAACAGGAACTCAAGTTCACTCTGATCAGGGTAGTTGTCCCCAGTAGAGGTTCAGACATGACAAGAAATGCAGAAGTATTTCTCGAGCCTTGTGCAAGATACTCTGGCTAATGGGCACTTGCCTGTCTCCCTGGAGATGGTGTTCTTTACGGCGTTGATGTGAACATGTGTTCACCCAGGTGCAGGCTTTAAGGACAGGAGGTGGGGAAGAAGGACATATCCCCTGTTCACACTAGTAATCCTGAGCTGGCGAGGAGCACTCTACAGGCTCACCCCCTGTGTGGAGACTCAGAGCCTCGACCCATCGCAGGGCAATATTCCATGGGTGTTGTGGAGAACAGAGTCAAGGTCAGTGAGATGCACACCCACAGACGAGGGCAAAACTCCCAGCCAGGAGTAGTTAACTCGGGTACCAATAGGGCTGGGGGAAGGCTGTGGTCCCTTTAGATCCAGACCCTTAGTCACCCACCCCCAGACCATGTCAGGAAATGCCAGTCAGACCCTCGGTGACCACACTTTCAGGATGGATACTTGATGTCCTTCTCCAGTGTGGCCACAACTTTATTGCTCATTGGGACAATAAAACCTTAGACAGAAAGTAGACCCTTCATCATTGAGCGAGTCCCTAGCCTCCCATCATGGGGTGCATGCAAGGATAGCCCCAACAGGACACAAGCCACCACTCTCAGAGGGTTCTTTTAAGTATCCAACTGCATCCTAGTCAGAGAAAGCAATGGCTTCCCAAGGGAATTGTCAACCTGGAAAAGATTTACATAAATCTATCCGGAGAATTTGCAAGAAAGTGGGGAACACTGGCACCAATGTAATTTTGGGTTGTCACTGTCAGCCATTTGCCAAAGTTCTTCAGCAAATTCCTAAAGTAAAGACCCCACGTAAAGTCAGACACCATCTACCACCCCCATCTCTCCTGGGTTCCAGATCCTGAATGTGTGGAGGGAAAGTGGGCAAAAGTCTTGGAAACATTGCCTCTAAGAACCAGATGGGCACGTCCACTGAGCCTGTCTCATCCACTGACTAATGCGGTTGGTGACCAAGGAGTGACAGGACTAGACTCACTGGGAAGTTGGACCACCAGGTGCAACACAGTTGCTATAGCTGCTAGGGTGTGCATTTCAAGTTCCCCCCAGAGTGGCATGGGATCAGGGGGAGGATGGGGATCGCCAGGTAGTAGGTATACAGCCATTGTCTTGACTGCAGGCTTCATTCTTGAAATGACACTGAAGGCCCTGGCATTTCCCCACAATGACATTTCTGAAAAGGGAAAATTCTTGCCCTTCTTGCAGTGAGGGAAGGTCACATTCTGGGGTCCAAGTCCTGCCTGACCCACCTGCTACTTGTGGAGCAGGTCAGCCCAGCTGGATCCCGAGGTTCGAGGCCACACACATATCCTGGGATCCAGAAGGCAGAGATGGAGGTTGCAGAATCAACCCCCAAAGAGCAGAAGGAATGCAGTCCTTCCTTCTAGGATTGACTTGAAACGTATGTTTTTCTTCAACTTCAAAAAACTAAAAATGACTTCAAGATCCAAGCTTTTTGGCAGGAAGCTGTTTTGTCAGTCTCCACTTTGAGAATGGATATCTTAAGAGGCAAGGAGTAGGATACTAGGGAAGCCCAAGACAGAATATTCAGGGAGTCTTGAATATTCAGGAGTCAGTATTAGTGGAGGCACAGGAGAACAGGCATCTGGTCAACCACGGGCTCTACTTCAAAGAGCCACAGTGAAGGGAAGTAACCAATCGTCTATGAAAGATGGTCAAGCCTCCTGTCCAAAGGGGAAGCCCAACACAGTGACACCTAGGACCTTAGGAGAAGGCACCCTTTCCTCTATCGTCCTTGGAATCTTCCCCACTGACCATGAAGGGCTGGACATCAATCCAAACTGAGCGCTAAAGTCTAGCAATTAAGTGCTAGGAGGATCAAGGATGTTCCTCCAAATCCAGAGAATATTCCTCACAGTAATAGAAAACGCGAGCTATGGTGTGCAGGATGGGGAATTCTTTCCACAAAAAGTCAGTGACAGATTGAGGCACTTGAAATTGTATTTGGGGTCCAGAGGTCATAAAGCTATGTGGGACATAGTGCCCTCTGTGTATTCCAAATACCAGAGATTAAGACGGCTCTAGACCATGCCACACTGAGATGATTACTTTGGTTAAAATTGTTTTTGCAATTTTGGGGGTAGGAGTGTCAGTACAGGGTCTTAGGGTGTTTTTTTGGGTACTGGGGAATGAACTCAGGGGTGCTAAGCCCCTTAGCCACTTCTCTCCAACCCCTTTTGAGACCCAGTCTGGCTATGTTACTTAGGGCCAAGTTGCTGAGACTGGCCTTGAGCTTTCGATCCTCCTATCTCAGCCTCCCAAGCTACTGGGACTCTAGGTGTGACCCCCCACATCTGGCAGTCCCTTTCCTCACACCAGGGAAGCTGAGGTAAACCATGTACAACCATTCATAGGCTTTCAGTGCAGGTTCACCCGACACTGGTGGTCCAGTGGTGCTCCCCAACAGAGGGTACAATCCAGGATGGTGCCAACTCCAGAAGCCTGCTCCACAGGCCAGGAGGTGCCCATCAGGGAGCCCATCAGGCTGCTCATAGGTGGATCCAGAGTTAGGGGAACTCACCCTGGAACAATAGAGCCCAGAAGACACCCCAGAAAACACCAAGGCACCCTAGCCTCAACTCCCACGTCATGGCCCCACTGCCAGGTCACTTCCGACCTGAAGACAGTTCAGGATTCCTCTGCAGAAGACGGACCAGGACCCTTGAGCCTGCTTTTCCTCCCTCTGCGTTGCAGTCTGAGATTCAGTTTCTGTTAGTGGCCACTCAGGCTGACACCGACTCTGCCTTCTCGGCCTCAGCTCTCCATACATAGTGCCTCAGGAGCCCTGAGGACACGCCTGCATTTCTCACAAGGTGAGGAGCCAAGCAGAGAGTTAGAACTCGATTATTGGCATCACCACAGAACTGATCTTGAGGTGCAGCCAATTGATACCCCACTAATCGGCTATAGCTCTGATTAGCAGGGAAAAGCTCATCCACGGGTGACGGGTGACCCCAGGCTTCCCTGTGCAGCCCCAAGACTAGAGAAAGTGGGAGAAGTCAGGAGAGTAGACAACAGTGACAGATTTCTCCACATCAAGACCTACAGCTCGATAGACGCCACTCTTTCCACTGAAACAAGTTCACTGTCAAAGTCCTTCTTGCTCCCAGATATTTTGTCCAGACCTCCTCAGAGAGACTAGAGGCCAGATGGTCAGTCACAAGTATCCAAGATTTGTCTTGCAATGACAAAAAAATTGTTGCCCCGAGCATCGTTATGTGATATTTAGAGTCTCTGCCCACAGTGTAAAAAGCCACAGGCCACTTGTGACCCTCGATCTGAGGACATATGGAAGAGAAAAGGGAAGTGGGGCTTTCAATGGGGCAGGAGCCCTCTCCTCTGGCTCTGGAGACATCCCCAGGTCTTCTCCCCTCCTAAGGGGTTCCATGGGAAGGATGATTCTGATGTTCCCAGAGACCCCCTAGTCAATCCCCTACTTGGAATGAAAGGCCTTTGGTTATTTAGGTGCAGGCCCTGTGTGCACCCAAAAGAAGCTGACCTTCCAGAATAATCACCGAGGATGGTAGTAGAGGTCATTGGAACCAGTGAGGACATGCACATTTTAAGCTCACGGCAGCAGGCCCAAGACCTGTGCTCAGGTCTATCCCTCCCTCATTCCCCCCAAATCCTGCACACCAAGGAGTGGCTGGCTCTTGACATTCAGCTGAAAAATTAAAATGTCAGCCAGGAGCTGGAGACAAAACAGAACAAAGCTCAGTTTTGCAGTCACATTCATTTCACTGAAACAAGTTCACCGTCAAAGTCCTTCTTGCCCCCAGATATTTTGTTTAGACCTTCTCAGAGAGACTAGAGGCCAGATGGTCAGTCACAGGTAGCTGAGATTTGTCTTGAAATGACAAAACCCAACATTGCCACGAGCATCGTTATGTGATATTTAGGGCCTCTGCCCACAGTGTAAAAAACCACAGGCTACTTGTGACCCTTGCTCTGAGGACATATGGAAGAGAAAAGGGAAGTGTGGCTTTCAATGGGGCAGGAGCCCTCTCCTCTGGCTCTGGAGACATCCCCAGGGCTTCTCCCCTCCTAAGGGGTTCCATGGGAAGGACGATTCTGATGTTCCCAGGGACCCCCTAGTCAATCGCCTGCTTGGAATGAAAGGCCTTTGGTCATTTGGGTGCACACAGGGCCTTAACCCGTAAGAAGCCAACCTTCCAGAATAAGCACCGAGGATGGTAGTAGAGGTCATTGGAACCAGTGAGGACATGCACACTAAGCCCATGGCAGCAGGCCCGAGAGCGGTGCTCAGGTCTATCACTCATTCCCCCAAACTCTACACACCAAAGAGTGGCTGGCTCTTGACATTCAGCTCAAAAATTAAAAAGTCACCAGGAGTTGGAGACCAAAACAGAACAAAGCTCAATTTTGCAGTCACATTCTTCTCACATAATCCTAGATTCAGAAGATAGTCTGATTTCTGGCCCTGAAGTTGGAGTGAACCAAAAATGAGGTTTTAGAACCAGGAAGTGGGAATCAGGCAGGTCTTGGCGAAATGTTATGTCACCTTTGATTTTGAGCCTGAGGCAGAAGTGAGGGGCCCACTAGGCCTACATAGATCTGGCTTTGTACTCAAGGAGAGCCAGGGCAAACTTGGGCATGTCAGACACGAGTTGATATGGCCATTAGAGATAATCTCTAGTTGGCGAAAGCCACAAAGGCAGGATTTTAATAAGGACCTCTCAGGTACAGAACAGGATAAATGGACTAGTCACTTTTGGGGACCTGCAGCCTCAGTAATCACTGGAGAATTAAGCTGGAGGCTATAACTGTCCCACAGTGACCACTCCATTGGGCTAGGGTTTTGGTCTCATTCTGGCATGGTCAGCACACCTTATCACCCAGGGCAGCGAGAGCCCCTAATGACAGAGCCCACCATGTAGGCAGAGAATAATGGAGGCTGGCATAAAAAGGAACCAAGGGTCCCAGTGTCTTAGAGGTTGTCCCACATTCTTAAATTTTTCATGACGGGCTAATGCAGAAAGTGGCAGGTGGGGCTGGTGCCATTCTTTTCAGTTCCCATGTAAGATAGGGGATAGGAATGCTTGGAGGTAACCAAGGTGAAGACCACGCTTTCCATCATGTACTATGCCTCTGTCGAGACAGGGCAGGGACAACCCTTATTCCCCACCAAGACTTTCTGCCCAGCAAGAACTGCCATCAGTAAGGATTTCCACCCATGACCAGGCTCACAGCCGAGTCCTCCCGAGTTTTTCTAAAAACCCCACATGCACAATATGTCCAGCGTTGACTGACACAGCCTTTCTGGGTTGCCGATACTGAACGTGTCTATCAGCTTTGTGATCTGTGCTGCCGACCTCCACGTGCCTAGGATCCCTCTCCCATTGAGCAGAGGCCCAAGGCTGAGCAGATCTCCCGTGCAAACCCTGGTGCCAGGGGCAGAGGAGCCAGGTGTAAAACTCCAGGGGTCATGTGCCTACCTGAGCCTATTTACCTTAAGCTTCATCATGTCTTTGGAGAGCTGGTTTAGGAACCCTCACCATGCATCATCTCCCCTCGACTCCAGCAGAAGACCCAGCAGAGCCATGTCCCAACCCTATTGGTCACCTCTTGGTGATCTCTATCTCCAATGGATCAGGAGAACCCAACGCTGATCTGGGAACACCAAGAGCCGCTAACACCCTCCATACCACCTCCATATGAACTGGACACTATGGACGTATGTTGTTTAGAAAAGCCAAGTAACATCCCGGAAGTTTTGGTGGTAGAGCTCCCATGGAGCAGCTGGGACACACCTGCCAAGCCTCCATTGTGCACTGGCTCTGATTCAGCCAACTGAGAAGTGAGGGAGCCAGATCTGGGTGACCAATTGGACACAGCCTGGAGAGTGACTTCTCTGAGCCCAGATGGGACTCTACCTCGAAGACAGACAACCTTCTGAGCCAAAACTACAATAAGATAGCAGCACTCTACTGTCACATCAGGCTCCTCCATGATCCTTAGACAATTAAAACCCCTTAAGGTCTTGTCATCTCTCTGGAGCATTTCCAGCCTTGTGTCAAGATGAGGGGGTCCATGTTGTCCAATACATCAGACTATTGTTGTTTACTCACTCATCTACCAAGGCAAGTCACAAATGCCTTCAGTAGTGGCCAACAACTCTTTTCCTAGAACTGGGGAGGAGTGTCAGAGGGTCTTTGGAATGTTCACCATCCTCCATGATTGGGGAATGGGTAGGGTAGCTTTTCCTTCCTGGTCTCTTCCGTAGACTTTGCTATAGAAATCCACACTTGGTACCATAGAGCAGTTAGGCTGCTACAATCTCAACAGAACAAGTTCAATCTCCATCTCAGGTCATGAGTGACAGATTGTCAGCACACAGGAATGTTAAGAACCCTACTCTTGTGAAGTCCCTGACTGTTCCTTCCCGAGAAGCTGGAGAGTTTTTAAAAAGGGAGATGCTCTTGGCTTGTAAGAAAGTGAAGGTTATGCAGATCATCATGCTCCCCAAAGCCATAGCAAATCCAAAATGATCTAGAAGCATCATTTAGGTAGATCCTAAATGAGAACAGCAGTTCAGGAATGAAGACCAATGGCCACCCCCTGCACCTCCACTGCCGAAGGACACAGGAGATTATCAGGTTACCTTCAGGCAGAGGGACAAAACTGCAGCTCCGACAGTATACGCAATTGTTCTACTGTCCCCCCCAGCTACCACATGACATACTCCATCTCAAGCCAGAAACTTTCCCAGGAATCATGACAGGGAGAGGGGGCCCAGGTGAGGCCCGTCAGGTACCAACCAGCTCATTATCAAGGGAGGCTGTTTCCCTTCTCATTTCTTTACCTGAGAACTAGAGTCTTGTGCTCTCAGGGTTGGAAAGCTGGATTTATTGGAGAAAGTGTCTCCCATTCAGAGGACTGAAGCAAACATCTGCTTTAGGACACAGGGAAGACAGAAATTGCCAGGGAAAAAGGTGGGGAAACCCCTGCTCATGATGTGTGGGCCATATCTGGATCCCCATTTAAAAAAGCCAGTTTTTGATGATCCTTGTGAAAGTTTGGCTTGACTGTCTACATGTTGCTGGATGCCAGAGAAGCTGAGTTTGAATGCTAAAGGCATTAAGATGTTAGATATATATCCATACAACATGGAGGCTGCAGATGGAGATTTTCATTTGCCTTATGGGTAACTACACGAGCTGGTGAGGAAACCAGACACCGTGTCCCAGCTGTCAGAGGTCGGTCCCTGAACACGATAGGAACAGCCATTTCTCTGGCTGGTTCTGTGTGTTTCTGAAGTTTTTATAAAAAGCAAAACCAAAGACTTTCTGGCCACATGAAAGACCAGGTTACCATGATTGAGATGTTTCTCAAGTTCCATGAGTGTTCTGAGGTCCTGTCCATTAAGGAAAGTCCACCTCCTGGTTATAACAACAAGAGCCCTATGTTGCCATTCAACATGACAATGTTTCATGAGAAACTTCCCATCTTTTCGTACTTAAAGGGAAGATTCTAGAGGGCAAGTTGGAGATTCCCACTCTTGACAGGGCCACATGTGCTCCAAGATAAAGACCTGTGGTGAAGGGTCATTTTGTGTACAGTAATTGTCTGGTCTACCTTCAACACAGGAACCCTGTGACAATGAAGAGGTATCCTCCATCCAACAGGAGGGAGGCCCTCACCAAGTCTGCATGTAAGGGAATTCCATAGCCAACGCCAGAGAGAATTCATCTAGGAGTCCATGGAGAAGCCCACAGAAGTGCAGACAGGAGCCCAGCTCTCAGGGCCATCAATATAGAAGTCCGTCCTATGTGTCAAGTCACTTCCCATCCAAGAATCAAGCCCGAGACTTTTCAGGAGGACCTAGATGAACCCTAGGGAATGGTCACCTTAGTCTGAACCAGTTTCTCTTCCTGCTCAGGGGGGGCCTGTGCTTTGGTTCCCCATATTGGCATCTGGGGCAAAAGCTCTGCCCTTCCAAATCTCAGTCTCCCATGCAAGGTGCACTTCCTCAGATGATTTTCTCTGGGACACAGCAGTATTTTTTCTTAATAAGTTGTTCCAGGGTTTAACAAGGGAAAAAGTGAATGAAGAGGAACAAAGTCGAAGCTTAAGAATTGAAATCCCTTCCCTCCAACTCACTGACAAACACAGAGCACGAACCCCACAGAGAGGGTCCAGTTCGGATCGCCCTGTGCAAGCTCAGTGTTCTGCCTTTCCCAGGAGGGTCCCCAGGCACCTCCATGGAGCTGGAAAAATGAGAAAGAGGAAGCCCAGGCACCTGCCATGGCAGCCCACCCATGCCCCAAGGCGAACCCTAGGACAGACGCGATTCCTTCTCTATATTCTCGCCATCTTCACTCCAAATATTCTCAGACTTTGAGATCCTATGCCAGATGAATGCTCAAGGGGGTGGAGGGGGCAGCCGAGCTTTGGCTTCCCTACAATGACTTGCCCCAGTGTCATTAGGTGACAATTAGGGTCTCCACCCCAGATAGTGGTGAAAGCCCCAACACTTGTGAACTTTACCTGACGACATGAAAAAGGGGAAGCAGGGCTCTCAATGGGGGAGGAACCATCCCTTCTGGTACTGGAGGCATCTCCCCTCCTAGGATTCTGTGGGCAAAGGACAACCGCTTGTCTGGAATGCTGGTCATTTGGTCAAGTGGGTACACACAGGACCTGAACCCACAAGAAGCTGACACCTTCAGGAATGAGTACTGAGGACAGTGGAGCAAGGGCCGTGCTATCTAGCAAGGCCACATCAATGTCATGCCCAGAAGCAAAGCCCGAGGTGACCTCAGTTCTATCCCTTGTCCATCTGAGGCAGTTTTCAGGAAAAAAGACCCATGTCCAGAAAGCCATGAGCCATGAGCAGTCATCTTAGTTGTATGAAGAGCCTTGGTTACCCCTGGACCCAAGTTTCGGGAGAGATCTGGTTCCTGGCCCCAAGGAGTCCATGAACTCACTCAGATGTGAGGTTCTCATACAGAGGCAGGCAGCCATGGACAGGTGGTGCAGGTGTAGCACCATCGGTTCCGGGCCCGAGCAGGAAAGGGACACCCAGCCCTCCCTTCATGGGGCTTGTACACAAGAAGCACCCGAGGACCTTTAGGGAGAAATTCCATGGACATTGCTCTGCGTGGTTTAGGTCCCTGAGGTGTTCCCACAGGGTAATAGTTTGCAGTGTCACAAACCTAAGTGCCAGGTCCTAAAGTCCCTAAAGGTGTAGTTGAGGGAGACAAGGTCAGTCCTATGACTAAAGACAGGTCAGCCTCCAGTGTTTGGCTGGAAGTCACTCTCTTGGGGCCACTGTCTTAGGATTGAAGTTGCCTGTCATTCTCTGATGCAATTGCAGACTCTAGGTGACAGGGTGACACTTCTTGGAACTAAAGATGGAACAACACTGATGGAGCCCAATAAGGGCCACACAACTTTGGAAAGACAGGCTGGCCAGTTCCCTGGCTCATCCACAGAACTCATCAGAATGACCAATCATCTCAGATGCCTTCACCTTGCCATGATTGACATTAACACCGTTAACAGGGACTGCCCTTTGGGAATTCTTGTGAAATCATGGGAGAGTGTGGTGGTCAGATCCCTCCTGTTAGGCACAGTTATGAAAGTGTGGTCTACAGTATGGCGGACACTTACTCTGTCGGAACTTGAGAATAGCTGATTAAAAAAATCACTTCTTTTAGAATATGGCTCCCTTACATAGACCAAGCTCCAATTCCTAGAACTCCATATCATTTGGGGATAATGAACTCAACCAATACCCACATCTTTACTAAATATTCCTAGTAAACATACACAGTACGTTTGATAGGAGTCCAAGTCTATCAAGAAAGTTAAGGTGACCTTGACCATAGTTCGTCCAAAGAATGCAGGAAGAATATCTGCTCATAATCAACAGGGTTAGGGCCTGTTTTAAGAGGCTCTTGTTGTTTAGACAGCTGGAAAGGGTTATGTCAGAAACCCTCTAAAGGTCCAATTTCTAAAACTATGGAAGGAAAACTCAGGAATTCCCTTGGCAAGTATGGAATGTATTTATAACATCTGATGGGAGCACAGTACCCAAGGTTCAGACTCTACAGTTGAAATAGAAAGTTACTTTCAGGGATCTCAAACCTTTACCCCACATGAATCACAAGTCATGGAGTCAACCTTTACAGAAGAAGGACTGTTGGAGTTAACTGAGGAGCAATCTCGGCATCCTCAGAGGCGAAACGCCATGGCACATGCTTCAACATGTGACCCCACACGAAGTGACTGCCACATTCCTGACTCTTGCCAAGATTCCAAGTGGAGTGGAATCAGAAGGAACCAAATGCAGAGTCCAGGTTGTCTTATAAGATACCCTCCATTCTGGATGAGCCCGTCTAGAAAACTTGACAACCACAAGGTTTTATAGGGTTAGACCATGGATGTCCTATCTGAGTAGGTAGCAAAAATGCTCAAAGGTGACCAGTGTTGGAAGTTGGAGTCAGGTCTTTCCACGCAGGCCAACCATTAGAACAAAGACTAACCCTTAGAACAATGGTCTTGGATCTGGGAGTTTCATGGGGGCAGTTGTGCACCAAGGTTCGGCCGTCCAGGGATTCTCAGGGCTGGTGACCAGAGGGTAATAACCACATCCATCTGACCGACTGGCTGCAGTTTGGCCCTGCCCAAGCCTATGATGCAACTCTTGGGTTAGAAGCTGGGATGGGCCCTTACTATGAAGGCAATCACGAGAGGCGAAGCTTCAGTAGAAAGCCTTCTGCTGCCGCCATCTTGTACCTTCTTTAGACTCTTTCTTACCTGTTTCAGTATTTGTCTTTAAAAGTGATCAAGAACCCTTCCTTGCATTGAAGACTGTCCAACCTCCCATGGTAAGAGTTAATCCTGACCATACACAGTGTATGCAGTTCTATGGAAGGTAACGTAGAACTATCTTTTGTGGCGCTGGCAGGATAACTAGGAAGGCATTAAGGACTATGTTCCTCAATGTTCTCTCATCTTCCATGGCTGCCAGAAGAGAGTGTCCAGCATTTTCCAACATCCATCACATCCCAATGGAAGGCAAATTCCACTTCTATGGTTAACAGGACAGGGAGCTGGAAGTGCCTGATGTTAACCATAGAATTAGAAATGCTGGATTATACACCTTGTTCAACAAGTTAGTAGAATTCGTGAACTAGTACAAGGACCTCATTTGTCCCCACGTAATGACCACCCAGCAGGGAAAAGAACCTTAATAAAGGGAGAAAAAAATCTTTGATTTCATCAAGTAGCAAGCTCAGTGTCCATAATGTGACCCCCAACATGTGCCTCCAAGACAGGACATAACAAGTTATCAAATTCATGAAAGTTTTCCAAGTCATATGAGAAGGAACGAGAACTCCTTCAGCAGGACCTAGTGAAGGCCCAGTTGGTCTCACCTGTTATCTGACTGACTATTGGCCTTTCATTTGTGTCCAGGAACACACTCCTGGAAGGATGGGGCAGTCAAGCTTCTGGTGTCAGGCCAACAGGACAAGCCTTTCATCTGAGGAACTGTGGTAGGCAGTAGATAGAAGGTAGAACTATGAACCTCTATCCTTGGGCGACATCAGAGCCAAGTTTCCAAGCAGTACCGAAGACTCTGCTGGTCACGCCAGGCCTCACCTGGCAAGACTGGTGCCCCATGACCATGCCCTCCTTCCCCAACCCCAAGTGCCAGCACCATAGACAGAAAGACCCTTTATAGGTGTTATAGATTTGGGACACTTTTCCTGCTCCAAGCTAAGAGAGCCTCAAAAAAAAAGATGAACTAACAGCACACTCACTTTCAGGAGGTGATGTGGAGCAGGCTTTGAGGACCATGAACAGGAACGTGAAGTCATGAAAGGTACCAGACACATCTGTAGGCTATTGGCTATCCAGTGTAGGACAAGCAGCCAGGGGACAAAAGGAACGATTCCATTTAGAGGGCTTGCGGTCTGCTAGCTACCAGCATATGGACCATGTTCGGATCCTGACTTGAACAGTGGAGGAAAAGGCTGCCAACTTGGAGTGTGACTACTTATGGGTCATTAGGTAGAGGAATTGGGTTTGTCTGAGAGTGTGTTAGAGACGTCATGGTCTTTGTATATTGCAGTAGGCAGACCTAAGACCTAGGTTTAAGGGACGCTTGAGAGGTTGAGAAACAAGACCCAACCCATGTCATTGATGGGGTTATTGCCAAGAGGAAAGCCACATTGTCCCTTTCTGATGCTTTCTATGACCATTTTAGAAATACTGAAGACTCATTGCAGAACAAAAACCAGCATAAGCTGCATCCCACAGATTTATACCACTCCCCTGCCAGTAGTTCTCCTTGTCCCATTGCCCTGACCTGTACATCATGTCCACTGGATTCATGTATAATCATTTGTAGCAAGAATTCTCTGTTAGTGGTCAAGAACTTGTCACCCTCTATAGAACTGCATGCTTTTTTGCTAACATGAGCATATTTAAATCTTAGTTAAAAATCTTCATAGCCTGCATTTATTCAGGCTTCCTGAACATTCAGTATCAGGTCTGTTAAGATGTCAGGGATAATGACATGGGCTTCTCTTCCTGTTGGATAGGGGACTTGACATCACAACAGTGTTGATCAAAGCAAGGGACCTGCCCAGTGGCTAGGAGGCTCCATCAAGCTTGTGCACAAGTATGTTAGGGTGAGGGAGAACTGTCCCAGAAACAACAGGTCCCAGGAGAACACACCCAAGGGACCCAGTGGGAGCCCCACCCTCTCAGAAGTCTGGATTTACAGAGTTCTAAATAATTCCTGACTTGAGATCCAAGTTTAGGGTTTTTTAGGATAGGAAAGTTGGGGAGAGCCGCCCTAAGCCTGCTCCAGCTTCTCTTCACGGACTTGGAGGTTCAGTTTTCAGTGTTGACATCAAGCAGATACCGTCCTGAGCCTCTACGTCCCTCTGCTCAGAGGCCAAGTGTCATTGTTCCCTGGCCTTTACTGAGGACACCTCTCTCTAAGGAGATCAAGAGTTAACGGGCAGAGAGGAGTGATGAGAAGGGAGTGTAACGAGGGAAAAATCATCATTGCTCCTGCTTCAAGGAGACTCAAGTTACGGTCCTCATAACTAGGATAGAGCTTTGGCAGTTCTAGTAGACATTGCTGGCCTTCTCAAATCTTTCCAGGCTCTTACAGAGGAGCAGGAGAACTGGAAAGAAACTAGAGAAGTACGCTCCCTGACAGGTTCTCCATGTCAGAAGACCATCATTAATGTAGCTCTTCCTACTTGAAAGTCTTTTATGGTCAAAATTTTTTTGAACCAAACGTCTCAGCTGTACCCAAGTAATAGTCAGCACCCAAGGGTGGTAGGTGACCTTCTTCTTGCAATGAAAGACAATACACACATGCTTCAAGTGTCATTACCTGCCTTTCACGGGTTTACTCCACACAAGATCCAGAGGTGTGGGGTGACCTTGGAGGTAGGACAGGGGGCAGAGGTCTCCTTCAATGAGGTCAGGAAACGCATTTGAGCCTTGGAGACTTTCCCAGACCATTTCCCCTCTACATTAATAACAATCCTTCCACGTCAGGTTACCCCACACATAGACTTCAGAATCTTTGTAAACACTATTTTGGTGGTCTATGGCACTTAAGACTTGATCTCACGAGAAGTTAGCATCTCTCATCATCTCCAGAGATGACAGGGCAGATCATCCAGCAAGAACAGAAGCCAAGTCTCAGAGGTCTCGGCTCTACTGAAACTAACATGATATTGAACTCAGGGGCACTTGACCAGAGCCACATCCCCAGCCATTTTATTTAGAGATGGGGTCTCACCAAGTTGCTTAGTGCCTCACTGTTGCTGAGGCTGGTTTTGAACTTCTGATCCTCCCTCAGCCTCCCAAGATCCTGGGAGTAGGCATGCACCAGCATGCCCGGCCCAAGATTCTCAAGAGTGGCTTCTTCCAGTGTTAAGCTAATGGTCCAGAAGTCCAGGACACCCAGGCAAACCCCACTCCTAGTCTATAGGCCTATGTCAAGTCTTTTCCATGAACCTTTGGATATTCTAGGATCGATTCTAGTCTCTGGGGTCAATAGGAAGTCACTAGGCTTTAAGATCTGCATACAGAATGAGGCAAGTGTGACCAAGTAGTAACATGTCCACTAGACCCCAGCTTAAGTCAGTCAAAGATTCAGGTTTGCCACTGGTTGCTGAGAAGTAAGGCCACACCTAGTGCTGCATTGTCACCAAGGAGAGTCAGCATGTGCTCTTAAGAGGGTAGTCAAGCATCTTCCTGAAATTCGATGTCACCAAGACATGTTTTGTCCCACTGGGGACTAGGTCCTGCCCACACAGGTGATTCAACAAAAGATTAGTTTCAAGTTGATGGGGGAGGGTAAAGTTGATGACCGTCACATCCAGATCATTCAACTGAGACTTGAGACTCTCCCCTGGTGTACATGCATAGGTACACACCAGGTGACTCATCAGCTCACCTATATCCAAGATGATACTATAGCCCGAGGTTGGAGAGATCAATAAAGAAACAGTGAATAAGTTCCCCAGGGTTGGGAAATCCAGTGATCAAGTCACTGGAGGTAGCCAGGAGAGAAACTGATCTCACTGAACAGTTCCCATCTTTGTCCCCATAAGACCTTGAATGGATGCTGTCTGTAGGCTAGGAACTGAGGGACCTTGACATCAGAGAATCTGCCATTTTATTCCAGTCTAGCAGAACTGAGCCTCCCTAGCATGTGGTGAGCAATTGACCGAAGTGGTAAGAAAATTCGTTGGGGGAAGTTCCTAGTCTTGAAGAAACACCTCTGGTTCAATCAGAAGTGACTATCACCACCATTCCATATGCTTAGTTTAGTTAAAAATAACTCAGGTCCTGGAGGAGTGAATCCAACCAGTGCTCATGGTTCCCAAATATACCCCTACTGAGAAGGGGCCAAAGACATTTAAACCAGAGGCCAGTTATGGGATGGAGGAGGAGAAACACAAAGCATGGACAACAAAAGGCAATACACACATGCTTCAAGTGTCATTACCTGCCTTTCATGGGCTTACTCCAAACAAGATCCAGAGGTGTGGGGTGACCTTGGAGGTAGGACAGGGGGCAGAGGTCTCCTTCAATGAGGTCAGAAAACCCAGGGGCATGGGGTGATGGGAGCCAGGCTAGAGAGATTTCTGGAAACGGAAAGAGAAATGCTTAGCATGGTCTGAGTCTGATATGAAGCAGGAGGGGAGACACTGAGGATTCTCTCAAGGAGGGTACACAAGGGAGAATTAGAGGTGTCTAATTGCCTCAGGGAAGAGTCAGGGAAACCTCAGGGAGGTCAAGAGGAGGGTGGAGACTGGTGGTGGAGACTGGTGAGCAGTTGGTGGGGAGGGCAAGAGGTGGTTCATCTGCTCCCGCTCGTTACAGCCCGTGTGGGTGAGATGCGATGCCATTGGTAAGGTCTCCTTTAATTCCTAGACAGATGCCTGACTTTGCATTTCTCAATGAGGAAGAGACTTGGCTTCGTTTTTTGGGTAAATCTTGTCATTTGAGAAAGCAAGGCAACCTTCCCCTTGTCTGAAGTGGCTTGAGATAAGCCTCCAGAGTATCCTTCCAGGACCAGCCAGTTTGGGCAGCTGGACAGAAGGGCTGTGGTGGCCACAGCAGCAGCCATGGCCAGTGGCTTAAGCTGCTTCATGAGCTGTTACCTTCAAGTGCAGCGTCAAGCCCAGGGGCATTCCTGCAGGGAGAGCAGGCATGGCGGGGAGGAGGGGGGACACAACTTGGACCAGAGTTCTCATACAAGAACCCCAGCAAGAGCTGAAGTCAGTTCCAAGCATGCGGAGCTTCCACTGCATGGGGAGGCTCATAGGGGAACTCCCTCACCTCTAAACTGGAGCAATATTGGGGGTCTAGATCTTGACCAGACACTGGGTTAAAGAACAAGGACCAAAACAAGGCACCAACAACCTAGTGAGTTTTCTTCTTTAGGAATATCTTCAGTGAAAGTGGGTCCAAGAGTCCACAAAACCCCCACGAACACATGGCCAGACAACAGGCCAGAAGACCTCAACAACCACAAAGAACTGAGAGGGAGGCCACTTCATCCTAGTCCTGGGGCACTTTAACCGGGATCTGAATCAAGGGACATCAGGTCACTGTGGTACTTGTGTTCCAGACAGCTGATGCCATCTGAAGATGTGGAAATGATTAACAAAGAGGTTTCTCGGCCTCTTTGGCTACCAGCCTTGATTGCCAGCCCCCTTTCCTGAATGTGGGGAGTGTAGACTCACAGCTCCACCTGGCAATTCTGCAAGAGCACGGTTGGGGACACGCTCAGGCATGGTGCTCTAGTCCCATGATCACAGCCGTATCAGGCATTATGGCCCAGCCAGCTCCTGCATAACACTATTGTCCTCCCCCATGCAGAGTGACCATAGGCATAGCCATTACTGCTTAAAGTACAAATCAGAGTTCCAGTGTCTTTCCCACCCAGTTCCCCCATTCCTGGCTGTCTACATCCCCTTCCTCGATTATACCTGGTGCATCTTGGTTTTGGGCAATGCCACCACAATCAGCTCCTTCCTGGAACTGATAGCAAGTCTGTGATGGTCAACTTTCCCTTCTACCATGGCCATAGATAAAGTTCAAATTCAATGTTGGGATTCTTAAGGGTGGCAGTTTATGCTAGCAAACTGCACTGTCTAGTTGGAGATACCCCGGGCACTCTAGGAAGCCAAGTCTTACTTCACTTACAGGACACTTGGCTATTCAGGCTTGTTCTAGTTGACATGGGGGTTCCCAAGCAGGAGAGCCTCATGGGTTTAAAGCTTGTAAGACAAGGTCCCACTCTGGTTCCAGAGGGCCGAGAAACCCTCAGTCAGGGGATCTGGGAGTGGAGAGCGAGTTTATAACTGGTGCCACCCATTTGCATTCACTTGGTTTTATTTAAGCCAAGATCCCAAACGAAGCTGACACCTGGGTTACGCTTCAGGATACAATGTCCAATACAAATTCTCAGGAAGAACTTGAGCCAAACTTCACTGTAATCTCAGCTGAGATTCTGACCAGAAACGGTTTCTTACCAATTGTAGAAAGAGACATCGTTCAGCATCAATAGCCATAGTACAAATTTAAACACCTGGGTAGGGCGTCTGATACTCAAGGCTCCTCTTTTTTGACCAAGAAACTGAGTTAAGCAGAAATGGGAAACAATATCCAGGGAACGGATAATGTGTTTATTCTTTAGGGACATTCGTGCATGGACTCTGGTGTGTGAATTTCATGTTGCTATAAATAGCAAACTGCCCTATAGCAACTACAGCACCACTTGCCACCGTGGTTGGCGGAGACTTCCAATTAGATGTCCCAAGTCCTTTAACATGGTCCGACCACCTAGGTGTTCGGGAGCAGCCCAGTAGTTAGGTGTGTGCACCAGACCCTGGGTTCCACCCCGTCACAGACGACCAGTGACATCCTTAACTTTCTGAAATCTAGTTTTTCTCTGAGACACAATATGGGGAGCAGAAAAGGTAGCTTATGGGAATCACAACAAGGAATTCAAGATAAAGGGAAGAAGGACACAAGTTTTTGTGAACTTGTGTTCATTAACTGCCCAATGCCATCACAGGACACGAAGTTCCCCTAATCCCCTCATTCTGGTGGTTTCAGTTGCTATTCGTCAGCCCTCAGTGGTCAATGTGTAAGGGTACGTTGGTGGAAGATGGACCTCCCAAGGTCATGCCCGGTTTTCAGCCATGGACCCTGTTGGCGACAAAGCCAATGAGAAGCACAGGGCCTCACCTCTCCGAGGGACATTCCGTCTTCAGGACACTCAGCCTAGCCAGGGTTCTTTCCACCAAGTGTGTTTCCTGGCACCTTTTCTGTCTGTCCATCCATTTCCACAGAATCAATCCTTAAGACACTCTGCACAACACTGAACAGGAGGTTTGGAGGCATGCGGCCTCCATCTGAGGTAAACAAGGATGTGTGAAAGGGGCCAAAGCACAAGCCAGCATTCAGAGTCCCAGTGCCGAGGGTCTTGGCACCTCTGATGCCATCTCAGGCAGTGTCTGCACTACCAAGGGATGTCCTGGAAGGCCACAGTGACAGAGGCACCCAGAGGCTGGGCCTGTCATTTCATCTGGACTCCATCAGGCCATACGTACCACCTTGGCAGAGGGGGCCACCTGGACAGCAACAATATACAACACCCCCACCCTAATTAGCTCATCCATTTCAAGAAGCTTGTGTCCTGGTCCTAAAGAGTTACCCAAAGCTGCTTGGTGGTCTGTTCCTGACAGACACCAGCATTTCTCAGTTGTGGTCACTGACTTGTCCTAAAGCACGGCAGCCACATCCCTGGAGGATTAGGGAAACCACGGAGACGGCCTTGCCCCCTGGGGCCTCAGATTGTGCCTGATGAGACACCAGTATGAAAGGCCCAAGCGTCACCTGGCTGTCCTCTGGGCCCCAGCCTCCCCAGGCAGAGCTTGATTTCAAGAGGCCCTCCCCATGGGGTTGGCCACAACATGGCGGCCTGCATTCTTTGCCCTCCAGACACCCACACCCCCAAGAGCCTTTAACATAAGTAAAAGCATGCTTGGGACCCTGTTTCCGCTTCTCATCTCACCATTTCCAACTTTCCCATGGATAAGAAAGTTGATTAGTCCAGCGTGTCCTGGGCCAGCTCTGGTTCTTACTTTTCCTTCAGATCTCAAGGGCATTGAGTAGGGCACTTCATGCTTTCCCAGGAACTGGGGGAAGAGTCCATGTTGGGTTCAACATCCTCTTTCATGCTTGCCGAGATTCTAATTCCCTTTAGGATGCATCCCTCATAGATGAGTCCCCTTGGTCTCTAGAGATCTGGTTCTAGTGACGAGAGTGAGGCCAAGAGCCCAGGTACAAGGACAAGCAGTCTTTAGTCTATTAGCACCTCCAAGAATCCTTGCATGCCAGGGCTGAGAGTCAGCTCATACAAGCCAGCTATACCCCACGTGTGATGGATGTCCTGATGCCAAGAAGTCCCTCACTAACCCATCCCAAGTGCCCACATGGACACTTTCATGGAGACTTAGCCCAGCTTTCAACCCACTATGGGGATGAGGTGGCAATTGGGCAGACACATCCTCTACAAAGCAACACCCCAAGTCTAGAGTTGTTGGAGCAGCAATGCTTCAAGAGCGGTTCAGCAAAGCCGTTGTCAAAGCTCCAGACAGCACAGCCATGAGAGACTTGGCTGCTACCTCCAGCACTGAGGACCATTGTTCAGAAGGTCAGTCACCATCCTCAACAAGAGCTGGTATCAAAAAGCACCAGATAAGCAACCTCAGCTACCCTTCACCCCCCTCCTCACAGGGTTTGACTGAAAGCCCAGAGGATGTACAACATGTAGTAGGTGACTTCAAGAGTCATGGCTGAAGGGGTCTCACCTGAAACCCAGTTTTTAGGTGGACCATCAGCTCAGTATCAAGGCAGATGGATCCTTTGCCATGAGGATTCTAGAAGTTTCCTCATCCTGGACCAAGAATCAAACATAACCTTCAGCTTTGATGGCTGGCCCTTCTAAAGGGCTCTGAGAATTAGACCAGGGTGCCTTCTACCTCCACTGGACCTGCTCGGTACAGACTCAGCCCAGTTAGACCTGGGTTGATGGATAAACGCGGGATGAGAGCAGGAAGGTGGGCTACTCCCCTGGGAAGAGTCACTTCCTCTCCAGGGAGGTTTGAGAAAGCACGTGTAGGATGTCATGCTCCTTGGTCAAGATAACTAACTCCTAGCCTTGACATGGGGCCATTAAAAGTGACATCACGGTTGGCTAGCAGCATGCCTCTGGGGAGTCCAGACAGAACTCCATGTGCTACTGGGGCTGCCACATGAGCACAGGTATCCATGGTCGCACCATGTAGCTGGACCCCGCCCCCCAACAAAAAAAGCATGCTATCAAGCAGAGCTGTAGTTGCTCCAGAAAAGTCTCATCTTCACAGGTGGCACACGCTCCTGGCCCAACAGAGCCTCATGGTTTAGAGTTGGGAGGCAATGGCCACTTCGGCTCTAGAAAGACAGACCAACTTTCAGTCCAGTCTTACTGGCATGGTCCACAGCACTGATCTGGATTCAAGCTAAAGATCCAAGCCAAGCTAATGCGGAGCCTGGATCCCGTCTTGATACTCTACAAAAATCGAGTCACAAGCCCTTGAATACACCATGGTGGATGGCATTTCTCTTGGGCTAGGACCACAGAGGCACTCATTTCTTACACCTTTCAGAAAGGTGACAGTGTTCTGCACCAGCCATGAGCAGTAACACTCCTCTGCCTGGCCCAGAGTCTCCAAAGGGCGTTTTTTGACTAGAAAAATCCATACCACAGGGAGCAGGAAATCGAGCTGGGGAGGAATGCTTAAACACCCCTAAATAACTGAATGCTAAGACTGGTGTCTGCCTCAAACATGCATTCTTTATAGGGTTCAGTCTGAGAACTCCCCAACTATACCCAAACTTGTTGCTGTCTATTTTTATGCAATCTTGGGCAGTCAGGAACAATGTGGGGGACAGCTTTGGACACTGAACTAGGAACTTTGCCAAGGAAAGCAGAGTCAAGGAATAACCCAAAAGGGTCCGACTTCATATTCTCCTACTTCAAGTCCCCAGGTGCTCAGTTTGACAGGTCTGTGCTGGGTGTTTCTTGGGTTAGGTCCCCATCTTATGGGGAGACCAGGAGTTAGGCTTCGAGATGTTGCTGGCTTCTGTTTAGGCCATTTCCTTTTCCATTCCACATCTGTATTTCTACCCCTTTTTTGGCTAAGGTGAGTTTCCAGAGTCACCTTCTCATTTTGGTGTATCTCATGAACATTGCTACATCTGGGTGGAAGTCCTGAGATCTCCATTCATGGTCTCCCCTGTCTGATTGCCCTGGCATTTGCCTTTAATCCTCTCTAAGCCAAGGCTAAACAAACACCAGGCTCCCTTTTCTTCTTCAGGGATACGGACCCATCTGTGCCTCCTTAACAGCAGGGGAAACAGACTTCTGTCCTCCCGGGTCAGGGAGCAGACACCCCCAAGATGGCCGGCTCTCCAGCCCCTGCCCTCCCGTCAGTCCCCAAGCCAGAGGCTGGAGACACTGTCACCTCTCATTAGAGGGGCCCAGTACCCTGGCTTCCCTCCTTAAAAGGGGAGACACTGAAAATCACCTCCACAGGGGGCAGAGATAGGGGCAGGTGCCCTGGACCAACCAGTCAGGCTCATTAAGGTCAGAGCCTGGTCACTTGTCCTCATGCACATGAGCAGTCCTGACTAGCTTTGTTCTGGTACCTCATTGTGGCTGAGGAATGGATCGACTCCTGGTGTAAACAGCCGTTGAGTACACGTGTACTTATGCAAGAGTGGCCCTTTGTTTAGGTTCAATAGCTCTGTAGGCAGGTGAGCTGTCTGGATGAAAATAGGGAGCTTGCCTGGACTCTCGAGTTCTAGCATGACTTGGCTGGGCCATGCCTCAGTACAGAGGGCAGACTCCTGGATTTTTATATCCTCATTTAGAGGCTAGATGGGGAGGTACACAGTAAGTACTGCTAGGAGTGCTCAAGTGGACAGCCATTGAGTACATGTGTACTTTGGCAAGAGAGGCCCTTTGTTTAGGTTCAAGAGCTCCGTAGGCAGGTGAGTCGTCTGGATGAACCGGAACCTTACAACTGTTTCATGATGCTTGTCTGCTGGTAGAGCTCCCAACCATGCTGCAGGTTGACCCTCGACCAACTTCAGGCTCGGTCACCGACAGTCCTGTAGTTGGAAATTCTTCAAGTGACCGTGCACCAGTGCTTTCCAGCACACCAATGATGGGAGTGGCATTTCTGAAGCCCGTTTGCAAAGGGGGGCAAGGTATTAGCAAAGAGGCATTGAGGGTTTCTTGGCCGCGAGATTCCATTTGGGGGAACTAGCAGTGTTCTCCAAGGAACAGGGTCAAGTTAGGAGCTGAGCTACTGCGATTTCTGGTCAACCCCGAGTCTAAGCAGACCACAGGGCTTTGAAGTCAAGGGAGTAGCAGGCCCACCATGAGGGCGCTCAAGTGAAATTGGTTAGGGAATGAACGGCTCAGGTGTCACGGTGGACCGCTCTTACTTTGGTCCTTGACACCCAATTTTGCTCCCCTCAATAGGCAGGCAGTTCATCAGACGTTTGAGCAAACAGCTCCATGGGCCCCCTTTCTCCATCTCTAATGTTCCCACCAGAAAGGAGCAGTGTGAACCCCAGGTAAGAGTTACAGAGCAGGTAGCATGAGAGCCTGGTTCATGTCTTTTGTAGATGGCCCATCTTAGTGACCACCCCCCCCATCTTATAGGGGATGGGCACTTAGAAGTTAATACTGTATCTGAAGTCATGAGAGTCAAAATTTAAGATTTTCCATGTTATGGGAAAAAAAAAAGACAAGCACATATCAACATTGAGATAACAGCCAATATAGAAAACTGATAAGGACATTAGTTCATAGTTGTGCTCTTAATGAGGATATACAAAATTTCTCAATACTTGAAAAAAAAAAGTTGAGATCAGAGACCATCTAGTTGGTTTCACTCCAGGTATGCAAGGATGGTTCAACATCCAAGATTAATGTGATATAGCATATATAGAATTGGGGGGAGTCACATTATCTCAGATGCAGAAGATGCTTTTGAAAAGATTTGACATCACTTCATAGAAGTCCTAAAGAAGCTAGGTATAGAAAGATTATACCTCAACATAATAGACTATCCATCACAAATGGGAAACAAAATATTTCCTGTGAATACAGAATGAGTAGCATCTCCTTGCTTGTTCAGCACAGTACTCAAAGTTTTAGACAGTAACCTGGAAAGAAATAAAGGGATACAAACAGGAAAAGTCAAGTTATCCCTGCTTGTAGGTAGGATTCTACACTTGGACTCCAGAGGACTCTACCCAAGACTTCAAATTCAGCAGAGTAGCAAAAAACTTAGGGATAAGTAACCAAGGTGGTGAGAGGTCAATACCATAGAAGTTATCAAGCACTGGAGAAAGAAACTCAAGACACCGCTAGGAGACAAGACCTCCTGTCACAATTTGGGAGAAGCTTATTTCAATGTCTGTTGACAACCGTGGTCTAGAGACTGAATGGGATCTAGAGATCTAACATTCTACACTGAAAAGAAAAAATACCGAAATTCATGGGGAAGGCTAGAAGCTTCCCCCCAAATAATCCAAAGCAACCCTGAGCAGAAGAATACTAAAGGCATAGATACCCAATTTCAGATTGTACTACAGAGCCATAGCAACAAGACAGTGTGGTATTGGCACAGAACCAGTCATGTAGACAAGTGGAGTATGTAGAGCATCTTAATAAACCCACACTTCTGTAGCCATCAACCCTCCACAAAGGTACCAAGACACACGTCAGAATGGCCTCTTCTAGTGACGTTAAAACCAAATACGAAGATTGACTCTAGACTCTTTCCCAAAATAAACCCAAGGTGGATCAGAGACCTTGATGCAAGACCTGAGACTTTCAAACTACAGGAACACACCAAGATAGGCACAGGCAGAGATTTCTCAAACAGATGAAAGAATCAAAGATGGATTGAGGAGCTTCTGCACAGCCAGAGAGCGAGGAGAACATGCAGGATAGAAAAGTCTTTGCTAGCTATTCACCCCACAGAGGGTTCACATCTAGAATATGCATACAAGCAGTCCAGTCAGTAAGTAGGCAAGCAATCTGAACAGACTTCAGAAGTAGTTCGAGGGTCTAATGTAGAAAAGAATGCTCAGGTTTGACAAGGGAAATGCAAATCTAGTTACATTGAGATTCCATCTTATCCCAGTCAGAATGGCTGTTGTCAAGAAAATGCTCGATGGGGAAGAGGGGACCCTTATATACCACTGGTGGGAATGTTAGCTAGCACAGCCTCTGGAAGATAGCAAGTTCTTCAAGTCGAGAGTGGTTGTATCATGATCCAGCTATTCTGCATCTGAGTATGTTCTTCAAATAAAGAAAATTAGCATACAGGAGAGAGAGCTGTATACCCATGTTTACCACATCACTATTCACAATAGCTACATTGTAGAATTGGCCTAGGTGCTCATTGATGGATAAGAAAATGCATGTGTGCATATACAAAATGGGATAGCCATAAAAAGTTAAAGTGTCATTTGCAGAAAAGTGAGTAGAACTAGCTCATGATGCTGAGTGAGAGAGAACACCCAATCCTTGTCTTTGGCTTATGTGGAAGAAACTGACCCAGTGTAGGAGGGGGGCCGATGGGAAAGGAGACCAGGAGGTAAGGAGAGGCAGGAGTAGGTGTGATTGGCACATGATATGCACGTCTATGGGGATGTCAGTGCACAGAGAGCCAGGGGCTGGACACAACTCAGTGATGGTGCCCTTGCCCAACACGCGTGCCGTCCTGGTTCCCATTCCCAGGACTGGGGGAAAGGCTCAGTTTTAAGAGGGAATGAGCAAGACTTCAGTACCCGAGAAGGGCAGCTGTGGCAGGGCTAGCCTGGGGAATGGGGTTGAAGGTGGTCACTGGGGAGGCCCAACTCACAGTCTTCTCACCCTTGGGCCCAAGTGCCAACTTGGATTAGTGCCCAGCACACCTGGAGATGAAGTTACAAGCTAGTGTTCAGTTTCTCCTTCTGTAGCAGCTTGGGGCTGGGAAATTGCTTCTCCCCTTCAGCCTTTCTACACCCACAGCTGTGACTCTGCTGTCAGTGCCTTGCCAAAAGTTGGGAAATGAGGGTGTTTCCTGCAGGTGGCTGTGGGAAGGTCGCATGTGTGTGCTCACCCCCCTGCACCTAAGCACCCGATGACCAGGAGTAAGCAGCTTCAGGGCTGACACAGGAGGCCCCTGTGGCCATCTGCCTGGTGATGGTGTCCAATGCGGATATAGAGAGGATACAGAGCCCCTCATGTGCAATGGCAGGCAGTGCCAGGGTCCTGCATGTTGCAGAGGGAGAGGGGGTGGGACCATCTGACTGTGGCTGCCCTTTTGTCCCACGGTGAGCTGGGACAGTGGCACACCCATGCTGTGGCTGCCTTCACCTGTCCAGGGTTGATGGTTGGCCTTGTTCTACTCCCACATGGTCTGGGCGTTGCAGGCTGGGTGTGCAGGGGAAGGGTGAGTCTGTCCTGACCTTCCCATCTGTCCAGTAATACTGCCCAAGGCTTCAGCAGCAACAGAAGTCACTTGGAGCAGTGACCCAGCCCATTTCTTGTGTTCTCAGACAGCACGTCTCTCCCTTTCCAGGGCTCGCTGAGGTCTCTTACTCCTCTGCTGGCAACAGGTTGAATCCTGGTGACCAGGAAGCTCATTTCAGCTTGCAGGACACTCTGTTCTTGATCCCTATGGCATGTACGACAATGTAATGCATTGATCTGGCTCTCCAGGGTACTGACTGGGGGACAGCAGGGGCAGGTCCCAGGAACTGCAGAGACCCCCCACCAATCCTTGAAGTCCAGAGCTGGCTTGTCCCTACCCTCTGTCAATACAGAGGTCAGCCTCCTGAGGCCCTATGAAGGGTGTGGAAAGGAGGGGAAGAGTGGATGGGGAAATGGTGAAGGCTCAGAAGGTAACAACTTGTTCCCCACCCAGAAAAGAAAAAAACAAAAAACCACACCCAAGCAGAATGAATTCACTCTCCACCTAGGACCTTGAAGTTCACATTGTTCACAGGGAACTTGGCTCCATACAGAAACACACTGCTGTGAACACACCAAGAACTGTCCCAAGATGTTCCACCGTGATGTCAAGGATGCTGCCCGAGTTCTCCCCTGTAAGGGCGAGTGCCAAGACCTGTCTCCATGGCAGTTTTTATAGTGAAAGACACCAAGGTCCTAAAGCATAATCCCAAGTAAAAGATCCCATGAAGCCACTGGCAAAACTTAGACATCCTACGTTCGTGTTTAAGAACATGCTTGGGGCTCAACGGAATCCTGTCCTCGTCTCCATTTAAGGCTGTTACCCCCTTGCTGTCCAGAGTTGGTTGTGCTGGACGTTAGAGCAGGATTAGGTGTAGCTGGTCTCAGGCAAGAGATCACAGTGGACTTTAGCAGAGCTAGCAGAGGGAGACGATAACGAGATTCCTGTCTAGGGACAGATCTGGGCTCTTGAGGCAGTGGGGAGACACTGTTGACCACTCATGGAACTACGGATTGCACCTACAACCCATCCCATTTGGGATTGGTCATCTGGGTACTGGAGTCTGATTTCTTCAGATCTACACCAATAGGCACAGAGCTGTCACGATGTCCCCATTTTATACACCATGTACCAAGTCCTTACAGCCAAGATATGTGTTGTAGCAATTTTAAATATCTCCTGGGTCTGCAGGGAGGGATCCCATCTATGAAGTCTATAAGACACCCTGTGTTTGCATCATGGCCTGGTCTCTCCACTCAGCTCCCAACCAGCAACTCCACAGCAGAGCTTCAGCCTGCCCAGCAGTCTGGTGTACCTCCCTCTCAGTTTCCTTCTCTTCAGGCCCACATCAAGACCTGAGGCTCTTGCGGCCTCCTCCAGCATTTCCCCTGACATGTTAGTCTCTCAACAGGTCAAATCCTGTCCTAGGATCCAGATCAAGATGATCCTGGAGAACAAGACTCCGAGACCAGGCGTCTATCCAAGGCCACAGAGCAAGAGAGTAGTTGAAGCCAGGTTTGGAATCTGGAGCCTGTGGTTCTCATTGCTGTAGTCAGAGTAGTACTAACTTAATCTCAAGCCACGATATGATGTCCAGGCAAGAACTCAGTGCTATGCCCGACTAGACCTAGTCCTCTAGGTCCTGGGAAGCTTAAGTTCTAGAACCAGGAGATGTGGTTGTTCATGCAGAGTGGTAACGAGGGCTCTCATGTCAGCTTCTCCACTCCAGGTGCACAGGTTTGACGAGACTTTGTCTGATGAGGCCTGTGCTGCTCAGGAGTCTGTCGAGTAGCCTTTGTCAGTGTGCTATCGTCTCATGACCCACGAGTTCTGCAGAAGATGCCTGGCCCAGGCTTCACACTCTTCAGGGTCACAGAGGCAACCGAGTTTTAATCCGTTTTCATGTCTGGAACTGGTATAGGCTTTTGGTGTTCTCGTGTGGACTTTGTCACGAGTTTAATTTACTGACTTTTCTTCTGGTGTCCAGGACAGTTGGGCAGTTCAATCTTCAAGCATTTCCTGGCACATAATTGGGGAGCACCTAATGTAACAGGGGTTCATGGGCAACGGTCTCTTGCTCTGCCCTAATCCTTTGTGAACGGGAAGCCGCTTTTAGGTTCTAGTTAACTCATTGCAGAAAGTCAAAGCCATCAAGATGTTTCCCAGAGAGGGGGCACCTCTGAATGAGGACACCATGCCAAGCATACATTCATGCCCGGTATCCAACCATCCCCCTTTAACTCCTCAAAGTTCTTTGTACTCCTAGATTCCAAGATGGGAGGAAACTTTACACCAAGTTTGTCTTCAAAAGCCAGTTTTGAATAGAACTTTCTCCCTGCTTCAGTCTCCCAGATTTTCCAACCCAGCATCAAGCAGCATAGACCCATTACCCTAGGAGGGTCGGTAGAGCCAGCCAGGAGCAGAAGCCAGACCCAGGCTACTGGCATATTGCTGGCAGAGGGGACTCGACTGCTTTAAGCTGTGCCGTGGTCAGGACTCTAGGGACATCCCAGCAGCAGCTGAGATCTTCATATCAGGCGTTTCTCTTCCCCACACCCCCATTACCAGCCTAGAGACATTTGTTAGAAGGAAAAGGTCTCTGGTTTTGGCAGAGGGGTGAGGGGATCTGTCACCTAGAGTATGGTACACACCAGGGATTTCTGTGTCCACTTGGTGCTTAAATAGTCATTTGGATTTCTTTGAATCCTTCGAGTGCTGCTGAGGGATGAGATTCGGAGAGCTAAAGGCCAGTGCCCAGAAGGTTGGGAGTTTGCTCCAATTTTTCTTCCAATCCCTCTTCCCTCGCCCCCTTTTAAGTAGAAGCTCCGAGCACCTGAGCATGAAGATGCCAAGAATAAGGCCCCCTGGGTTGGAGGTGGAGTTGTCCGAGGAGCTCCCCTAGATACAGAAGGGCCTCACAGGGAGCAGCCCCTTGTGTCAGGAGGGACTTTGTTGGTTCGTCTGGGTAGATGCCTGGAAAGGTGCTCACCCAGGACCTCAGACCCTCATGTTCCCTGAACATGCAGCATAGACTCGGGCACAGGAGGAGGTCAGCCTGGGCTAGAACTGGAAGCTGCCTCCATAAGCAAACCTAAGCTGATCCAGAAGTGAATCCCACCAGCAGCACAGAGGGTTAGCCTTTGCAAAAATGCTGGGGAGTTTTAACCAAGGATGACTTGCCTTTATGTTAAGCTTAGAAGAATTTGATATTCCCGAATTGGTGTCTAGACCTAGAGCCAACTCCAATAACCAAGGTATAATGTTCCCTTGGGTCGAAAGGGCATGAAAATTTTTCTACTCCTTGAGGAACTACATCTGATCAGAGGTCAGGTTAGAGGACCACACGTGGCCAACATTCCTTAAACTGTTCAGGATCAAGCGGCAGAAAGTTCCCTTAAAATTCAATATCCTACTGTCTATAGTCTTGGTCAAGTCTTCACATAAGACTTGAAAACTAAGAACCTTAGTTGTAGGCAACTCCAAATTGATTGTCCAACAGAATTTGAATTTAGTCTGGTTTATGAACCTGGTAAGTTTGTGTTGCTCTGTCCTGTGATCAAAATGTTAACAGATGTTAGTAAGGCAACACAGACATCTTAATTATTTAAGATGCAGGGCGCTTTGCTTTCTGGACCTTGAGTACAGCAATATTTAAGTCGTTTCTGTGCCAAAGTGAAAACCCTAGAGTATTGACTATGCGTTTGAATCATTTCCATTTCTGTGGACTATTTGAAAACAATTCAGAAATAAGGCAAATGTAGATTGGATGTTTATAATTATGGAAAACATCTGAATCTTCATAAGTAAATATTAATTGCCAAGTTCAAGTACTCTTGTGTTCAAATCTAAAAAGTTTGACTGTTCTGTAAGTTATGCAACACATACCACAAAGATGTGATGTTTGACCACTTCTAGGTATATTCTCTAGAAGAGAACTTGTAGAGTACATTATCTAACATAGGCCAATAGTTTCAAGGATGAGCTTTGGAGGATAAAATGACCCCAAATCATGTTTAATACTCTGAGAGCAACAGCTTGTGTAGGAGGATCTTTTTAAGTTGTAATGAGTGGTCGCTATTTTAGATGGCAGTTTGGGAGAAGTCTTTGCTTTTCCATTAAGGTCCATTTGTAAGTTATTCCAGGTATAGTTGGTAGCCCATCAGTCTAGCCTGTCCATGTGTATCAGCACCAACAGCTCGAGAGACCAGGGGGTGGGTGGGGGGGTTGATCACTTTTCTGCCTAAGTGGGCTGCCCTTTCCCATCTTGCCCTGGCCTAGATCACATTCCAGAGTCATTAAAATGATTTCCTGCAGGGAAACCTTGCCAAGATACAGAAACAATTCTGGGCATTGTCACACTTCATCATGTCCCCTTCAAGACTCTCGTGTTAAGAAATGCCACAATGTTCAGGTGAAGAGATTGGGTTATGAGCTCACTTCAGTGGATTCATCCATTTGAATAGACTAACTGGGTGTTACTAACTGTGCAGGGGGTGTGGGTAACTGGAGGTGGATTGGCCCTGGGGGTGCAGCAACAGGACTCTGTCCCTGGGTCTTTTCCCATCTGCCATAACCCAAGCCTCTTTCCCTCCACCATGATATCTTGCCTCACCTTGGGCCTAGAACAATGGGGTTGGCCAACCATGGACTGAGATCTTTGAACAGGCCAGTCGTAGAGTTGACCTCCAAGTTGTTCCTATCAAGTACTTTGATAAGACAGAAAACTGGTTAACATTCCCACGAGGCAAACTAGAAGAGTTGTGTGTCAATCCTACCAAAAAGTGATCGACACCAGGAACCACGTCCCTGTGCATGATCACCTGATTCAGAGATCATGTCCTTCTAGAAGGCCAAAGCCTCCATCTCCTTTGTAACCACACAACGGCTGATTCATGTGAGACCTAACTTGGCCTTCTCACGTACTAGACTTTCTCCAGCTGGGGAACCATCAAGCATTCCCCAATAAGCAAGTCAAGCTTATTACGATCAAGGGAGTTACAAGGGGGAACAGTAACAGGGTCATTTCATACTGTCCCTTGTCCCTTCCATGCCGTCCCATTATCAGAGGCCTCCTGTGTGCAAGGAACTCCACGGACCTCGTGGAGGAGGCTGCACCCCTTTCCCTAGGTAATGGGTTCTGCCCACCGGGGGGCTACGTGGGTCATTTCAGCTCTCAGGAGGACAGTCTTCCCTGGACACTCTTGTTCTTGGCTTGTGTGGGGGAGGGGGGCAGTGTCACCTAGGAATCAACACAGGCAGCATTGATGAAGACCCTGGACTCAGAACACCGCTGGCCTCAGATGGACTGGCGATTCCACCATTGCAGGCTTCCAGGGAGGCGGAAGTTCGAGCTCATTTCCTCCACTATATAATGGAGGTGCTGACACCGACCTGGGTCTCGGATTAGACGAGACCTGCTCGGTACCCAACATGCAGTCGTGGTCACTTTCACCATGGGGCTAGGCTGCATGGGTCTAGTGAGACCCGTCAGAATGGTCTTGAGCCCAAGCCATCTCAGGTTTACAAAGCTTGTTAGTCACTGGAGACTATGCTCTTAATTCCTCATGAAGCTTAGAGTTAAGTTTTAACTCTTGAAGATCTGGGTCCATTGTGCACTAGACACCCTGACAGCCCATCTTGCTTGGCTTCTTTTTACCTTTACTCTAGATACCAGTTTGAATCTGAGGCCTACAAGCACTTCTAATTCATCTCTGCAGAAGCGTCCTGAAGTACCCAAACATCTTTCCAGTTTCTAGACTCAGGCAGGTGTGGCCGACGGCACCAGCCTGGTAAACATCCTCCCAAGACCTTCTCCACTATTGCAAGGCAGGAAAAACACCCCTAGTTTGCCTTCGTCAGGAAAAATTTAACATTTGGAAACTCCAAGATCAGCAGCAGTTTTCTAGGGACAGTTGGTCACTGGAACCCATTTAGTATCTACCACTATTAAACCTCAGCCTGAGCACAAAGAAATTGTGTGAAGATAGAGAATCCAAACAGTAGCCTAGAGATCCAAGGCCAGTCTTGTTATATAGGATCTCGGGAGACTGACTGCCTTCTGAGTATGTGACACCATCTATAAGGATGACCCCAGCCCAGGTCAGCCTCAGAAGGACTACTCTGAGGAGGTAGAGCAGTCTAGAGACCTGCAGGAAGGCCTCAGCAAGTCTCTCACATAAAGCAAATGAAGAGGGTTGGGAAACCTCGATCTACCCAACAGGATAGATGTTGTATGTTAAGATTTAAGATAGAGAACAGATGTGAGGCTGTAGGACCATCAAGAGAAAGTGATTCCGACAATGTGGATTCCATTTTGATAAGACTAAGGAATGCTCGGGTTTTACAGGGGGCTCCCGGGGACTGGGCCCAAGGAACCCAGCCTCCCCTACCTCCACTGTTTCAGGAGAGGCTCAGTAGGACTCGGATTTGAATCGGGCTGTGCTCAAACCATCATCCTGGTGGGCTGAAAGTAAGGGCGTCCATTACTGGAGGCCTCCCTGGCCATAAACGGCATGCCTGGTCACTGACCAGGGGAGCCCATGTTAGTAGAGCTGGTTCCGAGTGGAAGTCAAACCCTTGAAGTGGGCCAAGTTAGGGCTTGGGAGTGGGGGCCGACACCCCATCCCCAGATCCAGCATGGCTCCAGCAGCCCGTGAGCAACCCATTCCTGCGTGAGCCGCTGTTGGTTTCCAGCAACTTCATTGACCAACTCGGTGCTGGCAACTCTGAGATGTTCTGTCCACACCCCATTTCTCTGGGCTCACAGCCTTTCTGTCCAGTCTCTACTGTGGTCACAAGAGCCTGCTTCCAGTAGTCTTTTGGAATGCTCCCTACTCCACGAGGAAGCTCAACCCCACCTGCTCATTCCCAGTTCAGCATCCACCCCAGAGTTGTCTGGTCTCTCAAGTCAGAGCCCACACGCCCAGACCCCGAGTACACTCATCTCTCAAGGGACCATCACCCATCAGGTAGGGCGGGCACAGCGATGCTACCATGACAAGTCGTATGACAGGAGCCAAGGTTCAGGTTGTAACCAGTTGTTACTCTTCCAATGTCCTAGGACAGTCACTGCAGAGCAGTAGCTGAGGGTCTCTACACAGCTGTGTGGTTCTGGATAGGTGGGGGAAAGACGACCAAGGCTTTGGATACTGCCAGACTCCAAGTCTGGGACCAGCATGCAGTCCCATCAACTAGGGACTATGGATTGACATTCATTTCCTCCCAGGGTCCCAAGGAAGGTAGGTGACCGAGACAAGTGTCATAAGGCAAAGCAGCACATGATGAGTCAACTCAAGCCTTTGCTATGCCATTCAGCCTTGGATGGCTTGTCCCTTAAGATCAGTGACTACTCAAATTAGCTTTTCAGAGCCAGGAATCTCATCCTCCCCAGAGACTCTGCTAACATAGTAGGCCAGGAAGTAGAATATAGAGCAAGAGTGTTGCACCAGGCCAAGCTTGAGCATGGTGTGGGTCAATACCTCAATCCCCAGCCTCCAAATCATCATTCCAGCAGTTCCAATGCTAAGACCCTCCTGTTTGAGCTGCTGTAGGTTCCCGAGACCTTCCATTAAGCCACTCCCACTGGGAGCAGCCGAGCCCATGATCTGCTTCCCAGGGTGGCTTTTTAACCACATAGCTCCATTCACCATGAGGGAGGCCCAAGACCCTGAAATGGACATGCCTGCAGAGGTCTGAGAACTGACAAGCTCAATTCTGACTCGAGCAGGTCGAGCTCTTGGCAGCGGAAGAAAGAGGTCTGAGGACTAGAGGGAGAAAGGGAGCCATGTCCTTGGAAGGACCTCAGGAGGGGTCCATCTGAGCCCTGGGGCTTAGTATTCCCAGTTGAAGTCCACAAATCCCTCATGACCACAGTGAGGATGTTCTGTATCAGAGAAGTCCCTTCAGTGTCCCAGCACAGGTCCATCTACCCCATTCCCCTTCACAGCCATGACCCTGGTACCTCACACTGGGCGTCCACTCCAGCCTCACTTTGTAGGTTGCCTTAGTCAGCCTTTTCATCACCGTGACCAAAACCCAAGGCAAGAACTTAGGATTTAGGGTGATTAGTGGCTTCAAAGGCCTCAGGCCATGCTTAGACAAGTCCCTTGCTTGGAGCCTCAGGTGAGGCAGAACATGGCGCCAGGTGTGGAAGAGGAGAGGCCCTCACTGCAGAAGCAGAGGCCAGTCAGGTCCAGTACAAAGGCACACCTTCAAAGGCCCACTTCCTCCAGCCACACGGCCTGCCTACAGTTACCTCCCGGACAGTAATCCTCAAGTTATTCATTGGTTCAGTGGATTAGCCTACTTATTAGGTTACAGCTCTCATGGTCACTTGACCTCTGAACATCAATTGCCCCCCATGAAGTTTTTTGGGGGCCAACACCTTATATCCAAAACCATAACAGGTCCTTATCAACTTCCTTTGTCTTTAGATATAGGAGACCAAGTCCTGATGTTCTTTTCTAGGTTCTTAGTGACACCTAAGAAATGCTATCAGATGCTGGCTCCCAAGTCTCGGAGTTACCCTTAGTTGTGTTTAGTAGCTAGTTAGCCAGTGACAACAGCCAGGCATCACACTGGTATGTGCCCCTAAATTGGCCCTCACTCAGCCCTGGCCTGGGAGACCCCCTCTGGCTCATGGCATCCCGAGTCTCCTAATAAGCCGTCTGCCTTCATGGTTTCCAATTCCTCTTTGGAGTTTGGCCCTCTGTCTTTCAAAAAACAGGAACCTGTCCTCTTGTCAGCATGACTTCCACTAATGCCAATGTTCTGCCTTTTTTTTTTTTAACTCCCCTTTGACAGAGAGAATACAGTCAATTTATCTCAGAAAGCTAGTGTCCTCATAAAGATGGCATTGGAAGCTCAAAGGACCTCTGGTTCTTCCCAGAGGCTAAGGCTTTGGGCCTTAGGGTGGACCCTGGGATTACCGAGAAACTCAGATGATCATTCCCCTTACATTTCATGACAGGATCTCCCCGGTTCTGGGCCAAGCTGCAAGGTCGCCTTTCCCAAAGGCCCCATTGGGTCAAGCAGAGTAGGAGACCTGAATGGGCAATGGCGTTCAAGCTGCGTCAACCATGACAAAAATCCAGAAACAGACCACAGCATCCGTGGGTGCCCACAGCCACCACATGGTCAACACTGCCCTTGAAATCCTTCTCCAGAGGCCTCTGCATTCAAGGCTATGTTTACGGGCATCCGCCCACAGCTAGTGACCCTCTGGGGGCAGGGAGAGGCAACAGGAAGTGACGGTCAGTTGTATTCAACTCCGTACACCACTTTTACTCCCTTAAGTCCAGGGAGACCAGCTCTGACCAACATGGCCATGCCACCAGGATACTTTTCCCTTGAGCCTTTGTTGGCTCTCCAGCAAGACGGACAGGTTGGCTCCACTGGGCACTGCTCAGAATCCTGCTCTACCTGGACACAGCCTTATGGGAAGGGCAGCCCGTGGACAGTTTCTTAGTCATTAGCACACTCCCCCTTTCAGTAAGGGCTTGGGATAGTTAACACCAAGAGAAGGGTCAGAACAGTGGCAGAGGTCCTCAATTGTCACCAAGCCTGGCCCTCAGAGGGTCAGGCAGCCACAAGAACTAGGAAGTTTGACCCAATACTACTAGAGCTCGACTTCCCTTTTCAGCGATACCTT
Source organism: Ictidomys tridecemlineatus (assembly GCF_052094955.1). Classification (NCBI taxonomy): domain Eukaryota; kingdom Metazoa; phylum Chordata; class Mammalia; order Rodentia; family Sciuridae; genus Ictidomys; species Ictidomys tridecemlineatus. Next base: position 84,570,733 of record NC_135478.1, on the reverse strand, counting down.
TTTTCCCGCTTCCAGATTTAGCTCTAGGACATCAGGCTTTGCCAGGTCCATTTTCTCATCTTTGATTGTTGACACATTTAAAGGGTTCTCCCCATTTTCCAGCATATTCCCCAACTCAAGCCTCAGGAGGGCCAAGTGTTCCCATGGGCAGGGTTGTGCATCCTGGCCTGGTGGAGTTGGTGCACCAAGGTGGCACCTCATGGCAAGTACTTGAGGGCACTAGGCATTGCTGGTGACCTGATCACACGCACTTGAACCAAGTGGTTCCAGACTGGATTCCCTTCTGCCTCTGGGCACCAAGTATTGAAGGGGGTGATGCCCAGACTCTGCAGCTATCTCGTTTCTGCTTTATGTTCTATTCACCCTTTGGATTTGGTTATTCAAGTGCCTGGCGAGGTACGAGGCCAACAGCACCAGTAAAGGTTAGGTCCATCATTGGCTTAGGTCTGCAAGCATGAGCTCCCAGCCTAACCCTGCAGGCTCATCTTCAGAAACCACTCCCCCAAGCTGCCTTCAAGCCTACAAACGGAAGAGGTTAGAAGGCAGAGGTCAGCAATAAGCTTTGTGTTGTCCTAGGAAGGTTCTAGAATGCCAGGGCAGCATTTTAGGCAACCATCTCAACTCCTAGAAACACCTGAGCCAAAGGAACATAAAAATGATAAAACCATTCAAGCATAGCTGCATGATGTGGGTGGCGGAGCATGAACTAATAGAGTCACGTCACCAGGGAGACATTTATTCAGGCATAGAAGAACAAACTCGTTCTGTTCAATATTTAGTCAGCAATTTGGATAGAGACACAGGTCTCATCAATAATGGTGCAGTTACTAAGAGACTTTAACAATTGTTTCACTCCAGTCTGCTAATATTTGACTCCCCCAACAACCAAGATTAATTTAAGGTTCGATCAAAACACAAGTCTCAGAAGATCTTAGCAGAAGACACTTAAAATTTCAAGTGGCAACAGGATACCATTTGGCCAGAAAGGCCGATGCAAACACTGACTGCCTAGACACAGTCAGGGCCTCAAAACAATAAGCCAGAGGAAGAATAAGCATGCTAGGCCAGGGGACCCTTCATCTCCCCACTACCAGAACCCCACCACTGTTGGATCAGGACGTTTCGTCAGTCTGTGCAGTCGCCAGCTCTTCATCCCGACTGGCAGGCATTGGAAGCCGGTTGTCCACAGGAGCAGCACAACTTTGAAACCCGAGTTGGGGGTCCCCTTTCCCTTCTTTCCTCCCTAGGCAGCTTTGTGAACTTTGTAGAGCAGGCATTACTACCTCCTGCCTCCCGGTGTCAAGACAGAGCAGCCTGTTGTCCGTACTTGGTGCCAGGGGTGCATTGAGCCAGCACTTCAGACTACAATCGGGTGCCCAGCAGTGGAGGCCCCAGCTTGCAGCTCCCCAGAATGTCCTTTCCACCCTGTGTCCAGGCTGCAGTCAGTGGTCAGGGCTTAAGTCATGCATTTGTATTGACAGAGAACAGTTTCCAAGCAGCATGTGATCCTAGAACGGAAAAAAAGCCATGTTTAGTTTAAGTACCACGGGCACTCTTGGTCACTGGGGTCACCACTCTCACATTGAGACTGTATACAAGGCCACCAAGTCTACCCGAGACCAGAGATTGTGCCTTGTTAGTGGTTAGGTGATCACATGTTGCCAAGATTGAGTATTTGTCTAGTATCATAAGACTCAGGTCGCATGGTGACATGGTTTTTCATGTCATCGTAGCCTTGAAGGCAGGAAACACGAAGGTAGAGACACTTTGATTTCTTACCAAAAGGGGCAGTAGGCCTCCAGTTTCAGGTCAACAGTCATGATTTAGGACTACAGGGTCAGAGATCTGATGAGGTATGAGACTGGAGGTCGTCTATGCCCTTAACTGATTCAAAAAATGCCCCCATTTGACAGAGTCAAGAATGGCCAGGAAAGTGGTTCAAGGTCATGTAGAGGCAAGACGAATCCCCAGGCTCAGTTCCTAGCAGGCATTAAGAACAGCATCTCATTGCTATGGAGACGAGCATGTGGTACCTAGACCAGTGCTCCAGGGCTAGAGAGACCAGCACTACAAAGTGCTGAGCCTCTGTCTGGTGCCCTTGATGTGTCATCCCCGGGAAGCTATTCCCAGCCCAAGCAGGGGCCCTAGGTGAAGTCTGATTAGACTGACATCTTGTTTTGTGGTCTTCACCAGGTCTCTGGAGGCTTATCCAAAGCTGATAACGCAACAAGGCTTCCCATCCCCAGCCCTTGTTGCGTTATCAGCTTTGGATGGGTGGGTTGATATTAAGGGCTCTGATAAATCTCCCTAAGTGGCAGTTCTTGGGGAGATGCTACAGACAGACCCACCTTCCCCAGACCTCTATTTCACTACCTTGAGTTTCTAGCTAGTGTTTTTAAGACTCATCTTTAAGAATCAAGGTTTACTCCTTTAGGAGAATCTAGTAAACTTCTGAGGGGAAGCATACATTAAGGTTTGACAGTGGGATGTCTTGCAGATCAAGGGCTTCCATGTCTAGCAAAGACTGCAGGTCAGAACCTGAGCCCATGACTCCTGAGTTCTGCCCACTGCATATGCCGGCTTCAGTTTCCTTCATAGGTCATGCCACCACCCAATGTTTCAGTTGGGTCTTGAAAACTTTCTGCAAGCAAGGGGATTCTCTGCCACATCTTCAGCTCCTAGGAATCTGGTGCACAGGCATTTGCTGTTGAATGGTTTACTCAGGTGTTTTTAGGCATCAAGGAGTTTGAGATGCATTTGTGAAAGTCTTGAAGCTTATAATTTCCCAAAATATTAATGTGAAAGCCTAGGGCAACTTCACCATCCTCCACCTTTCCCCTCTAACCTCTTATCCACCTGAACTTCAGGGCATTAACTTCAGGTGAGACCCTTTTTACCCCCAGCACTGGTGTGCAGTTCTCAGGGAGGGAGTTTGGACCCAAGTTTGCCAAGCAGAGCTATTGTTCTAGCAAGTGCCACATGGTTAATTGAGGACTGAAGCTTACTACAAACCATCCTCAGAGGACCCGAAGTTGCTACTATGTCAGACTGTGTTGAAACATCCCCATAGATTCAAGCACTGCCCTCAGCCCCTCCACTGTGAAGGTCAGAGAGTGGCCGCAACCCAAGCATCAGACTGATGCACCTGGGAGCTTCCCAGGAAGGGACACAAAGTCCTTGGCTGATGAGTTACCATTGCATGCTTTATGGTACAAAGTATCATTTTTCCATCCATCATGGAATCATTAGGCTAAAAATGTTTCTTCAATCAACTTTCATCTTGGTGCTTGGCCTCACTGGAGGGAAGGAGGGAAAACAGAAAATCCGTTCACTAGTAAGGCAAGAAAGTAGACACAGGTTGCTTCAAGATATTTTTGTTCCACTGACACGTGCATGGGAAGGCTGGCCCAGGAGAAGTACTCTCCCAGAGTCAGCTCCTATTGATTAGGGATTTTGCAAATCTCTCACCAAGTTTACATGCAGAGACTTCCAGGTGGTAGTTTGGAATTGCCATGGTAGGAATAATTGGCACCATGGAAGTTGGCTGACATGAAATCAGGATTTCTCCCCGGAAAGCTGGTGGTTTTCATGGAAGTAGTCGCGTGCTGGTAAATATTGAAGAGGTATCAGATCCTTCTCATAGCAAGTGGCACAGGTGGAAGGCCGAGTTCCGAGGTGGGACCTCAGGAACACAACCCATGTGGACTTGGAGGCAGAGGAGTGGGCTACCCCTTGGAGAAACTAGAGGGTAATGTACCTGTCAGAGGCCTCTGCTGACCCATGGAGAACTCTGGCCCCAGGATCATCTCCCAGAACTACCCTAATTTGAGGTGAGGGGAGGTGGGCTTCACACCTTTCCTAGACTAACCCTGGAATGTAGGTGGCCCTGGGAAGAGTTAGGTGGGTGACATTGTTATCTGCATTGAGGGCATTTCCTGGGGAACAGATCCACAAGTCGTCATCACTCCAAACTCACCTAGGGGTATGTTGGCTCCTCTCTAAGAGGTTGGGGCAGCACACTGTGGTGTCCCTCAGCTTTAGATACAAGAGGGGAGAAAATCAGCTGTTCTCACATGAAGCAGCCCAAGCTAGCCTGCTGAAGGGCAATGGGTCATGGGGCCATTTGTCCCCACCAAGCCACCCTAGGTAAGTCTATACAGTCTATAGCAATCTGATCCCAGGATGTAAGCACACATACAGCCAGGACTCTGTACCCAGCCCTCACCAAGTGGGGGTGCACAAGTCCAATCCAGACAGGAACATGCACCCCACTCCCAGGCTCCCTAGCAGCACATGCTTCTCCCTCAGTGATGGCTATGGTTTGAGTGTGGTTGGTCCAATTCCAAGTGTTCCCAAAAAAGCCTGGCATCCCGTGTGTGGAGATGGAACCCTCAGGAGAAGTGGCCTGGAGGAAGGTGTTTGGTCACTGCCCTTTTAAGAGATGGATGCCATCTCATGGATGGTTCTTAGAAAGTTCTAGAAGGTCAAGTCTGGCCTCTGATACTTCTCTGGCTTCCCATCTTGCCATGCCATCTTCTCCCCCTCGCACATGCTCCTACCCTGGAGAGCAGGGGAGCCTGTGTAATCTACCCCTTTGAGTTGTCTCTTGGGTCTAGTGCCCACTGCCAGCCCCCTCCCTCTATGGTCACCAACTACTGTTGTGACAACCCAGAGCTTCTCTAGCTCCAACCTGGAGGTTCAAACTTGTGGGCTCTGGTGGTGCCACCTCTTTCCCTCACCAGCCTCAATGGTGGTGGCTTCTGGCTGTTGATAATCTCTGTGGGAGATGTGTGTGGGGTCTTCTTACCCCGTTTGCTCCAACATCTATAAGGGCTTGGCTACTGCTTCTCCATATTAAGTGGCCTTTATTAAGCTTCTTGGCGTGTTCCTTTGAGCTGGGGCCAGTGATTGACACCACCGGGCCTTCTGTGCCCACCTTGCACCAACCCAGGGCACCTCCCACATGGTAGTCCCACTTTAAGGGATACGAGGTAAAAACAGTTTTGCATCAGATAGTCAATCAGCTGCTGGGGATTTAGCAGAGACAGATTCAGAATCCTATCCTTTGTGGAGCTCTGGGTTCTAAGTGGGGAAGACAAAGAAATCCTCTTTGGGGTGGAGAAAATAAAGGAGGTCGGGGGCAATGTTACAGTGTTAATTATGATAGAGAAGGTCTCATGAAGAAGGTGGCACATGAGTAGAGACCTGGGGGATGAAGGGAGCTATGCCACTCTAGGGAACCACATCTAGAGGACTGAGAAAGGACAAAGCTCCTGCTACTGGAGACTAGCTGTCCCACCACTCTCTCCCACCCTGAGGTCCTGCCTTGTCTCTGTGAGCTGAACTCCGTTGAAAGCGAGACACGGGCTATCTGGCACAGGCCAGAAGTAAAACAGATCTTGTCTAGATAGGAGGGGAAGCCATGGAGATGGGGATTGACCCCTGGCATCTTTTAAATCCTAGTGATTGTGCCTTCTCTCCTCCCCTTGGAGGACATGAATCCCCTCCCCCCTCATATCCCTACCATGGAGAGCAGGAAGACTGGGGTATAGGTACCCGTTTCTTAACACACATGCTGCAGAGCAGTCAGGTGAATCTCCCAGACCCCTCCCAAAGTGATATCATATGTAGATCCTATAAATGTTGAACTCAGAAGCAGGGTAGAATGGTCACTAATGGGTCCCTGTGGTTGGAAGGATGTTGGTCAAATACAAAATGTCAGATAAGAACAAGTTCAGGAGATCTGTTATATCACATGAAAAAGTCTGTTAATAAAGTATCGCCTTCTGGAAAATTGCCAAGAGTCGATTTTGCTTTCTTATCACAGAAAACAAGAAAGCCAGAGAAATGCATTAGCTTGAGCCTGTCCCTCAGTGTACACATGTTTCAAAACATGTTTTGGGTCATTTTTTATTTAAAGAAAAAAATCATCTTTCTATTTAGCTGTAGAAATGCCATTAGCTTAGATTCTAGGGTTGATCTCTGCTTTTAGGCTGAGCTGGGCTCTTCCTGGGCAGCCCCAAGTCACAGGCTGAACATGGTTGAGAACTTCTGCCCGGTGCAGGACTCTTCTGTAGAGAGGCACTTTCAGCTCTTAGCTACCCTCAGTTAACTGGGACCATCAGGTCTGCTTCCTGGGTGGAGGCTCTCTGCCCAGGTCCGCCTCCTGCCCCCATCTCTTTTGCAGACACTTGTGTCGTGCTGGCAACATTCAACCTGCTCAGGTTATAGCATCTGACAGATTCTGTGGTGTAAACACTCTCATTGCAGCTGATCTTCCAAGACGAGGTAGCACTCAACACAGTTGGGAATTGTCTCCAACTGATCCCTGGGAATTGTCTCCAACAAGCCTCTTTCTTGTCTCTGTCTCTGCATTTATTTCCTTAAGGACCCAACCCAGATCTGACATGGTCACCTTATGAAGTCTCCCTCTTTCCACATCCTGTCCATCAGCATGTCCAGTAAGCTCTCAAACACCCTGAACCTGCCCACATTCCTCTTGTCCTACACACTAAGCTCGGAGCCCAGTGGGTTTTCTTGCCAAGTGCCTTCTTGCAATTGGCTTAGGAGACGCACTGATATGAAGTAGGGCCTCAGCATGTACCGGCCGACCCAGGCCAAAGCTAGGATGTGTGTAGCTAGAATCCAAGGCATGACTCCCATCCTCCCAGCCCACTCAAGTCCACCTGTCCCTTCAGACAGTCCTTGTCCCTATGAGCATCATGCTAATAGCCTCAAAGTCAACCTGAGGTCTTTCTCTGATCATGTACCATGCAAGAAGCACACACAACCCTGAAGTCCCTAGACATCCCCACCCAGAGACGCCCACCCCACCTGACCCATGAAAGATGGCTCGATACTCTGTGGCTTCCTCTTTGTCTGGAGAACTGTCCTTAGAGCTATCTTCTGGGCCACCCATCAAGTCGTCCCTGTCTTAGTCTGTTTGAGCTACTCTGACAAAAGGCCACAGACTGGGGTGGAGGTGACTTAAACAAATCTCCGAGTGTCAAGATCAAGGTAGCAGCAGACTCAGTGTGTGGTGAGGGCCCATTTCCAGGTTCAGACCTTCTTGCTGGGTTCCCCCTGGGAGGGGCCAGGCAGCTCTCTGGGGTCTTTCATGGGTGTAGCAGTCCCTTCAGGAGGGCTGAGGGCACCCCACCCTCATGGGCCTAGAGACCTCCCAACAGCCCTTTCTTCCACCAGAGCCTCGGGTGGCAGGTCCTCAGCATGCGAGTCCTGGTAAGAAATATGCAGGCCATCCATTTCCAACAGGATAAAGCCCCTCTGCTCAGCAGGGTTCCTAATGGCCTCTTGTAACCTGGAGGTCCATCCCAGGAAGCAAGTGGGTGGGGGAGACAGGAAGTGAGTGGACTTCGTGTACCCAAGCTCAGTCTGGGAACTTCACAAAGCAGACCTTGAGCCACTACATTGGCCAAGCAGGTCCTAGCAAGAACAGGGAAATTCAGAACCTACCATGAAACCGCATCAGCATCCATCTTGAGAACCACCTGGTCCCTGAACTAGGCCACTAGGCAGGGAATCAGGGAGCTGCGTGGACCAACCAGGGGAAGCAGGTGTGCTCAGGAGCTCTCAGAGGTGATGGCCACCTTGATCCACTTAACATGGGCCTTCTGGGCCAGAGATGATGGGACCTGCTCTCGTATGTGCGAGTTTTCAGAGGAAGTCTGGTGGGGCAGATTTAGAAGTCCCAATCTCCTGCCTTGATCCCAGGCGGCTCCCTTCCCAAAACCTCCCTTCTCTGCATTCTCTACCTGCTCTGAAGTTACTGGAGCCTGCTGTAAATTTAGGGACAATAAAACCATCAAAGGGCTTGGTCCTGAGAACAATCAGTCAGGGAGTTTGCAATAAAAGAGTATCCTGCCCAAGGAAAGTGGGACTTCAAGGAAAGTTGATGAGAGACCTTGGGTGGGGCCTTTGGGAGAACTGGGGAAACTGGAGAACATTTTTTTAAAAGTTATCTGCTATCTCATTTACCTCCCACCCCATGTCCCTTATCCCTTCCTACAGTCACTCCAGCTGCCCATTTCTAGCATTTGAGCTTCTCTGTCACTTTGCCTGTGGTGAGTCAGAGCTCATCATGCTCCTGGAAGCCCTGGGGGTAGGACACTCCTGAAGGCAGCCTTGCAACCCCCAGTGGCCTCTTCCCTTTATCTTTTGCTTTCTGGAATCACATCAGGTAAACCACTTGCTCCCATGATTTTGGGTCTTCATCCAATGCAGACGCCTGGAGACATGAGGACTGGAGTAAATGCACAGCTTCTGGCCCTTCCAAGTCTCCCCTGTCCACATCCATTTCACCCCTTTGACACTGTGGAGTACCTCAGCTCATGCACAGGGCACACGAGGGGGCAGGGCTCCGCACTGGCAGGTACCTTACATCATCCACAGTTTGCCCTCTCCTGCTTTCACATCTCACCCACCTCTCAGTCATGGCAGGGCTACTCAGGTGGCTACAGCTGTCCAAGGAGGTTCCACCTCGGCCCCTCCCAAGGGATCTTTAAACCATAATTGCTAACCCACGATGTGTTGGTGCCGAGTTTATCAAGAAGTTAATTGGCATCCTTTCTCCTTCAGCTCCAGAGCCAAGACTAACCTAAACACCCTACTCCCCATTCGTTACTCTAATTCCATCAGCAAGCTGACCAGGCCTGACTCTGCCTCTGGTTTATGGCCTCACCAACAAATACAGCAGCTGAGGACCCAGCCGGGCATCTGGGTAGCCGGGAGGTGGGTGGATCAGAAGAGAGGGCAGCCCCCACAGCCTTTCTGGTGGGGAAAGAGATGTAGGAATTTTGAGGTTTTGCTGGATAAATGCAGACAGCAAGTTATCTATGCAGGGCAGAAAGATTCCTTTCTGCATCTTCAAGTGAGCCAACTTGGGAAGAGGGAAAATGTGATCCCAAAACATGTATCAGTGGCATGAGGTGGCATGTGTGGTCTGATCCTCTCTCCCACTCCTGTGGCTCCTTGATTACCAAGAGCCCTGGGTCATTTTAGTTTTAGCAAATATATTGTGATAGAATCATGGGCAGGACCTGCAGGTCAGTATTTACACTTTAGTGGTTTTACAATGTTTTTATTACATTTGGGAAGGTGCGAAGATACCAAGTACGCTGCTTAGGGAGTTTTCACAGAGTGAATGTGTCTCTGCAGTTGTAATTAAGCAGAGAATCTTTAAGTTGGTGTGTTCTCTTGCGAGATCTGCTTTTTGGAAGAAGGTACCCTAGGCCTCCTTCCTACACACAAGCAATCTCACTTGGTGCATCTATTTGGACAGGTTCCTGCTCCCCGATGGGGAATGGCCTCGGTGTGAGCTGGATACAGTCTGGGGCCATTTGGAATCGGCAGATGGTCGGGCTTCTAGCTGGAGTGGAAGGTTCTTTATTCCCTCTTCACTTCCATGTTTCATTCCGCAAGAGCCAACTATGCTCTCAAACAGCACTGAACTATGAGTCTAGACCCATCTAGGCTCTAACCCCATCAATGCCTGCTTTATCCCAAGTGCTGGCTTCTTATAGAAAGCTGAACATCAGTTTTATCTACTCCATTTCTACAAAGCTACAAGGTTTATTTGTTGCCAAGTGGGGTGAGTCCACCTCAGCGCGTCCCTTGGCATAGACTCTGGGCAACCTCACCTCTGAGTCAAGACCATCTCCAACAAGGCCACAGTACTGGGGCATTTGGTTCCATGTCCCAGGAATGTCCCAGGAGAGCTTGTATCATAGCAAGCATGCAGGGATGACCACAAAACTCAGGTCTTTCCATCTAACGTCCTTATTTCTCTTGTCCTTCCAGCTCTTCCCACTAGACTCCAGGAGCCAAGAGTTTTCTTCAAGGGAAGTCTGGATAGGACTAGACTTTTGAATAGTCCCACCATCCTCCGACACAAACCTCTCAGGCCATAGGATTCCAGAGACTACCGTTAGTTTCCTAGCCACCAAAACCAAACCTAATTAGCAAAAGCCAAGGATAGGCCAGCGAGGAATTAGAGTTGGCACTCCTGGTTCATTGAAGACAGAGGCAACAGAGTCAGTGCCGAGTCCATCATCAGTGGACTCCATGATGGCAGGCTTATCGTTATCATCCTGCATAAGAGAAAAATTCTCAAAGCCGCATGACTGCCAACCAAGGCAGGTCAAACCTCACTGAATTTCCCATTCTGTTTCTCTCCAGGTCTTTGGGTGGCAAGTCCTATTCTCGGGTCCCAAGACTGCCTTCCGTTCTTTGATTTCAGACACAACTGACCTTTGGTCACTGATTGTACCATGTATTCTGCTACGTGAACCCTATTTCCCTTTATACAGACAGCAGTGGACGGCTGAGGGTCCGATGCTCCATGAGGACCGCTTTTTAATCCAAAGCCTCCTCAGCACAACCTTCAGGGAATGACTTCTGAGGGGCATTTCAGAGGCACACCATAACATTCCTCCTCCGGCCCATGAAGGCCCATGTGCATCTTATAATGAGGACTGCATTTAGTGGTCTTCAGGAGTCTCCCAGAACCTTGGCAGACCCAGCATTGCTTAGGAGTCCAAGTCCAAACTCATCTGGGCACCTCACGGTGAACTTTAGCTGCAAGTCCTCAGTTAAAAGCCAAGAAACAAGATTCGATGGCTCAGAGTACACACTAATTCTGGAAGGCAGTAGGATGATAGGAAGGATCAGATTCAAGGAGACCCAATCCTAGGGCAGACGTTAAATACTACGGCTTCCTCCTGGGATCAGGGACACCTGGGGGTAGATGTGAGCATCAGAGGGTGCAGATCGGCTGGCTCTTCCTGAAGCTTCCTTCAGCAAATGCCCCTTGTCCTTAGCATCCCCAACTTTGAAGTCTCCATTCTAGCTTAAACTTCACCCAGTGTCACAGCCCACCCTCTGGTGATGCTTGGAGGGTTTCTGACAGCAACACGTTTCTGGCCTCCCAGGTTTGCCTTGACGCCAGCCCCACAGTTCTGACATCCAACAGAGCTTTAAAAGGATCATCACGTGAGCAAGGCCAAGGTCTGCCCCTCGAGCGAGCCACACACGGGGAACCTGCTCAGACCTTGGCTATGGCAGCCCGAGTGCCTGAACCCCACAGCACAGGGAAACAAACCCTGGGGACGTAGGATTCCTAGGTGGTCTTGAGCAAGTAGTGCATCCTGGGTCTCTCGGAAGTCTGAGCCTGGGAGGCTTTGAGTTTTGCTGGTTGCCAAGAATGCCCTTAATGGCCTTTTTCTACTTTCCTGGTCAAAGCAGGAAACTCAGGGTCTTGTGTGACCAGGGAAGTGCTCACACACTTTTGGCTTATTAATGGCAATCACCTCATTAGCAACAAAACCATCACTGGCTGAGATTTTAAGTACACCCGTTTTCTGCAGAACATAAAATTCAAGTCTTTCCACTGTGTTCTGCTCTGAACTCACTGGAATCTAGATAAAAGCAGACAGCAACTCCAGTGCTACCTAAATGCTATTTTGTCTTGAAGTTCTCTCCAGATAACTCTTCAATCTCTGCCTCTCAAGTCTCTGGAGAGACAAAGTGGAGCACAAGTGGCAGCAGGTCCTCAGCTCCACATGATCCGCTTTTCCATCTAAAGCCTCATCAGCACAACCTTCTCTGTCTGTGTGCCTATCGGGATTGTGGTCCTCTGAGGTCAGGCTCATCCATTAACTTGGCTTGGACCATCCTAGGCTGCCTCCATCCCCACGCCTCTAGACTTAACTTGTGCCATAAGCCAATTCCAAAGGCTTCTAAAGTATACCAGGTGTCTTCACAGCAGTGGCCCCACTCCTGGTGTTTAGTTTTCCATTGTCTTGGCAAAACACCCGAGATAGACAGTTTGTGAGGAGGAAAGGTTTAGACTTGGTTTTCTGAAGGTTTGAGTTGATGGTCACTTAGCCCCAATTGCTTTGGGCCTGGGAGGGAGGGAGAGCATCAGGGAAGAAGCAAAGCTAGTCACCTCACTCAGGAAGATCAAGGGAAGGACCAGGAGCCTAACAGACCCTTCAGGATCTGCCCCCAGGAACATTACAGCCTTCTACTGGCACCACACCCCCCCACACAGGGTGCCACAGGGTGCCACCAAGCCTTCAGTGCAGGACCTTCGGGGACCATGGTAGAGCATGTACATCTATTCCATTGTTACAAACAGCTCACTTTTAGGTGTTAATTTGGATTAGTCAACAGCTGGAGAACTGGAAAAGTTGGAGTTTTGGATACCTCTATGTATGTGTTTCTAGAAGAAATGGAGTAGACCAAGCATGAGAGATTGGTCCCCACATGGAGGAGCCTTTTCCATTGTTTGGGGTCCTGCACGGAACAGGAATGGGTTGAGCCTGGGGGTGGGATGTTCTCTTAATCCTGTTCTTGATCAGGACTCCAGGATTGACACAGGCACCCTCTACCCACCTCAGCAGTTTGAAGACTTTCACTAGGATAAAGCTTCTCTGAGGTTCTCAACATGTCTAGCTTTAAGATGGCCTGTCAGGGCCTTCTCAGCCTCTGTAATCAAACAAGTTCTCTTAAATCCTGTCTCATACTTACTCAGATGAGTTCTTTGACAAAAACATAACATGAATGGCTGTGGGTCCAGGGCTCTACAGGATCTGTTTTCCCATCTGAAGCCTCATCGACACAACCTTCTCTGTCTTCATGGCTAGTCAGGGGTCTACAGATATTTATATATCTCCTGCCAATCTTCCCTGTAGATCTTTGACTTAATAGGCTTTGGTACCAAGAACAATTCTAAAGGAACCAAGTTTTAAGGCACTTCTGAAACTGGCTCTCTAATCCCATCAGACCTAAAATTTTAGTGATTCTAATCCCGTAGTAGAGAGAACACACTGGTCACTCTTGACATGAACTACTTAAGATATGCCAGTTTAATGTATTTGACCATCAGATTGCAGACAAGGTGAAACAGGACTCCTGGTGACTCCACGTATGCCTTTAAACATTTGTGGAAGAGGGGGATATGATAGTTTTGAGAAATTGATGGAAGGGCGAGCTCAAGATTTGGTTTGCCAAGTCCACATCAATAGCCCGAGAGCTCGGGGCAGTCTACAGCCACAGAGCTGGAATTAGTTGAATCCAACAAGCCTGCTCATTGTCCAAAACCTCATGAGCCAGTCCCCCTCAAAAGCACATCTAGTATCTTGTGGTACTTCAGATACTTTTGTTGGCATAAAACTCATTAAGTGTTAATTAGGGGAACTATTTGAAATGCTTGGTTTTTAATTCCTTTGTAGATCAACAGGAATTTAAAACTTGAAGTGTTTTAGTGACACAATGAGTACTCCTTGGTTTACCTAAGAGTGCATTATTCTTTCCCCATTTAACTGAGTTCTCAGGATTGGATGCTGCTGCCTGGGGTGGGTGGCTTTTCCTCAGTGTATGTCAGAGCTCCTTCCTCATGGAAAGATGGATCCGAGCAGGAGAACCAGGCTGGGACCATGAGAACTCAGTTCTCTTGGCATCTGCCAGCCATTCCAAGGTGAAAGACCATTTTCCCCAATCCCTTTTAACTGGAGCCCTGTTCTCCATTCTGCTTCTCATTCAGGGACTTCCTGAGCCGGGTTGGCCTCTATTTCTGTACGAAGCAGCTGGGGAAGGAGTGCTGGTCCACCCCCAAATTCTGGGAAGCACAGCATGTATCAGAGGGACACGGGGAATGGTACCAAGATGAAGATGTGGAGAGAACTAGGTTTGAAGTCCAGGAACCTGCGGTCACTGGGAGCTAGAGCTCTGATCAGGAGGCAAGAAGTAGGTTTCCCCCAGACTTCAGTGCTGACCCCACGTGGAGGAATGAATTCCCACAGCAAAGGATAAGAAATATACATTCGACATTCACAGCCAAGCCCTCGGATTCCAAGTCAGTCTATGGCGATGACCAGGATGCTCAGGACTGTCACTATTTCATTTGAGCCAATTTCCCAAGGACAGACCAGAGAGTACCTCAAAAAAAAAAAAAAGGAATGATGGTTCTTCATGGAAGACCCTAAGCAGCAAAAATTGTTTGCCCAAATCTTGGTCTGAAGGGCTTCTCTGGCAGAGAGAAATCCTAGGCGTGGCCCTGGATGCCTGGCTGCCTGCTCCAGGAGCTGCTTCTAGGAGCTACAGAGGCTGTCTCCACCTGAAGACTCTCCTATTATAATCACACCCGAGTATTGTAATCTGGTCTGAGATCTGTTGCCATCTTTCCAAGGGCATTGGACAGGTGTCCCTCAGCCATCCTGTGTGAACCAACTTGTCTGGTTAAGTGATTGGCAATACCAGTCTAGGGTCAGACTCACCGACTCCGCCAAAGTCATTGGGATTGTGCTGCAATAATAAGGATTTGTTGGAATGAGAGTTTGGCAAGACAGTTTGGCACATCGATTCCCAAAGCAAGATTTATTTTTTAATCCTGATTAAGGGAAAGCACGTACCATTTCATGACATGCCTTCTCTCCCTTTCACATTTTTGCCAAAGAGACATTGATGTATTGACAGGAAACTGTTAGTCATAATTGCCCCCACCCCATACAATAACATCCAGGCATAAGTAGGCATGACTTAGTTTAGGTCCAACATAGCCGTCAAGTTACATTCTCTAAACACTTGAAGGAAAGGTTTGAACAAATTAGAACATGTCTGTGGTGCCATAATTGAAAATTTCATTGAGGCCATCGAGATGGTGAGACCCAAGAATCTAGCATAGACCACCACATCCAGTCCAGCTTCTATGGGAGTTGTATGGTATCAGAGGCGAAGGAATCCCAACGCTCGGGTGCCCAAACTTCAAGTTGTGTTGTCAACATAACTGTCCTCACATCATGAGACATGAGACCAGAGACGTGAGGCTCTTGTGCTAAACTTCAACCTAGGAAGTACCCCCGCTTATCTTACCCTGTTCAGTTCTGGATCCCCAACACCCTTTCCCCCAATCACAATCAGAAGTCATCCAAACCCCATTGGGATGGTCTAAAACAACTGGGACTAGTTCCCAGCTTGAGCAGAGTACCACCTCCCACAGGCCAATAGCCAGGGTTACTCTAGAGAATGCTACCCATTCTCCCCAAGGTCTTGACCCCAGCTCAAGACCACAGACTATTTCCTGGGTCTAGAAGGGCAACTGTCTGGCACTTGTCCTGCTCTAAAGAAATAGATGATCTACGCAGGGTAGATCATAAGAGGGCTATCCTCTTTACTTTGTCTTTCAACAAAATCCATTACGTTTCCTTTCCTGTGGACTTTGAAGTGCGACATAAAGGTCCGCGGCATAGAATACTCAGTCAACAAGCAGAGTTGCCACAATAACACATTAGACCTTAACACTGACTGGGGGGAGTTCCTGGTGGCTTTCCTCCAAGAAATAATTCTAAGCCATTTTGATATAAGCAATGTCTGAGAAGACTCATCTTTAGAGCTTTATCCAGATCTTTGCTGGCTATGTTCTGAGAGAATACTACCTTTGCTTCAGTGAAAACAGGTATTTCCTTTGGGGAAAGGGCTATGTATCAAGTTTCATGTAAGAAAAAAAAAAAAGCTTATGAACAGCCAACGGTGACTTCTGCTTTCAGAGTCCCTTAAGTCAACCTAAGATTTCAGTCAAATTAAGGTCACAGGCAGAATAGCAAAAGCCAATAGCAAATGAGTCTAGAGATGACCAAATTTTGATCCTTTAGAATCCAGACTGGGGAAGTCTCAAATTGCATTTGATGAACACTCTGAACCCAAGACAAGTCCAGTGATTCAATTGCCAATGATATGACGAATCCCTCACTCGGAGCTTGTTACCACAACTAATGATTTCTGTCCATAAAGAACTTAAAATACTCTGCTTCGTGATGGTGTCCCATAATAGAGGGGATATGTGTTTCCAGCAGGAAATGTGCACTATTAGATACAAGCAGCATTTCTAAGCATTAGATCTCAGCCAAACATGGGTAAGGAGGTGATCTTGTGTTGAGGGATCTACAGCTGACATGAACACACTAGTGGCAGTTACATGTCCTTCATAAAACCCCAATGAGGACGAAAGCTTTAGAACAATTGAGACAATTGCATTTTAGAGTATAAAACTGGAGTCCCCCAAAGAATTCCTATTCCTGCTCTTATGTGTGCCCAGGTATCAGGAACCCACATGCTCATTGATAAGGTCTTACTTCCAGAAATGAGCTGCAGTGAACACAGCCACAGAATTTTCTACTCCCAGCTAAGCTATCACCAAGTCCAACCATTTGCAAATATATTCACATATATCTGTAGGTAAGACCATCTATGAAGCCAATTGTTTTTAGGTAATACCATACCTGGGGCTGAAAATGGAAATACTCAGAGTGCCAACACCTTAGCCTGTTCACAAAGGCCACCGTATTGGACCACATGCTAGTGAGATGGTTCAGGATGAGCTAGAGACCCAAGATACATTTTCCTGAATGATACTTTTATAAACCACCCCCTACCCTAGCACATCCAATTACGAAGATTTTGGTAAGATAGCTATTAAACATTTAATAAGCTTAGTCTATAAAACATTTAACATTTTGCCAGGCATGGCGTCAGTATTAGACGAGAGGACACATGCCAGTGTTTGTCAGAGATTCTTGAATGATGCCCAATTCCTGCTTGGACTCCATTCTCTGCCTTGGTTTACCTTGATCTGGTCTGCCTACCACAACAAACCTTCCACTCCTCCATTTTAAGCAGTATTGTTAGTAGATCCAAGGCAAAGAGCAAGCCACATTTTGACAGGTTCAAGGTATTTGAAAAGTCTCAAGCCACTTGTGTTAGATGAGAAGCCATATAACATCCACAAAGTGACCATGATTTTCACAAGTAGAAAATTTTATAGAAAATGAACTTTATAGAAGATGAATTTTCAGGGAAATTCACAGGAGTATATATAATCCAGCCCTGGGGTTAGCAAAACCACATTTAGCTGAATGAATACATAGATTTGAGGTTGGGTAGGTGTCCCCTCAAACACATTTGAGAGCTAACACATGAACGTGCTGTGTGACACCGAACTAGACACAAGGAACACAGGTCAATGCATATTCTCAGAGTTAGATCCACAGAGCTGCCATGGAGCAGCAAGTTTAGCACACCAAGGTCAGAATACGGCTTCTTCGGGTGTACATCCTCAGCGTCCTGGGACCATCAGAGACCAAGATGGCCAATTGAGCCAAGATGCTCAGCAGATACTTGCTATGGCAGTGGCAGATGAGGGGCAGTATCTGTGCTAGTCTAGGGGCCATGTGAGGTGAATAGAACCCTCAGAGGGCAGGGTATAGATTTGTACTTCCACTTCACGAGGCTTCTGGGGGAAGGAAGGCACACTGCCCCTCTGTCACCCGGCATGTATACCCAAACCACTTCTGGTTCCAGGCACAGAGGTATCTTGCCCTAAGAGAAATCCTCCATGCTAAGGGGACAGGGTGATTTGCATCACAGCCCCAGAGGCTTTAAGGCAGCTGGATGCCTCTTGGCCCAAAATGCAATCCAGTAGTTCGCTACACACCTTTAGCTGTTTGCAGTCTGCAAGCTAGTCATAAGGCTGCTTGGGGTACCAAGGCAATAGGGATTTAGTCCTTGTTCCTAAAGCTAGGCTTCATTACCATAATGACATTGATGACCTAAACCCTTTAAGGATGACATAAGGAAAGCTCTATCCCCCTTCCTATGGAATGTGGGGACCAGGCTCTGGTGTGACCCCTGCCTTGCTCTCTGCTTTTGATACAGAAATAAGTCCAGCAGTGCCTCCAATTGAGAGGGGTATCTAGTCCCCCATGAAGCATAGGCAGTCTGATACCCCAGGAAGGGATTAGATTCAGCCTTTCCTTATAAATTAGTTCATTTTAATGTTCAGCTTTATTTTTTTAAGACACTTTAGACAAGTGACAAAAGTTCATGGGTTTGTTTTTTTTTATGTGTGTGTGTGTGTGTGTGTGTGTGTGTGTGTGTGTGTGTGTGTGTGTGTCGGGGGAAGCACTAGGACATTTTATCTCCATATTGTCCTCAGAATGGAGATGAGAAGGGAAATAAAAGGATTCTGCAGAAAAGTCCAGTGAATGGGTGAATGCCAAGGTCCAAGGATGCTCAACAGCCACCCATAGAACAGTGGGTATTTGGTCAGCCAACCCTGTCTGGTTCCTGCCACTGAGGTTATCTTGAAAGCAGATGGGAAAGCCTCCTTGCAGAGCAGGTCTCCCACCTTTCACAGAGAGCAGAGAGAAACCAGAGCCTAGGACCTGGGAGAGCTGGTTCTTAATTGCACTCTGGACCCATCTCACTGGGACACTGGGGTTGGCTTTGACTGACAGCACTATGCACACACGGAGACCAGAAACCAGGTGTGTCTTAATTACTCTGCCTAAGCTCATGAGTCAAGAATCTTTGACATACTACAGGAGGCCAAGCTCAAGATGTCATTGAGAGGAAAACACAATTAGATGTGGACAAGAGTGTGATATCCCCAGAGTTCTGAGAACAGGATGTGGTTGGGTATAAAATTGAGCCTCCTGCATCAGTCCTTCCACCCTGACAGGAGTGGACTGGGCGCCTGGGCCAGGATGCCAGCTCAGGCTGTGGGGGAGTTGCCAATTGAGGCCTGAGGGCACAGCTGGCCAGGCTCCCTGCAGACACAGAAGGCTGGGTCAGCATTGGCCTCAGCATCCTGGGTTCCTGAAGACACAAGAGGAAGTGCACTCTTCTTGCTTCCTGCCTGTAAATTGCCACCCCTGCTCCTGGATCCAGTGCAGCATGTGCCCTTGTGTGTTCACAGAAGCAAAGTCTTAATGTAGAGCTTCTAATAGCTTCGAGCTGGAGGCAAGAGGGACCTAGGTGGATGGTAAGCTCCACTTGGCCACAGACAGCTGGACTCTGGCTCTCCCCCACCCTGCCTGCCTGCAGGCATCCCATCAAAGTGTGAGGGCAGGTGGTGCCCCTTGCCCTAGGAGGACCATCTGCTTCCTGTTGAACTGGGAGACTGGGAGATTCAAGACGCTAGAGAAGTCCATCTCCAGCTGCTCCATGGCTGGGGATACAAGCCGAGGGAGTACTGCTCTCAGGTGAAAGAGGGAACTTACTGAACTTTAGTATTGGACAGACTCAAATTTGGGAGCGTTGAACAGAGAACAAGAAAGTACATTGGGGTCAAGCCTGCTATGGTGGTGGCAGCAGCTGCAGCACTGGTAGGCTGCAAATAGGACATCTAGCATGGAAGAGCCTGTAGATCAAAAAAGCAGCCTGAACTTAGCAAAATCAGGGGCTGCCCAACACCCTGGTATTGAAAAGTGCTTTTTTCTTCTCAATTGGCAAGTGGAGAGTGGAAGCAGAAGCCACATTTAGGCCACCATCTTGTTCCAGCACATTCCTACTACTCATGGTCTAAGGTGGACCTAGATCACGTGTGAAATAGACACAGTAGATTGTACCCAGGTATTCAAGTCAGAAAAGACAGGGAAGTGCAACATGCTCTTCCTTTGAGTCTGGTGGCTCATGGGATAGGCTAAGGAGGACCAGGAAACAGATCAGGCAAGTGTGAGTACACTCGGGGAATCCAACCCTCCCCACACTCTGCTGCCCATAAATACAGACTCCCCAGGCTTATTTCCTAGCCCATGAAGGGGATTCTTGGGAGGCTCCTAAGACCCAGGCTCCCAGCCCAGACTGGCATCTTCCTGGCCCCAGGAATGGGCGATCTCTTCAGTGAAGCCCTTGAGGCCCAGTGAGTTCCAGAAACTGGAACATCTTTCATAGAACTGTAGGAGCCCTACCCTGGGGGTGCATCCATATGATCTTGTCCAGACAGAATTTCCTTTGACAGTTATTCCAACTTACCCGTGAGAAGGAAACAGCTATTTCAATCAGCTTTATTTCTAACCACTCCAGCTACCAGCTCAGCAAGCAACACAAGAAAGTGGCCAATACAACCCAGCCCTTGCTTTCTTGGTACATAGCACCGCCCCTCCCCCGCAAAAAAATAGAACAGATAGACACAGGCAATACTGTCTGTTCTTGTGGACTGTTTGAGACTCAGTGGAGACAGTTTCATTAAAAATCTTCTTTCCTTAGTGCCAGATGCGGTTCCTGGTTATTTCTTGGTTTTAGTGCTGGCAACTGCTGCGCTCACCCTTCCTGTTTTTGTGGTAATTAGCATCCTAGGTGTTGTAGTAGGCACCAGGTATTTAGATGCTGTATTTGACTTTGCTTTCATCATCGCCCTTTCCCCTTTTCTGTGAGTGCTAGGGAGGGATCTAAGGAGAAACTAGGTTCACAGGGTAGGGATTCTGAACTAAAGCCACCAAAAACCAGAAGACCTTCTCCACCAGTTAGCCACATTCTGGATGTCAGCTGTACTCTAATACAGAGAACAGGTGAGAGAAAACCTCCAAATGACAAGCAGCCATGGCTGGAGAGGGTCTTGAGTCCCACCACTGGATGCCCACTTCTATAGCAAGGATTAACAGAGGCTGTGGATACCACACCAAAAGGGGTCTCCATCTAGATCACTCTAGGACACTTTAGCAACAAGGCTATGTGCCCTACGAAGCCTCACACATGAGAGTGGAAAAGAAATCCATCCCAACAGATGCAGAAAACCCGTCACAGGACTATGACATGTACGAGGTAATTGGCTGCCTCCTCGAGGTTGTTATTCACCAGCAACCGACTCTTAAGGTATTTCCATTTCATCTACTTTAGTATTTGAAAGAGAAATGGTCTCTGAATTCCAAGCACACAAAGCACAATTGAGTTAAGGAAGTTGGCACAGGATCTGAGTGCAAAGTCAATAATGAAATGAATGTTAAGAACCAAACAGGAATCTCAAATGAAAGATGGTGATTAAGATATCCAGTTGTAGGGCTGGGGATGTGGCTCAAGCAGTAGCACGCTAGCCTGACATGTGTGCAGCCCGGGTTTGATCCTCAGCACCACATACAAACTAAGATGTGTGTCTGCCGAAAACTAAAAAATAAATATTAATAAATTCTCTCTCTCTTTCTCTCTTAAAAAAAAAGATATCCAGTTGGAAGTCTAGAATAGACTATGCTGAAGCCAGAATCTTAGTTGGAAGAAAAAGTGGCCAGCCTTTAACATTCAGATAGTATTAGAGAATATAAGTATGACCAGAAGATACAAGTAGTCTGGGACAACAGTAAGAATTTATAAATAGGATTTAAGTAATTGGAATTGAGTGTGGAAAGATGCAAGGTAATAGAATGAATAGCCTCTTTAGGGAAACAATTTTTAAGCCTCAAGCATGAGATTGACATTCAGGTACAGGAATCATTCAGAACCCCAGACAAAAAAGATTTAAAAACTCCATGAGACATTGTAGTTTAAGTGTCTCATTGATCCTGTCTTTTCAGAGATTGTTAAGCCCTTAACCCAATGGAAGAGGACACAGATGAAGTTCAAAGTGAAAAAGGAGATCACCACAGATGTTACAAAAATCCAGAGAGTTATGGACTATTTTGAAAGCAGAACAACAAATTGGAAAACCTGAAAGACATAGATCTTGGGAAGTTTATGCCCAAAGATTTATCAAGAGGAAATAGCCTAAGCAGGACTAGTAACTAGTGATATGATAGAAGCAGTTATCAAATGCCTTCCAATAAACAGTCCAGGATCAGATGTATTCTCAGCTGAATTCCAGACATTTAAAAAACAAATGCCAATTTGCCTCAAGTTATTCCACAAGATAGAAAGTGGAACATTTACAGATCCATTCTAGGAATCTAGCATCACTCCATCTACAACTGGACAAGGAACCATCAAGAATTGCAGACTGATATTCCGGATGAACTCAGATACAAAAATCCTTAATATATTAGCCAGTTGTATTCAACAGATTAACATCACACAGCATGACCAGCTTGCTTTAATCCCATGGATGCAGAGATGGTTTAACATACAAGTCAATATTTTATCATATTAAGTAGAGTTAAGGACAAAGGTTAGTGATGAAAAGAAAGTCTTTGACAATTCGGCATTCATAATGGAGTTGCTGAAGAAAATTGGGGTAGGAGCTACCACATCATAAAGATTATGACAAACTCAAGGCCATCAACATAGTGACTGGGGAAAACGTAGCATTTCCTTTAAAATCTGAAAGGCAAGAATGTCTACTCTATTCCTTTTCAATACAGTACTAGAAATACTCGCCAGAGCAATGAGGAGAGGGAAGGAAATGAACAGTAGGAAAGAAAGCAGATTCAGTTTGTAAGTACGATTTTGTATTCAGAAGATCCAAAAAAAAAAAAAACTACCAGAAGTCTGCCAGAGCTAATGTATTCAGCAAGATATCAAAGATACCTGAGACCCTGTTCATCCTGTTCAAAATTCAACTCAGAAAAAAAAATGGATCAGAGACCTAGGAATTAGACCAGAAACTACCCAAGTCCTAGAAGATGTAGGGTCAGTACTCCAGCACATGGACAGAGGCACCGAGTTTCCACAATAAGATCCCTAAAACTCTTGACATTATTTCCTGAGCTAGCAGCATGCTGTCAAGTTAGAAAACCTCTGCACAGCAACAATGTTGAGAGAATCTTAGAATGGAAGTCTTTGCTAGTTACTTTTAGGGTACCAGGAATTGAACCCTGAGGTGCCTAACCCCCAAGTCACATCCCTAGCCTTTAGTTTTTGACACAGGATCTCGTTAAGTTGCCCAGGGCCTTGCCAAGTCTCTGAGGCTGGCTTTGAGTCGAGATCCTCCTGCGTCAGCTCTTACTCTTGTGATGGAGGATTCACATCCACGATGGATAGAGAACTCAAAACGTCACACCAGAAATAACGACCCAAACAATGGGCCAATGAAGTAAACAGACACTTCAAAATACAAATGATTAGTAAAAAAAAAAAATGTTCAACATTCTTAGCAGTTAGGGAAATAAGCCCGATTTCTTGTCACTTCAGTTAGAATCTCATTAACAAATGCTGGAGAGAATGGAGGGGAAGGAACACACTGCTGAAAGGATTCTAACATAGCCAACTAGTAGTGGAGTCACCGTATGATCTAGCTGTGCCACTCTTTGGTATTTATCCTCAGAAATTAAAAGTCATACTATAGCCATACACGCATACCCATGTTTATAGTAGCACATTTCACAAGAGCCAAACTATGGAATCCACCTTGGTTTCCATCAATGGATTAAAAAAGTGATGTATATACACAATGGACTTTTATTTAGCCATAAAGACATTTAAGGAAAATAGATGGGACTTGAGAACATTATATTAAGCAGAAAACCCAAACTTGGAAGGTCAAGGGTCATGTTATCTCATGTGGAAGCAGGAGGGGTAAAGGGTATGGGGAGGTCTTGTTTTAAGAGAGGAAAAATCAGTAGAGAGGGAAGTTGCAGATACCTGGGGAATGATTGCTTTTGTCATCTTTTGCACCTCTATGACCAAAAGACCTGACAAAGACAATTTTAGAGGGGAGCAAGTTTATTTGAGGGTGGACATCATGGTGGAAGAGGGTGGAAGAGGAAAGTGGCTAAGGACAAGGGCAGGAAGAAGTGATCTGTTTGACAAAGACTAAACCCCAGAGGTGCACCCCAAGGACCCACCTCTTCTAGCCACACCCTACCCACCTACAGTTAGCACTCAGTTAATCCTCATCAGGGGATTAATTCAGATTGGGTGAAGGCTCTTGCAATCCAGTCACTTCCCTATTAGACCTTATGCTCTCTCTCAAGCTTTTGGGGGACACCTTACATTCAAACCCTAACATGATATTGGCCAAGTTACATTGCTATGTTGCATGCAACAGTGAGTCCCAGAGAAGGGACCACTTCAGAGCACTCTTCCTTCCAGCCAGTCCTGTGAAAAGTTGTTCATGCTTCCAGACACCTTCTCTTTCAGAAGGAAAGGACTTCAACTTCTCTCAAGTGGGAGCTTCCTTGCAGCGAAGCCTCCTGTGTAAATGTTGGGTGAGCGTCGGAGGAAGAGACCACGAAGAGACTGTCTCATGCAACAGCAAGGGGTTTATTGGGGGTCCAGCATGCTGGGGCTCAGAGCTCACTTGAATATTGCAAAGAGCCCCAAGTACAGCTTAAGCAGAGCTTATATACTTTCCTTAGAGAGGGCAGGGAGGGAAGTTCATTGATGGTTCAGGGCGAGTGGGCAGTTTGCATGCAACCAGGTAAGGGAGTACATTCTGCAGTTTGGCAGTTGGGGACAGCACATTCTGGGAATAAGATTAGCAAAGAGTTCTCAAGATTATTAACCTTTCACCTGGAGGTGGGGGCAACAGCAGTTTTCCTCTGGGTGGGGTTCCCTCGGGATATACTTCACAAGGCCTGCTGGGGTCCGACTTTCAACAACATGTAGCTGCAGGTGGACGTGGCCATGCTCCCCCCTTTCAGGGCACAGGATTCTAGATACATAGAACATTCAAGGTTTTCTAATCAGAAGACTTCAATGGTTTTACAGGGGGTTATAAGCCAAGGCACTTTGCCAGCAGTATCTCCAGTGGTAGATTTTCCCTGTTGCTGGTTAAAGATGCTGAGGATGGCTTCCCTACTGTTAAGTGCTTAACATTGCATTTTAAGCATGTAGCTAAAGGTATTCATGAGCTGTGTTGAGGGGACCATTGTCATGGCATGCAGGTTAGTTTTCTTATAGGATTAAGCTAAAAATTGATCTCCCCTTCATATTCTTGCTGTGTTATGGTCATCGTCAATGGGGTTCATTGTGGTATATTTGTACATGCACAGGAGTGCCTTGTTAATTTCATTCTGCCCTTCTCTCCCTTTTCCATCCCTCCCCCTTGCCCCTTGCTCCCCCCATCCTCCACTCCAGTTTCATTTTTTAAAAACCACCTTGATATGCTGGACATCAGAAAGCCACACATTGACTCATCACCTGATGAATTCAGTTTGTTTAAATTGCTGTACTGTGAGCCTCGGAAATCTGTATTTCATTTCTCCTGCTCTACCAGTATTGTCCTAAAGCCATTTTCATCAGGAGAACCTTTTTTTAAATATATACAGCAAACATAATATTTATTCCATTCTGCTGCCCTTCCTATCCCCCCTACTCCTCCCCTCCCCTCCAAACTAATGTGACACACTTTTTTTTCTTTTTCTCATCACAACATCATACATGTATTCTGTATAACGATGTTTTTCTCCTTTCATTTTTCAACTGGAGAATCTTTAGTCAAATGAGCCATGCCCTAGAAGGAGTGGGAGAATTCAGAAGTTTGGAATCCTGATAACTTATGGGTTTGGCATAATCCTCAAATGATGTTAAAGAGAAGTTGTTCACAGAAGATTCTTTCATGATCTGACCTCAAATCCCGTTAGTAGTAGTCAAAGTTTGAGAAGTTACGGGAGGTGCTGCATTCCATAGGTCTCAAAACGGCCTTCAGAAAACCTAGGACTCTGAGACAGTCATAGTGAATGAAAAATGGTCAGAAGAGTCCTCTTATGCCTACTTAACCAGTTGGGGGACTAGAAAGTTCTATGGAGGCCATGGACTCAGGAAAGCAGACTGGTTATTGGGCAAGCTGGTCCATACAGACCAGCATTGGTTCTGAAGTGCCAGCCCCTCTGCTTGCTAAGCTGAGATATGCCCAAGGGGGCAAGCAGTGCCCCAAGTCTCAGAGCAGAAGCAGACATTCAGCCAACATCAATGCAGAGTAGTTTTTCTGCGAGTGTAACCCCTTGAGCTCCTCCTTAACGAGGACCCTGGGGCATGCTCCCCTTAGTGGAGCCCATATCTGTTCTTCGGGGTCCTAGGCTTGGTTTCCTGTTCTTGGCAAGTCAGGTAGAAGCCAGCTCTGCCCTTGGTAGCCTCAGCAGCCAGATGCTCAAAGGCCAAGTGAAGGTCTTCACTGGCGCCCCCTGGAGGCCGCTGCTTTGTCGTAGGAGGCTTGTGAGTGAAGGGGCAGATGGAGGAATTTGAAAGAAACTTGGTCCTTCTCAGTCTAGTTCTTTGGGAAGGAATTACTTTTCAACTCTAATGGGTAGGACGTGCACCCGCCTTAGGTTCTTCATTGGCTCCTGCTGTACAGTGCCAGTGTAACCTAGGATGTGACATCCATGGTTCCCTTACCATTGGAGAGGAATGTCACTGCCAAGTCCTTCTCAACACAAAGGTTCTATCCCCACGTCCCCTCTCTGGGGACATAAAAAGCTCAGCCCCCACCATTACCCATAGGGGTGGCTTGTCTTTCAGTAAACATGTACCTCTAAGGGCCACAGGTGCCCTTACTTGTCCTTTAGAAGCTCCTGCTTGAAACACAGAAAAAGTCACAGGCTTCATGGGACACTGGGGGTCTGATTGCAGACCCAAGATAAAAGGGAAGCCAGTTTTCCTTCAATGGGGACAGGAAATATCCTCAGCTATTGGACATGCTTCCAGGCCGTCTGCCCCTTCCAGTCAGGAAGTCCACGTGGGAGGAGGACGCCCCTGTTGACTTCCTGTCCGCTTGTCTGGGAGGATGCGCTTTTGGTCATTTGGTGGCAGATAGCCTGGGTTCCCGAGAAGCTGATACCCACAAGAATGGTCTTCAAGGGCATTAGAGGAAGTGCCTTGCAAGCCAGAGCCACCAGGTGCACCATAACCTAGCCCTAGAAGCTGACCTATACCACGTTGTCCCTTGAAGTGCAGAAGTTATCCCAGTGTTCCAGGGAACTAAAAATGGCCCCCACACCAGCAGACCCAGAAGCATGTGTCACAACACTATGGCCAACAGGTACTTCATACCCCCTGGAGATGGTCACAGACAGGCTTCCTTCATGGCTCTGATGTTCACATGCACTCATCCAGAGGGACATTTGAGGAACGGGAGTGGGGGTGAGGGATGTGCCTCTGTGCATGCCAGGCATTTCAACCCAGTGAGGGGTTTGTTCCCTGTGTTTGGAGACCACACTTGAATACAGCATCACCTCATTCTTGTGTTATAAACACATGGTCCACAGAGGAGGAAATAAGTATGTTCCTTCCAAGCAGTAGTTGGGATCCATCTGAAGCCTGCCTTATCTGTTGACCCTCAGACGGTGACCAGAGGGACAACATTAGATCCGGTGGCCAGTCACCTGGCCAGGCACCACACAGCTGCAGCCCCTTGGATGTGCACATTCCACAGGGCAGCTTGGGGGCAGTAGGTACACAGCTCTTGTCCCCAACTGCAGGCTTCATTCTGAGACCATCACCGAAGGCCAGGCCTTTCCCCTGAGGACATTTCTGAGAAGACAAAGTTCTGGCCCTTCCTGCAGCTAGTAAAGGTTACACTCTGGTCCAAGCCTCTCCCACCCGGGACTTGTGGCATGGAAATGGGCCCAAACTGAGGCAGAAGATAAAGATCTCCCCAGGATGACAGGAGGAACGCCAGCCCTTCCTTCAGGGGACCCACTTGGGGAATAAACGCACATTTATATCGACTTCTGAGGGAAGCCAAGTGTCTGAGACAAGTCTGTTAAGAGTCCTCCGACTTCTACTTTCACAACAGAGAATTCTAGAAGCAGAAGGGAAGCACCCTAGGTATGTGCAGGAGAACCCCAATTCCAAGGGCAGCATCTCGGCAGCAGGGGTGTTGTCTGTGGCCTACCAAGGTCCCCAGGGGAAAAAGGTGATGAAAGATGACAGAGCCTTTCGTCCCGAGAGGCCACCAAGGAAGGCCCACTCCTCCTGGCCCCGAGTCTGCTCGGGACCCAGGTACAGAATGCAGAAGGCTACAGTCAAACCAGAGCACCAAGGGGCTGCGATCCCAGGGAAATACTGGGCTGTTCCCCACCAGTGTCCCTCCAGGAGGACCCGCCTCAAGGCCCTCGGGAGGCCAAACGGCAAGATGATCAAGGTGCAGGTGTCCAGAGCAGAACTGTTCCTGGGCCCACTTTGAGATGCAACTGAGGAAAACACACCACCCTCAGGGACATCTTTCCAAAGAGGCCATTCTGTCCCCCTCAAAGTTCAGAACATGGGGGATGCAGAGATGGGACCTATTCCTTCAGTCCTGGGCCATCCGACAGTGTCACAGGATGTGAAGGGGGAGTTAGCGGTATGTCTGACAGAAGTGGAGCTGCGTAGTGTGTCCCATGACCCCACCACGAGCCCAGTGGCAGGCACTGAAACCAGATCTCCCTGCCCAGGTTCCAGGAGAGCCACATGGTGGCCCGACATCTTTCTCCACTTCTCTCACAGAAGTCGAGCCAACAGACAGCCAAGGGACCACCCATCCCACTTCTTGACCTAATGGACCTGCACAGGAGGAAGGAGTCCAAGGGCACGGGAGGACCCGGGAGTGGGCTCTTCTGGTCAAGGATTGTTCCAGACTCCTCTCTTGATGTACCTGAGGTTTGGCTTTGCAAAGGACCTGTAAGAGCTGACTGTAAACTCAGGATTCCACACAGGGAGGTAGCATGGGGACAGGTCGTTAAAGCTGTCACCAAGGTTTCTGCCACAAACTGTCAAAAGCTCAAGCCAGGAAGTGAGGAACCTGGGCCCCCTTCCTGCCAGCCAATGAGTACTGGGCACTGGGCCACATTCTGCCCAGGTGGGCTTGGGTTTTAGACATAGAGAAAATGTCATAAAATAATGAGCTCTTTCTACTTACACCTCCTAGGTGGTCACCTCCTAGCAATCGTTTTTGGAAGAACTCAGGGATTTTTTAGGCAATAGCAGTTCTACACAATTTTACCTTCCTCCTGACAGGGAGAGTTGTTTGCCACATGCCAATTTTCTTCTAAAGAAAATCATCTTGAAGACATGGGATTCACAAGAGTCCTTGGCAATTTCTAGGAAACCCAAGAGACCAGAGCACCTCAGGCCATGTGGCTTTGACACAAACCCCAGGAAGTCTCTCTCCTGGATTTCCTACCCCTCTCCCTCCACTATGAGTGAAGGAGGTAGGAATCTATTTGAAGACTGGACTGCTGGCCATTTCTCCTCCTTGGAGAGGTTAAAGCATCTGCAGTTTTAAGTTCCCTGTGGAACCTGGTAAGAGGACCACCTTTGGTTTGCCTAAACTGCCCCCAGTGACCCTGCCCTAGACACAGGATGCCACTTCTCACCCACATCTTGTTCATGTTCAGGGAGGAAGAGGGAACCCCCTCCTTTAGAAAGGGGGATATTTTCATCAAGCCGAGACCGTCTCTGGCTTAGGCCGATTCCAATTCCTTTCAATTTTAGAGGAATTTCAAAGAGTCGGTATGAGCCAGAGTTTACTACCCAAATCTGTTTCTGAATGTCAAAGCAAGTGGCCATGCTTGAGTACAGACAGCTCCCTCTAAGAAAGAGGAAATCTTGCACAGGCAATCTTTAGACACTAAAGTAGGTGATTTGACAAGACTCTGTGGCTCTTCTGGCCTAGGAGTGACACTCTAAGCTGTGGGTTTGCAAAGCTACAGCAGGTCCTCAGATGGGCCTGGGTTCTGATCCATAACCCATGCCCTGGCTACTGTCATAGCTCTTGGTTTTCCACGTATCTTTGCATGCTACTTCTGTCTGGTTTTGAACTTGTATTTTCAGAATCATTGTTCGAGGCTAGAGGATAATGGATCATTGGCTGTGTTTACATACCCCATATCATGTTGAATTATTATTCTTTTATACCTGTTCACTCGAGGTTTACCATGAGGGGATGCGGACTTTAAGGGAATCAATTTTCTGTCTCTATCGAGATGATTGGTGTGTGTCTTAGATTGCGTGAGATGTATCCCGTTCATCGAATCACGAATGTCAAACAACCTTTTGTCTGCAGGTCAGAACCAGCTCCATCATGGTGCCAGGACCTTTGATGTGATATTGAACTTTACTGCAAGTATTTTGAGGATTTTTGTATTTATGATGGTGTTACTTAGTGACATGTCTGCTCCCTTCAACACTTGACCCCGGCCAGCTGCATGGCTAGGGTCTCATACCACAGATCTTCCTATCGTGTTGATCTGCTAGTGCCACAGTTTACACCAGTAACCAAAAGGGGGTTTGCCATTGCTCAGAAAGCACCCTCAGGGCAGTCTCCCCCAGAAGGATGAAGTGATCAGGAAGGTCTATTCTAAGCCACATTGGCTTCCACGTTTTGGCTACACCATATTCAGCCCCTGAGAATCAAAGACCAATAGCAGCCATGAAAACCAAAGCAAATAGAAACTCAGTTGAGAGTCACCGTCTAGAGGACCTGGCAGAACTGAGTTCCTGTATAGCTCCCTTTTGTCCCCTCATGGTCTTTATTTGAGGCCTCATCCCAGTCAACAGTAAAGAGAACAGGCCTTGGGCAGCACCCACCTCAGGGTGAATTCCGTTTCTTCCACAGTTGGACATCTTTCCAGGTGCTGAGCCCTTGGCTTCCCGATATGGAACTTGGAACTCTTCCACACCAGCCATAAGGAATTAAGGCAGGCATTTGAAAGATCCATGGTAAATACCTAATGTTTCTTGAGTAATGGAAGAAAGTTCTCTTCCAAAAATCCTGCTGGATTTACAATAAGATGAGTGGGTTTTGTTATGGCCCCAGAGACAGCATTGAGTAGGAGAAACCGTGTCTTCAAGAATAACTTTACTCTCCATTATTGGAGAGTTGACAGTTGAGGCCAAGTTGGCATCCCCTGCCCCAAGTGAACATCTCCTCCCTTGGGAGGAGCTAGCATGTCCTAGTATAGAGCCCAGATGAATTTGGGCCAAATCTGAGCCCTGTGGCCTGGTCAAATCCCTGCCCCACCTGGATAAGATTTTGCTATCATGTCCCTCGAGTCTAAAAATAACAACTCAGAACAAGTTGACTTGCAGAATGGTATTTCCACACCAACCTTGGTCAAAAGTTAGAGTGAACACCCTCGTCTGTTCCCGATTTTAGAGAAATGCTTTCTATCTCCTCCCATTCAGTCTGATATCAGCTATGTGATCTGTAGATATCCTGTGTTATTTGGGCTTCTTACCATTTTATACCTGTTTATTCAGGGTTTATCACAAAGGGATGCCAAGCTTGAGGCCGCCAATTGTTTGTCTTTAGAGACGATTTTCTGGTGTTTATACTTTGTTGCATGAAACGCATTGCATATATCGACTCGAGTATATTGATCCAACTTGCTTCCTTAGAACAGAACCAACTTGATCATGGTGCACGAGATAGAATACTTGAACTTTGAAATAGTGAATTCCATTGAGGAGTTTCTCATTCATGTTCATCTGGTTTCTTTAGGGCAATATATGTATTCCCTGACTCATGGAGGCAGTAAGTTCTTCAAAGGTCTGGAAATTTCAGCAACCGAATCCATTAAGTCCAGGGTATTTCTCTGGGAACAGCTTATGACTGCTTCAATGTCATTGCTAGTTACTGGTCTAGGCAGGATGTCAACTAAAGTTTGGTAAATTCTTGGAGTCTAGAAATTTTTTCATTTCTTCTGGATTTTTCAGTTTGGGAACATTTTGAGAAGTTGTACACCACTCTCTGGATTTTGGCATTATCTGTAAAAACCTCCCCTCTTGCCAGCTTCTGTTGCATTTTTCCTCAGACAATTTAAATGTTTGTCAATTTTGTGTATCTTGTCAAAGAATCAACCCTTTCCTTGGTCCTTTGCATTGTATTTTTAGCCTCTTTCTGATCTTTATTTCTCGTCTACCAATTTTTTTTGCTTTGGCTTATTGTTTAAGATCTTATGATGCGTCATTAGGCTATTTGAGGTCTGTCCTGTTGTGTACACTCACAGCTATGCAAGTCTTGTTTTACTGTGTTCCAAAGGATCTGGTTGGTCATTTCAGGTTTTCAGATTATTCTAGGAATTTCTTGACTTCCATTTCAACGACCCACTGTTTGCTCAAAGCCTATTGCTTGATCTCTTTGTGATCACATATAATTTCCCCAGCTTCTTTTGCTGTTGACTGTCACGATTTTGTTATGGTTTGATAAAAATGCAAGGTATTTTCAGATTTGTGTTGCCAAGCCTTGAAATATTCATGGCCTCAAGTATGATCATTAGAAAAAATTCTGCATGTTCATGAGAATCATGTATTCTGCAGTCTTTTCATGAATTATTCTGTAGGGCTGTTAAGTTACAGCAGAGAGGAAGGGGAGACAACAGATCTAATGAATGAAGGAAGTGTGGTGTGTGTATAAAGTATCATTTAACCACAGAATGAGATGCCATCCATAGAAAGATCAGGCAGAGATGTTTCTATTGAGCAAAATAAGCTGAACTCCTGACAAGTATTCCATGCTTTCTCTCATGTGGAGTCTCAGATGACATAAAAGGGAATTTTGGGGGGTGGGGGAAGGTAAAGGGGACTAGGGAGGAGTGGTAGAGGGTTTCCAGGTGGGTGGCTATAACCAGAGTTATAAGCATGTATAGAAAGTCAATGAAATCCCTCGACTTGTACTAGCCCTATGCACCCATTTAAGAGACATTTAGGATTTTACTGATTACTTTGCCTCATGTAGTCCGAGAAGCCGGCCCCTCCTCCAGGCTTCAGTTGATCTAGGATTTTAGTAAAAACTGATGTCAGAGGCCTGCTCCTAGGCATGAGGTCAGGGCTCACCTTGGGAGGTCTGCCTGTGGGACAGTGCGTCCAACGGCCAACCCTGAAGTAGATGTAGAGAAAACCCAACATGCCTATTGGACTAGTAGTTGATTGTAGGTGCCTGACCTTAATCCAGAGACAGGATGGGCTTGTGTCTAGGCCAAAAGGTTAGGCAAAGCCACAGGTGGTCCTGTCGACTCAGGAAAGTGGAGGGTGGGGAAGCTGAGGAGGGTTTAATTGGAAGATGGATTGACCCTCCCAGTGGAGGCTGGCCACACTGGAACTACTGTCATTTTGGAGAAGTTAGGCTATGCATCCCTTAGACTCATCCCAAGGGAAAGGGAACACATTAGGGTTCAGGGCCATTACCATTATTGACGTTTGGCCCGATCCCCCTGCACAACTGGCAGGAGGAATCCATGGAACCCGAGTTGGAGAAGTCCAGATCTCTAGTTTCATGGGTGGCTGTAGAGACTGACATAGGTGGATTTTCAGAGAGAATTGCACTGTGGATCTAGAGCTTCCAGACTTGAAGTATTTGGTCTTGTTCTTATGTCTCATCTAATTTTAGATGATATTTAGGTTAGGAGTGAGGAGCCAACACTGTGGAGAGTGCTTTGCCAACATTTGTCTCTGTGCTGTTCAAACTGCACCCAGGAAAGTGCAGGCAGGATGACCCTTGTGTGATGGCTGAGCTAGCTTCCTCCCCAGGTCCCACTTCCCCAATTCCCCTGAGGATACAAACAGCCAGATTCTCCTGCATTCATCAGGAATACTGGATTCTATGTTGGGAAATGGGAATTGCAGGATTAAGATGTAAATTTCTCACTCTGTGCAAGAGTGTCTTTGGAAACCCGTGACCTTCTGCTATTCCAATGCCCATGACAGACAGAAGTCACCGTAGTACGGTATTAAACTTAAAACCTGGACTTGGTTCCAAGTATGACCACTATTAAATGGAACCAGAACATCTTGTAGTCCTACATGAACCAAGTCTCATATGGTATTAGGAAGTGCTTGAAGACTGGTGACATAAGTTTTAGAGGACGTAGTGGCCAGCTTGAAGCTGTTCCTTCTGGGGCTGGGGATGTAGCTCAGCATTAGAACACTTGCCTCTGCTCCCCAAAGCCAAACCACAAACCCCAAAAGGTGCTTTCCTGGCTAGTGCTGCATCTTGTTACAGCTGTCCTTGTTCTAGGACTGAGCACTGTGAGGTGGTTAGCCAAGGATCAGAGCTGGTTAGTGAAGCAGAACTAGTTGGTTCCTGCAGCTGGTGAAGAGCAGGCCGGGTCGGCCTGGCTCAAGCTTCTCGGCACAACAGAGCTAGACCTGGACCTTGAGAGGAGCACCACTTGGAAGTGAAAAAGCGAAGGCAGGTCTTGAGGAAGGCCAAACGGAGCCTTTCTTCTGTTCTTAAGAGTGGGTGGGTCGTTCTTAACAGTGTGTGTTCATGTCTTGGATTTTTAGGGGGAAAAGTGAAAAGATGACAAGGTCATTGCTCCTTAAGAATTTTCTTGCTATCAGCCTCAAACTTTGAGAATGGAGGCTACAAGCCTCCACAAGGGAACCCAGGGAAGAACACACAGACCCCCTCATTCTACCTTTAAAGCATAGCCAGAAAATTTGGAGAACACCAGGCAGCCGATCAAGACCATCTGCTTTTCCCGAGAACCAGTGATGGGCAAATACAGAAGAACTGCGGGAGGGCAGACATGCCAGGTTAAGGAGAGACATCGGAAGACAACCCAGCTCCCCATGGCCCTGACCTGCCTCACTGAAGTGCTGGGGTCAGCATTGATTGGCAGCACTTTGCATGCCCAAATGGCAGGTGACCAGATGCCAGCAAGTCACCTTCCTAAGAAAGTCCAAAGAACATTCCCGTCGTGCCCCAGGAGGCCAGATCTGCACATCATTAGAATCAATACTCCCAGGAGTCTAGAAAAGGGTCTTTGCTTCTATATTATTCTGGTAGCTTCTACTGTGGTTTCATGAGTAGGGGTTTCCCCGACTAATGAAGATTTAATAAGACCTTCCCCCTCAGAGGTGGTAGAGTTCAGAAATTCGTAACCTGACGACTTACAGTTTGAGCGAGTCAAAGAAATCGAGAAGTTAGGCATTGCATTCTTAGGCCATGTCCCTGGAAGTTCTGAGAACAGGGTTGTGTTGTGCAGTGGCTTCTCCACCTGGGCAGGGGTGACCTGCCCCTTGCCTGGAGCAGTTGCTGGAGACCTAAAGAAGGACCCTACACTGACCTCCTGGGTCAGGATCCCAGCTCAGCTTGGGGAAGAGGAGAACAGTTGTCCTCAGAGGCCTGTGACCCATAGGGGCCAGGCTCTATGCCAATATGGAAGGCTGGGGTCAGCTTGAGCTGCATGGGCCTGGGTTCCCAGGGATACAGGAGCAAGGGCAGTTCCTTACTTCCAGACTGCAGATTTCCACCCCTGCTCCTAGAGAGCAGCATGTGCCCCTGACGTGTTCCCAGAAGCAAAGTCTTAGTGCAAAGATGCTAACAGCCAGGAGCCCTAGGCAAGGGGGAACAGAGGGAGTGGAGGGAGAGCCTGACCATTCACCTACAGTCAGCTCCAGCAGGACAGGAGCAACGGATCCCTGGTCCTCCCTACACCCTGCTGGCAGAGCCTGCCATTCGAGGTGGAGGAATGCTGGGGATCGCCACTCATCCCAGTTAATCAGATGAAAAGCTTCTATTTTCACACTAAGTATCTGAAAGCAGGAGGGGCTATTCTCTTGCCTTTCTCAAATATAAGACTTGGAATATATAAAACATTCTTCAAAGTGTTAACAGGAGACCTTTGTGGTTTGACAATGGGTTAAAACCCCAGGGCGCTCTACCAGTATTTTAATCCAGTGGTATCCATTCCCCATGTTTCCAAGTCACTAGTATGGAATTCGGGGCTAGGGTGTGGCTCGGGGGTAGAGCCCTTGCCTAGCACATGTGAGGCACTGGGATGGATTCCCAGCACCACATGTAAAGGTCCGTCGACCATTAAGAAATCAAAAAAGTGAGCACAATACTTTGATTGTTAAGTGTGCGTAGTTTTTCATTGAGCGTATTTAGGGCGAGCGCAGGTTGTCAATTTCCATGTGGGTTGTTCCTTTTCCTTTGTGCTCATTTACAAAAACCAATGCTATGATTGACATGTCAAAGTGACACGTTCATAATGTGATCAGCTGTTGTGCTTAATTTTTAGTGTTGTGTACTTGATAGTGCTGTGAGCCTTTGAGGTGATTCGTGGGTCACTTTTATGTTGTGCCAGCAGTTTCTGCCATGGTTTCATTGTGGGTGATGTATGCACTGAAAAGAGTGCTAGAATTCAGAATTTTGGACCCATCCTGATGGCTTTGAGGCTTGCACAGCCATCCTCAGTAAGTGCTAAGAGGACACGAAGCTCCTGGCAGAGGCTATTTTCATGGTTTCTATGCTCTCTCCAACCCTGCCACCATTAGTGGTCAGATTTTTAGTACTGTGTGTCCACAGTAAAGCTCAGTTAATATTTGTGCCATTATTCTTGCTGAAGGTCATGGCAATAGGGTGCCAAGTCAGCTTCAAGCTTTGCAAGGCAGTTACTGGTGGTATTGGGTTCACTAGGCCCCCCAAGATGACTGCAGAAAGACTTTGAGAAACCAAGTCATACTGAAAAATAGACTGATCAGAGCAGTCTTCTTACACCTGAACCAGTTTAGGTTCTAGAAAATTCCAGAGGCTATGGACTCAGGAGATGAAAGAAGTTATTGGGCAAGCTGGTCAATGCAGCCGGAACAGGATGGGGGTTCTGAACCAACAGCCCATTGCTTAAAGAAGCTCAGTGATGCTCTAAGGGAGTCCAGTGCCCAAGGCCCCAGGGTGAAAGCAGACAGTCAATATCAATGCTGAATAAGTAGTTGACCATAATCCTAACCTGAGCTCATCCTTAAGGCTTACTTTTGAGAACTATAGACTTGATGCTCCTGGATTTTCAAGTCGCGAAACATTGTCCTTTGAAGAGATGCCACTCGGCCCCATTTGGAAAATGAAGTGTGTGAAGGGTCCACATCGAAGTTCTCTTTTACCCATTCCCATCCTAGGATCATCCCATTCCCTGGACAGGTTAGTCCAAGGCCCAAGTTTTGCCTTTAAGAATGGCCCTCATCAGCCCTATGAGCAAAGCCAGCCAAGAGTAAGCAGAAGATGCTGGCCAGGATTGACATGTTCAAGTTTTTCCATGACAAACATTTCTGAACCATAACAAGAACTCAAGTTCACTCTGATCAGGGTAGTTGTCCCCGACAGAGGTTCAGACGTGACAGGAAAGGGAGAAGTATTTCTCGAACCTTGTTCATGACACTCTGGCTAATGGGCACTTGCCTGTCTCCCTGGAGATGGTATTCTCTACGGTGCTGATGTGAACATTTGTTCACCCAGGAACAGGCTTTAAGTACAGGAGTTGGGGAAGAATGACATATCCCCTGTAGCACACTAGTAATCCTGAGCTGGTGAGGGGCACTCTGCAGGCTCATCCCCCTGTGTGGAGACTCAGAGCCTCGACCCATTATAGGGTGATATTCTAGGGGTGTTGTGGAGAACAGAGTCAAGGTCAGTTAGATGCACACCCACGGATGAGTGCAAAACCCCCAGTCAGGCTTAGTTAACCAGGTACAGATAGGGCTGGGGGAAGGCTATGGTCCCTTTAGATCCAGACCCTTACTCACCCACCCCCAGACTATGTCAGGAAATACCAGTCAGACCCTTGGTGACCACACTTTCAGGATGGATACTTGATGTCCCTATGAGCAACAAAGTGGTGGCCACACTAGAGAAGGACAATAGCACATTAGACAGAAAGTAGACCCTTCCCCATGGAGCAAGTCCCTAGCCTCCCATCATGGGGTGCATGCAGGGACAGCCCCAACAGGACACAAGCCACCACCCTCATGGGGTTCTGTTCAGTATCCAACTGCATCCTAGTCAGGGAAAGCAACGGCTTCCCAAGGAAATTGTCAGCCTGAAGAAGATTTACATTAACCCATCTAGAGAATTTGCAAGACAATGGGGAGCATTGATAACCCAAGATGACATTGGTGCCACTTTCAGGAATTTGCTGAAGAAGTTTGGCAAATGGCCAAGTGAAGACCCCACGTGAAGTCAGACACCATCTCCCACCCCCATCTCTCCTGGGTTCCAGACCCTGAATGTGGAAAGGGAAACTGGGCAAAAGACTTGGAAACATTGCCTCTCAGAACCAGATGGGTACGTCCACCTAGCCCATCTCATCCACTGAGTAATGAGGTTGGTGACCAAGGAATGACAGGACTAGACTCACTGGGCAGTTGGACCACCAGGCGCCACACAGTTGGCTACAGCCACTTGGGTGTGCATTTCAAGTTCCCCCCAGAATGGCATGGGGTGGGGGTGGGGGTCCCCAGGCAGTAGGGACACAGCCTTTGTCCCAACTGCAGGCTTCATTCTGGAAATGTCACTGAAGGCCCTGGCTTTTCCCCACAATGACATTTCTAAAAAGGAAAATTCTGGCCCTTCTCCAAGTGAGGGAAGGTCACATTCTGGGTCCAAGTCCTGCCTGACACACCTGCTACTTGTGGAGCAGGTCAGCCCAGCTGGACCCCGAGGGTTGAGGGCACACACATTTCCTGGGAGTCAGAAGGCAGAGATGGAGGCAGAGTCAACCCCCAAAGAGCAGAAGGAATGCAGTCCTTCCTTGTAAGACCCACTTGAAACGTACTTTTTTCCTTCAACTTCAGAAAACTAAAAATGACTTCAAGATCCAAGCTTTTTTGCAGGAAGCACCTTCCTGTTTGTAAGTCTCCACTTTGAGAATGGATATCTTAAGAGGCAAGGAGTGGGATACTAGGGAAGCCCAAGGCAGAATGGGAGCCTCAAATATTCAGGAGTCAGTATTAGTGGAGGCTTGGGAGAACAGGCATCTGGTCAACCACGGGCTCTACTTCAAAGAGCTACAGTGACAGGAACTAACCAATCGTCTGTGAAAGATGGTCAAGCCTCCTGTCCAAAGGGGAAGCCCAACACAGCGACACCTAGAACCTTGGGAGAAGGCACCCTTTTTTCCATCGTCCTTGGAATCTGCCCTACTGACCATGAAGGGCCGGACATCAATCCAAGCTGAGCGCCAAAGTCTGGCAATTAAGTGCTAGGAGGACCGAATATGTTCCTCCAAATCCAGAGAATATTCCTCATAGTAAGAGAAAATGTGAGCTATGGTGTGCAGGATGGGGAATTCTTTATTCAAGAAGTCAGTGACAGATTGAGGCACTTGAAAGTTTATTTGGGGTACAGAGGTCATGAAGCTATGTGGGACATAGTGCCCTCTGTGTATTCCAAATACCAAGGATTAAGACAGCTCTAGACCATGCCACACTGAGATGATTATTTTGGTTAAAATTGGTTTTGCCATTTTGGGGGTAGGAGTGTCAGTACAGGGTCTTAGGGTGTTTTTTTAGGGGAGTACTGGGGAATGAACTCAGGGGTGCTAAGCCCCATTAGCCACATCTCCCCAACCCCTTTTGAGACCCAGTCTGGCTATGTTACTTAGGACCATGTTGCTGAGGCTGTACTTGAGCTTTCGACCCTCAGATCTCAGCCTTACAAGTCACTGGGACTATAGGAGTGACCCCCATGTCTGGCAGTCCGTTTCCTCACACCGGGGAAGCTGAGGCAAACCATGGACAGCCATTCATAGGCTTTCAGTGCAGGTCCATCCGACACTGGTGGTCCAGTGGTGCTCCCCAACAGAGGGTACAACCCAGGATGCTACTGACTGCAGAAGCCTGCTCCACAGGCCAGGAGGTGCCCATCAGGGTGCCAATAGGTGGATCCAAAGTCAGGGGAACTCACCCTGGAACAATAGAGCCCAGAAGACACCCCAGCCTCAACTCCCACATCATGGCCCCACTGCCAGGTCACTTCTGACCTGAAGACAGTTCAGGATTTCTCTGCAGAAGATGGACCATGACCCTTGAGCCTGCTTTTCCTCCCTCTGCGTTGAAGTCTGAGGTTCAGTTTCTGTTAGTGGCCACTCAGGTTGACACCGGCTCTGCCTTCTCGACCTCAGCTCTCCATACTTAGTGCCTCACGAGCCCGAGGACAGGCCTACATTTCTCACAAAATGAGGAGCCAAGCAGAGAGTTAGAACTCGATTATTTGCATCATCATAGAACTGATCATGAGCTGCAGCCATCTTGATACCCTACTAATCAGCTACAGCTCTGATTAGCAGGGAAAAGCTCATCCATGGGTGACGGGTGTCCGCAGGCTTCCCCTTGCAGCCCTGAGACTAGAGAAAGTGGGAGAAGTCAGGAGAGAAGACAACAGTGACAGATATCTCCAAGTCAAGCTCGATAGACACCGCCCCTTCCACTGAAACAAGTTCAGCGTCAAAGGCCTTTTTGCCCCCAGATTTTTCGTCCA
Source organism: Ictidomys tridecemlineatus (assembly GCF_052094955.1). Lineage (NCBI taxonomy): Eukaryota > Metazoa > Chordata > Mammalia > Rodentia > Sciuridae > Ictidomys > Ictidomys tridecemlineatus. Next base: position 84,530,841 of record NC_135478.1, on the reverse strand, counting down.
GACCTTTCCAGAGAGACTAGAGGCCAGATGGTCAGTCACAGGTAGCCGAGATTTGTCTTGCAATGACAAAATTCTATCATTGCCCCGAGAATCATTATGTAACATTTAAGGTCTCTGCCCACAGTGTAAAAAGCCACAGGCTACAGTGATCTGAGGACATATAGAAGAGAAAAGGGAAGCAGGGCTTTCAGTGGGGCAGGAGCCCTCTCCTCTGGCTCAGGAGATGTTCCCAGGGCTTCTCCCCTCCTAAGGGGTTCCATGGGAAGGACGATTCTGATGTTCCCAGAGACCCCCTAGTCAATCGCCTGCTTGGAATGAAAGGCCTTTGGTCATTTGGGTGCACACAGGGCCTGAACCCATAAGAAGCCAACCTTCCAGAATAAGCACCGAGGATGGTAGTAGTGATCATTGGAACCAGTGAGGACATGCACACAGCCCACAGCAGCAGGCCCGAGAGTGGTGCTCAGGTCTCTCCCTCATTCCTCCCAAACCCTGCACACCAAGGAGTGGCTGGCTCTTGACATTCAGCTCAGAAATTAAAAAGTCAACCAGGAGCTGGAGACCAAAACAGAACAAAGCTCAGTTTTGCAGTCACATTCTTCTCACATAATCCTAGATTCAGACGATAGTCTGATTTCTGACCCTGAAGTTGGAATGAGCTAAAATGAGGTTTTAGAACCAGGAGGTGGGAATCAGGCAGGTCATGGGGGAAATGTTAGGTCACCTTTGATTTTGAGCCCATGGCAGGGGTGAGGGGCCCCCTTGGCCTACATAGATCTGGCTTTGTCCTCAAGGAGAGCCACGGCAAACTTGGGTATGTCAGACACGAGTTGAAGCCACTGAGAAATGGCCATTGGAGATAATCAAGTTGGCAAAAGCCAGAAAGGCAGGATTTTAATAAGGACCTCTCAGGTACAGGGAAAAGGTGTCAGTAGGGTGGGATAAAAGGAAAACTAGTCCCTTTTCGGGGCCTGCAGCCTCAGTATCCACTGGAGAATTAATCTGGAGGGTATAACTGTCCCTCAGTGACCACTCCTTTGGGCTGGGGTTTTGGTCCCATTCTGTCATGGTCGGCACCCCTGGTCACCCAGGGCAGCGAGAGCCCCCAATGACAGAGCCCACCATGTAGGCAGAGAATAATGGAGGCTGGCATAAAAAGGAACCAAGGGTCCCAGTTGTCTTAGAGGTTGTCCCACATTCTGCATTAGCCCATCATGAAAAACTTAAGAAAGTGGCAGGTGGGGCTGGTGTCATTCTTTTCAGTTCCCATGTAAGACAGGGGATAGGAATGCTTGGAGTAACCAAGGTGAAGACCACGCTTTCCATCATGTACTTCGCCTCTGTTGAGACAGGGCAGGGAGAACCCTTGTTCCCCACCAAGACTTTCTGCCCAGCAAGAACTGCCATCAGTAAGGATTTCCACCCATGACCAGGCTCAGAGCCAACTCCTCCCGAGTTTTTCTAAAACCCCCACATGCACAATATGTCCAGCCTTGACTGACACAGCCTTCCTGGGAGGCCGATACTGAACGTGTCTATTAGCTTTGTGATCTGTGCTGCAGACCTCCACGTGCCTAGGATCCCTCTCCCATTGAGCAGAGGCCCAAGGCTGAGCAGATCTCCCGTGCAAACACTGGTGCCAGAGGCAGAGGAGCCAGGGGCAGAACTCCTGGGCTCATGTGCCTACCTGAGCCCATTTCCCTTAAGCTTCATCATGTCTTTAGAGAGCTGGTTTAGGAACCCTCACCATGCATCCTCTCCCCTCGACTCCAGCAGAAGTCCCAGCAGAGCCTTGCCCCCACTCTATTGGTTGCCTCTTGGTGATCTCTATCTCCAATCGATCAGGAGAACCCAAAGCTGATCTAGGAACACCAAGCGCTGATAACACCCTCCATACCACACCATATGAACTGGACACTATGGACATATGTTGTTTAGAAAAGCCAAGTAATGTCCCGGCACTTTTTGGTTGTAGAGCTCCCCATGGAGCAGTTGGGACACACCTGCCAAGCCTCCATCATGCACTGGCTCCGATTCAGCCCACGGAGAAGTGAGGGAGCCAGATCTGGGTGGCCAAGTGGACACAGCCTGGAGAGCGGCTTCTCCAAGCCCAGATGGGACCCTACCTTGAAGACAGACAACCTTCTGAGCCAAAGCTACAATAAGAAAGCAGCACTCTACTGTCACATCAGGCTCCTCCATGATCCTTAGACAATTAAAACCCCTTAAGGTCTCATCATCTCACTGGAGCATTTCCAGCCTTGTGTCAAGATGAGGGGGTCCATGTTTTCCAATACTTCAGACTATTGTTGTTTACTCACTTATCTACCAAGGCAAGTCACAAATGCCTTCAGTAGTGGCCAACAGCACTTTTCCTAGAACTGGGGAGGAGTGGCAGAGGGTCTTTGGAATGTTTGCCATCCTCCATGATTGGGGAATGGATAGGGTAGCTTTTCCTTCCCGGTCTCTTCCATAGACTTTGTCTCTAGAAATCCACATTTGATACCATAGAGCAGTTAGGCTGCTACAATTTCAACAGAACAAGTTCAATCTCCATCTCAGGTCATGAGTGACAGGTCATTAGCACACAGAGTGTTGAGACCCCTACTTCTGTGAAGTCTGAGTGTTCCATCCTGAGAAGCTAGAGAGTTTTTAAAAATGGAGATGCTCTTTGGCTTGTAAGAAAGTGAAGGTTGTGCAGATCATCATGCTCCCCAAAGCCATATCAAAACCAAAATGATCTAGAAGCATCATTTAGGTAAATCCTAAATGGGAACAGCAGTTCAGTAATGAAGTCCAAAATTAACACCCCTTGCATCTCCACTGCTGAAGGCCACAGGAGATTATCAGGTTACCTTCAGGCAGAGGGACATAACTGCAGCTCGACAGTATACTCAATTGTCCTACTGTCCCCCCTGTCATGGGTCTGCTGACAGCTACCACGTGACATACACCATCTAAAGGCAGAAATGTTTCCCAGGAATAACAGCAGGGAAAGGGGGCCCAGGTGAGGCCCGTCAGGTCCCAACCAGCTCATTATCAAGGGAGGCCATTTCCCTTCTCGTTTCTTTACCTGAGAACTAGAGTCTTGTGCTCTCAGGGTTGGAAAGCTAGATTTATGGGGGAATGCATCTCCCAATCAGAGGACTGAAGCAAACGTCTTCTTTAGGACACAGGAAAGACAGAAATTGCCAGGGGAAAAGGTGGGGAAACCCCTGCTCATGATGTGTAGGCCGTATCTGGATCCCCATTTCAACAAGCCAGTTTTGATGATCCTTGTAAAAGTTTGGCTTGACTGTCTAATGTTGCTGGATGCCAGAGAAGCTGAGTTTGAATGCTAAAGGCATTAAGATGTTATATTCATGACCATACACCACGGAGAGTGCAGAAGGAGATATTAATTTGCCTTAAGTGTAGCTACACAAGCTGGTGAGGAAACCAGACACCGTGTCCCAGCTAACAGAGTTGGGTCCCTGAACACAATGGGAATAGCCATTTCTCTGGCTGGTTCTGTGCGTTTCTGAAGTTTTTATAAGAAGCAAAACCAAAGACTTTCTGGCCAGCAGAAAGACCAGGTATACCATGATTGAGATATTTCTCGACACAGAAACCCTGCACAATGACGACGTATCCTCCATCCAACAGGAGGGAGGCCCCCACCAAATCTGCACACAAGTGAATTCCACAGCCAAAGTGAGGAAGGATTCATCTAAGAGCCCATGGTGAAGGACAACTGCTCGTCTGGAACGCTGATCATTTGGTCAAGTGGGTACACACAGGACCTGAACCCACAAGAAGCTGACACCTTCAGGAATGAGTACTGAGGACAGTGGAGCAAGGGCCGTGCTGCCTAGCAAGGCCACGTCAATGTCATGCCCAGAAGCAAAGCCCTGGGTGACCTCAGTTCTATCCCTTGTCCATCTGAGGCAGTTTTCAGGAAAAAAAGACCCATGGTCCAGAAAGCCATGAGCCATGAGCAGTCATCTTAGTTGTATGAAGAGCCTTGGTCACCCCTGCACCTAAGTTTTGGGAGAGATCTGGTTCCTGGCCCCAAAGAGTCCATGACCTCACTCAGATGTGAGGTTCTCAGACAGAGGCAGGCAGCCATGGACAGGTGGTGCAGGTGTAGCACCATTGGTTCTGGGCCCAAGCAGGAAAGGGACACCCAGCCCTCCTTTCATGGGGCTTGTACACAGGAAGCACCCGAGGACCTTTAGGGAGAAATTCCATGGACGTTGCCTGCGTGGTTTTGGTCTCTGAGGTGTTCCCACAGGGGAAGACTTTGCAGTGGCAGAAACCTAAGTGCCAGGTCCTAAAGTCCCTTCAGGTGTAGTTGAGGGAGATAAGCTCAGTCCTATGACTGAAGACAGGTCAGCCACCAGTGTTTGGCTGGAATCCGGAAGTCACTCTCTCTGTAGCCACAGTCTTAGGATTGAAGTTGCCTGTCATTCTCTGATGCTATTGCAGATTCTAGGTGACAGGGTGACACTTCTTGAAACTAAAGATAAAACGACGCTAGTGGAGCCCAATTAGGGCCACACAACTTTGGAAAGACAAGCTGGCCAGTTCCCTGGCTCATCCAAAGAACTCGTCAGAATGACCAATCATCTCAGATGCCTTCACCTTGCCATGATTGACATGAACACCATTAACAGGGGCTGCTCTTTGGGAATTCTTGTGAAATCATGGGAGAGTGTGGTGGTCAGATCTCTCCTGTTAGGCACAGTTATGTAAATGTGGTCTACAGTATGGCGGACACTTATTCTGTAGAAACTTGAGAATAGCTGACTAAAAAATCCCTTCTTTGAGAATATGGCTCCCTTACATAGACCAAGCTCCAATTCCTGGAACCCCACATCATTTGGGGGTAATGACCTCAACCAACACCCACATCTTTTCTAAATATTCTTAATAAACATACACAGTACGTTCGACAGAAGTCCAAGTCTGTCAAGAAATTTAAGGTGACCTTGACCGTAGTTTGTCCAAAGAATGCAGGAAGAATATCTGCTCATAATCAACAGGGTTAGTGCCTGTTTAAAGAGGCTCTTGTAGTCTAGACAGCTGGAAAGGGTTATGTCAGTAACCCTCTAAAGGTCCAATTTCTAGAACTATGGAAGTAAACTCAGGAATTCCCTTGGCAAGTATGGAATGTATTTATAACATCTGATGGGAGCACAGTACTCAAGGTTCAGATTCTACAGTTGAAATAGAAAGTCACTTTCAGGGATCTCAAACTTTTACCCCACATGAATCACAACTCAAGGAGTCGACCCTTTATAGAAGAAGGGCTGTTGGTCTTAACTGAGGAGCATTCTCGGCATCCTCAGAGGCGGAACACCATGGCACAGTCTTCAACATGTAATCCCAGATGAAGTGACCACCATTTTCTTCAGACTCTTGCCAAGATTGCAAGTGTAGTGGAATCAGAAGGAACCAAATGCAGTATCCAGGTTGTCTTATAGGATACCCTCCATTCTGGATGAGCCTGTCTAGAAAACTTGAAAGCCACATGGTTTTGTAGGGTTAGACCATTGATGTCCTATCTAAGTGGGTGGCAAAAATACTCAAAGGTCACCAGTGTTGGAAGTTGGATTCAGGTTCTTCCATGCAGGCCAACCATTACAACAAAGACAAACCCTTAGAACAAGGGTCTTGGATCTGGGAGTTTCATGGGGGAATTTGTGCACCAAGGTTCGGCCATCCAGCGATTCTCAGGGGTGGTGACCAGAGGGGATATAACCACATCCATCTGACCGACTGGCTGCAGTTTGGCCCTGCCCAAGCCTATGATGCAACTCTTGGTTAGAGGCTGGGATGGGACCTTAGTATGAAGGCAAGCACGAGAGGCAAATCTTCAGTAGAAAGTCTTCTGCTGCTGCTGCCATCTTGAACCTTCTTCTAGACTCTTTCTTACCTGTTTCAGTATTTGTCTTTAAAAGTGATCAAGAACCCTTCCTTGCATTGAAGACTGTCTAACCTCCCATGGAAAGATTTAATCCTGACCACCACAGTACATGCAGTTCTATTGAAGGTAACATAGAACTATCTTCTGTGGCCCTGGCAGGATAACTAGGAAGACATTAAGGACTGTGTTCCTCAATGTTCTCTCATCTTCCATGGCTGCCAGGAGAGAGTGTCCAGCATTTTCCAACATCCACCACATCCCAATGGAGGGCAAATTCTACTTCTATGCTTAACAGAACAGGGAGCTGAAAGTATCTGATGTAAACCATAGAATTAAAAATGTTGGATTATACACCTTGTTCAACATGTTAGTAGAATTCGTGAACTAGAACAAGGACCTCAATTGTCCCCACATAATGACCGCCCAGCAGGGAAAAGAACCTTCATAAAGGGCAAAAAAATCTTTGGTTTCATCAAGTAGCAATCTCAGTGTCCATAATGTGACCCCCAATATGTGCCTCCAAGACAGGACACTACAAGTTATCATCTTCATGGAAGTCTTTCCGAGTCATACTTAGGAAGCAGGACTTTGAGAAGGAACGAGAACTCCTTCAGCAGGACCTGGTGAAGGCCCAGGTGGTCTCACCTGTTACCTGGCTGACCATTGGCCTTCCATTTGTGTCCAGGAACCCCCACCTGGTAGAATGGGGCACTCAGGCTACTGGTGTCAGGCCAACAGGACAAGCCTTTCATCTGAGGATCTGTGGTAGGCAGTAGATAGAAGGTAGAACTATGGACCTCTATCCTCGGGCGACAGCAGAGTCAAGTTCCCAAGCAGTACCGAAGACTCTGCAGGTCACTCCAGGCCTCACCTGGCAAGGCTGGTGCCCCATAACCATGCCCTCCTTCCTGACCCCAAGTGCCAGTGCTACAGACAGAAAGAGCCTTTTGAGGGGTTGAAGATTTGGGACACTATTCCTGCTCCAAGCTAAGAGAGCCTCAAAGAAAAAAGATGAACTAACAGCACACTCAGTTTCAGGAGGTGCTGAGGAGCAAGCGTCGAAGACCATGAACAGGAACGTGAGGCCATGATAGGTACCAGGTACATCTGTAGGATATTGGTTTTCCAGTGTAGGACAAGCAGCCAGGGGACAAAAGGAACAATTCCATTTAGAGGGCTTGTGGTCTGCTAGCTACCAGCATATGGACCATGTTCGGATCCCGACTTGAACAGTGGAGGAAAACGCTGCCAACTTGGAGTGTGTCTACTTATGGGTCATTTGGTAGAGGAATTGGGTTTTCTAAGAGTGTGTTAGAGACATCATGGTCTTCATATACTGCAGTAGGCAGACCTAAGACCTAGGTTTAAGGGATGCTTGAGAGGTTGAGGGATAAGAAACAAGACCCAACCCATGTCATTGATGTGGTTATTGCCAAGAGGAAAGCCACATTGTGCCTTTCTAATGCTTTCTATGACCATTTTAGAAATACTGAGGACTCTTTGCAGACCAAAAACCAGCATAAGCTGCATCTCACACATTTATACAACTCCCCTGCCAGTAGTTCTCCCTGTCCCATGGCCCTGACTTGTACATCATGTCCACTGGATTCAAGGATAATCATCTTGTTGCAAGAATTCTGTTAGTGTTCAAGAACTCGTTACCCTCCATAGAACTGCATGCTTTTTTGCTAGCATGAGCATATTTAAGTCTTAGTTGAAATCTTCATGAGCCTGCATTTATACAGGCTTCCTGAACATTCAGTATCAACTCTGTTAAGATGTCAGGGATAATGACATGGACTTCTAACTTCCTGTTGGACAGGTGACTTGACATCAGGATAGTGTTGATACCAGCAAGGGACCTGCCCAGTGGCTAGGAGGCTCCACCGAGCTTGTGCACAAGTATGTTAGGGTGAGGGAGAACTGCCCCAGAAACAACAGGGCCCAGGGGAACACACCCAAGGGACTCAGTTGGAATCCCACCCTCTCAGAGGTCTGGATTATTTGCTAGATAATTCCTGACTCAAGATCCAGGTTTAGGGTTTTTCAGGATAGGAAACTTGTGGGGAGAGCCATCCCAAGCCTGCTCCCTCTTCTCTTCATGGAGTTTGGAGGTTCAGTTTTCAGCATTGACATCAAGCAGATACTGTCCTGAGCCTCTGGTCCCTCTGTTCATAGGCCAAGTGTCGTTGTTCCCTGGCCTTTACTGGGGACACTTCTCTCTAAGGTGATAAAAAGTTAATGGGCAGAGAGGAATGACGGGCAGGGAGTGTAATGAGGGAAAAATAATCATTGCTCCTACTTCGAGTAGACTCAAGTCAGGGTCCTCATAACTAGGGTACAGCTTTGGCAGTTCTGGAAGACATTGATGGCCCTTCTCCAACCTTCCCAGGCTCCTACCGAGGAGCAGGAGAACTGGAAAGAAACTAGAGAAGTATGCTCTCTGACAGGTTCTCCATGTCAGATAACCATCATTAATGTAGCTCTTCCTACTTGAAAGTCTTTTATGGTCAATGTTTTTCTGAACCAAGAGTCTCAGCTGTACCCAAGTACAAGTCAGCAACCAAGGGTGGTAGGTGACCTTTGTCTTGCAAAGAAAGACAATACACACGTGCTTCAAGTGGCATTACCTGCCTTTCATGGGCTTACTCCAAACAAGATCCAGAGGTGTGGGGTGATCTTGGAGGTAGGACAAGGGGCAGAGGTCTCCTTCAATGAGGTCAGGAAACCCATTTGAGCCTTGGAGACTTTCCCAGACCATTTCCCCGTCTACATTAAGAACAATCCTTCCACGTCAGGTTACCCCAGGCATAGACTTTAGAATCTTGGTGAACACTATCTTGATGGTCTGTGGCACTTAAGGCTCTAGCTCATGAAAAGTTGACATCTCCCATCATCTCCAAAGAGGACAGGACAGATCATCCAGCAAGAACAGAAGCCAAGTCTCAGAGGTCTCAGCTCTATTGAAACTAATGATATTAAACTCAGGGGCACTTGACCGGAGCCACATCCCCAGCTGGTTTATTTAGAGACAGGGTCTCACCAAGTTGCTTAGTGCCTCACTTTTGCTGAGGCTGGTTTTGAACTCCTGATCTTCCCTCAGCCTCCCAAGCTGCTGGTATTACAGGCATGTACCAGCATTTCTGGACCAAGATTCTCAAGAGTGGCTTCTTCCAGTGTTAAGCTAATGGTCCAGAAGTCCAGGAGACCAAGGCAAACCCCACTCCTAGTCTATAGGCAAATGTCAAGTCTTTTCCATGAACCTTTGGTCATTCTAGGAAAGGTTCTAGCCTCTGGGGCCAATAGGAAGTCACTAGGCTTTAAGATCAGCATGCAGAATGAGGGAAGTGTGACCAAGTAGTAACCTGTCCACTAGACCCCAGCTTAAGTCAGTCAGAAGACTGGTTGCCACTGGTTGCCAAGAAGTAAGGCCACACCTAGTGCTGCATTGTCACCAAGGAGAGTCAGCATGTGCTCTTAAGAGGGTAGTCAAGTACCTTCCTGAGTTTTGATGTCACCAAGACATGTTTTTGTCCCACTGGGGACTTGGTCCTGTCCACACAGGTGATTCAACTAAAGACAAGTTTCAAGTTTGTAGGGCAGGGTTAAGTTGATGACCATCACATCCAGATCATTCAACTGAGACTTGAGACTCTCCCCTGGTTCACATGCATAGGCACACACCAGGTGACTCATCAGCTCACCTATATCCAAGGTGATACTATAGCTGGAGGTTGGAGAGATCAATAAAGAAACAGTGACTAAGTTCACCAGGGTTGGGAAATCCAGTGATCAAGTCACTGGAGGTAGCCAGGAGAGAAACTGATCTCACTGAACAGTTCCCATCTTGGTCCCTGTAAGACCTTGAATAGATGCCATCAGTGGGCTAGGAACTGAGGGACCTTGACAGCAGAGAATCTGCCATTTGATTCCAGTCTAGCAGAACTGAGCATCCCTAGCAGGTGGTGAGCAGTTGACTGAAGTGGTAAGAAAATTCTTTGGGGGCAAGTTTCTAGTCTTGAAGAAACACCTCTGGTTCAATCATAAGTGACTGTCACCACGATTCCATATGCTTAGTTTAGTTAAAACTAACTCAGGTCCTGGAGGAGTGAATCCAACCAGTGCTCATGGTTCCCAAATATACCCCTACTGAGAAGGGGCCAAAGGCATTTAAACCAGAGGCCAGTTATGGGATGGAGGAGGAGAAACCCACAGCATGGACAGTTATTCCAGAAAGAGAGGAGGTACCCCAGGTGCATGGGGTAACTGGAGCCAGGCTAGAGAGATTTCTGGAAAGAATCCTATTAGACAGAAGGGCTTAGCAGGGTCACAGTCTGATTCGAAGCAGGAGGGGAGACACTTAGGATTCCCTTAAGGAGGGTCCACAAGGGAGAATTAGAGGTGTCTAACTGACTCAGGGAAGAGTCAGGGCAACCTCAGGGAGGTCAGGAGGAGGGTGGAGGCTGGTGGGCGGTGGGCGGGGAGGGCGAGAGGTGGCTCATCTGCTCCTGCTGGTTACAGCCCCTGTGGGTGAGATATAATGCCACTGATAAGGTCTCCTTTAATTCCTAGAAGGATGTCCGACTTTGCATATCTCAATAAGGAAGAGTCTTGGCTTCGTTTTTTGGGGAAATCTTGTCATTTGAGAAACCATGGCAACCTTCCCTGTGTCTGAAGTGGCTTAGAGATAAGCCTCCGGATTATTCTTCCAGGACCAGCCAGTTTGGGCAGCTGGACAGAAGGGCTGTGGTGGCCATAGCAGCAGCCATGGCCAGTGGCTTAAGCCACTTCATGGGCTGTTACCTTCAAGTGCAGTGTCAAGCCCAGGGGCATTCCTGCAGGGAGAGCAGGCATGGCAGGGACGAGGGGGGACACAACATGGAGCAGGGTTCTCGTACAAGAACCCCAGCAAGAGCTGAAGTCAGTTCCAAGTATGCGGAGCCTCCACTGCATAGAGAGGCTCATAGGGAAACTCCCTCACCTCTAAACTGGAGCAATGTTGGGGGTCTAGTTCTTGACTAGACACTGGGTTAAAGAACAAGGATCAAAAGAGCCACCATCAACCTACGTGGTTTTCACCTTTAGGAGATCTCTTCAGTGCAAGTGGGTCCGAGAGTCCACAAAACCCCCACGAACACATGGCCAGACATCAGGCCAGAGCATCTCAACAACCACAAAGGACTGGGAGGGAGGCCACTTCTTCCCAGTCCTGGGGCACTTTAATGGTGATCAGAATCAAGGGACATCAGGTCACTGTAGTACTTGTGTTCCAGACAGCTGATGCCATCTGAAAATGTGGAAATGGTTAACAAAGAGGTTTCTCGGCCTTTTTGGCTACCAGAATTGATTGACAGCCCCCCTTCCCAAATGTGGGAGTGTAGACTCACAGCTCCACCTGGCAATTCTGTCCCAAGTCCCTTTTAACACAGGCCGACCACCTAGGTGTTAGGGAGTAGCCCAGTGGTTAGGTGTGTGAACAAGACCCTGGGTTCCACCCTGTCACAGCCGGCCAGTGACATCCTTAACTTACTGAAGTCTAGTTTTTTCTCTGAGACACAAGATGGGGAGCAGAAGAGGTAGTTTATGGGAATCACAGCAAGGAATTTAAGATAAAGGGAAGTAGGACAAGAGTTTCAGGGAACTCATGTTCACTAATTTCCCAATGCCATCACAGAACACAAATTTCCCTTAATCCCTTCATCCTGGTGGCTTCAGTTGCTATCCAACAGGCCTCAGTGTTCAGTGTGCAAGGGTACGTTGGTGGAAGATGGACCTTCCAAGGTCATGCCCAGTTTTCAGCCATGGACCCTGCTGGCGACTAAGCCAATGAGAAGCACAGGGCCCCACCTCTCCCAGGGTCATTCCGTCTCCAGGACACTCAGCCTAGCTATGGTTCTTTCCACCAAGTGCATTTCCTGGCACCTCTTCTGTCTGCCTATTCATTTCTACAGAATCAATCCTAAGACACTCTGTACAACACCAAACGGGAGGATTGGAGGCACCCGGCTTCCATCTGAGGTGAACAAGGATGTGTGAAAGGGGCCAAAGCACAAGCCAGCATCCAGAGTCCCAGTGCCAAGGGTCTTGGCACCTCTGATGCCATCTCAGGCAGTGTCTGCACTACCAAGTGATGTCCTGGAAGGCCATAGTGGCAGAGGCACCCAGAGGCTGGGCCTGTTCATTTCATCTGGACTCCATCAGGCCATACGTACCACCTTGGCAGAGGGGGCCACCCGGACAGCACCAAGATACAACACCCCCACCCTAATTAGCTCATCCATTTTCAAAAGCTTCTGTCCTGGTCCTAAAGAGTTACCCAAAGCTGCTTGGTGGTCTGCTCCTGACAGATACCAGCATTTCTCAGTTGTGATAACTTCAACATCATGGTCACTTACTTACCCTAAAGCACGGTAGCCACATCCCTGGAGGATTAGGGAAACCAGAGACGGCCTTGCCCCTCTTCTGGGGCCTCAGATTGTGCCTGACGAGACACCAGTATGAAAGGGACAAGTGTCACCTGGCTGTACTCTGGGCCCCAGCCTCCCCAGGCAGAGCTTGCATTTCAAGAGGCCCTCCCCATGGGGTTGGGCCACAACATGGCGGCCTGCATTCTTTGCCCTCCAGACCACAACACCCCCAAGAGCCCTTTTACATAAGTAAAAGCATGCTTGAGACCCTGTGACCGCTTCTCATCTCACCATTTCCAACTTTCCCATGGATAAGAAAGTTGGTTAGTCCAGCGTGTCCTGGGCCAGCTCTGGTTCTTACTTTTCTGTCAGATCTCAAGGGCATTGAGTAGGGCATGTCATACTTTCCCAGGAACTGGGGGAAGAGTCCATGTTGGGTTCAGCATCCTCTTTCATGCTTGCCCAGATTCTAGTTCCCTTTAGGATGCATCCCTCATGGAAGAGTCCCCTTGGTCTCTAGAGATCTGGTTCTAGTGACGAGAGTGAGGCCAAGAGCCCAGGTACAAGGACAAGCAGTCTTTAGTCTATTATCACCTCCAAGAATCCTTGCATGCCAGGGCTGAGAGTCAGCTCATACAAGCCAGCTATACCCCACGTCTGATGTCCTGAAGCCAAGAAGTCCCTCACTAACCCATCCTAAGTGTCCACATAAACACTTTCAACCCACAATGGGGACGAGGTGGCGATTGGGCAGACACATCCTTTAGAAAACAACACCCCAAGTCTAGAGTTGCTCAAGCAGCAATGCTTCAAGAGCAGTTCAGCAAGGCCTTTGTCAAAGCTCCAGACAGAACAGCCATGAGAGACTTGGCTGCTACCTCCAGCACTGAGGACCATTGTTCAGAAGGTCAGTCACCATCATCAATAAGAGCTGGTATCAAGAAGCACCAGATAAGCAACCTCAGCTACCCTTCACCCCACTCCTCACAGGGTTTGACTGAAAATCCAGAGGATGTATGACACGTGGTAGGTGATTTCCAGAGTCATGGCTGAGGGGTCTCAGTTGAAATCCACTTTTTAGGTGGTCCATCAGCTCAGTATCAAGGCAGATGGATACTTTGCCTTGAGGATTCTAGAAGTTTCCTCACCCCAGACCAAGAATCAAACATGACCTTCAGCTTTGGTGTCTGGCCCTTCAAAAGGGCTGAGGATTAGAAAAGTCAAATTTGATAAGGGAACTGGGGAAGGAAAGTGAGATCAGGAGTTCAAAGGGCTCTCTAATGTCAGAAGTCAGGCTTCCCCTGGGATGAAGATCTAGAGGGCAGAGGCCATACGAGTGTGTGGCAACCTGAACAGGTTTTCGTCATAAGGTCTAGGCGACAACTGATGCAGTTCCTCTCACCCAGTGTCAACTCTGGCAAATCTCAGAGCCACTCTTCAGTCTATAAAGCTCAGCCACATGCCTTGACCCTGCAGGTGACGTTGTCCACGTGTGCCACAGGTATCTGCCTTTCAGGGGCTCCAAGGCCAAACCTAGGAAAGCCACTAGGGTAGCTTATGACCCTGGATATGGTAAGATTCAGGAGAAGGGAGAGGTTCCCCCCAACAGGTCAGGAAACTGCATGTGATTGAAGGTGTTCTGGGGCTACCTGTACTCCAGAGTTATCTTTCTACCTGGAATTCCTCCCTGTCCAATGGGAAGGTGAGGATTCAGTTGCTTATCCATATGCTGGATTTGGGTGGTCTGGGTGTACGTAAGGTTTGTGCTCACAAGAGGTCATCTCAATAGACAGAAGCTGGATCAGACCACCACCTCCCCCCCACCTAGGACACCTGAGCCAACTTCAGACAAGTCCTGGAACTATCCCAAGACTCCCCTCAAGCAGCAGCTCCACGTTAGGAACCCCATGGTCCATACAGTTCGGGAAACCAGGCAAATTACATACCAGAGATGTTTGGTAAGCCTTCCTCACAAACCCCTGGTCAAGTTCAAGGAAAGGCCTGGGCTAGCCTTGAGGTTAAAAACTTTCATACCACCGAGGTCCCCAGAACAAGTGCAGAATGAAGGAGGGGACTGGAGTATCCACACGGCTCTGAGCTCATGTTGGACAAGGGACTTTCAGATATAGCTTTGAATGCTACGAGTGACAGAGCCATGAGTTTTAGAGCATTGCTTCAGTGGAGTGTTATTATTGCCTGGATTCAGAGAAGGATTAAAGAAGGACTGGGACAGATCGGGCATGTCATTTAACATATCAAACATTCATCCCATAGGAGGGTCACAAAGAGCTGGTGTCTGGCTACCTAACTCCAGAGTTATCTACTGTACTCCAGCAGCCCGTGGGCAACCCATTCCTGCATGAGACACTGTTGGTTTCCAGCAACTTCATTGACCAACTCAGTGCTGGCAACTCTGAGATCTTCTGTCCACACCCCATTTCTCTGGGCTCATGGCCTCTGTGGATAGATGTTCACCTAAGTCCAAGTGTTGACTGGCCAAGTGACACCTCCCATGTCCCTCTAGATGATACCATGATGCACCTGCCAGCTGAACGGGTTCTTGCCAACGTGACTTGAACAGGAGAAACTGAAGGGGGGAAGCACAGGGGTTGGGCTAGGTTAGTCTTCAAGGTCCTTCTGCCCATTTGCCTTGGGTAGACTCTAAGGTGACCAAGGTGAAGACCACACTAGAAGTCAGGTGTCCTCCTTAAGATAGATCCACATGGAAGTGTTACAATGCAGGGGAAAGACAGAGATGTTGGCCGTGTGGTCCTCTTGAGTGACCAACAAGGACAGTTTCAGATGTGGTACCGTCACAGGGCTGAGGGGCATGTCTTATGCTATCTATTTGCCCCTTAGTGGAGAACAAATCCAGGGAAACCCCGAGTCTCCCCTCTAACCGGGGGAAAGACTAGGGTGCCTTCTGCCTCCACCGGACCTGCTCGGTACAGACACAGCCCAGTTAGGCCTGGGTTGATGGGAACACACGGGACGAGAGCAGGAAGGTGAGCTGTAAGCCCTGGGAAGAGGGGGGGAGTCACATCCTCTCCAGGGAGGTTTGAGAAAGCACTTGTAAGATGTCATGAACCATGGTAAAGGCAACTCATTCCTAGCTTTGACATGGGGCCATTAAAAAATGACATCACGGTTGGCCAGCAGCCAGCCTCTGGGGAGTCCAGACTTAGAACTCCATGAGCCACTGGGGCTGCTGCGTGAGCACGGGTATCCATGGTAGCATCATGTAGCTGGACCGCGCCCCCCCCCAAAAAAAAGCATGCTAGCAAGCAGTGCTGTAGTTGCTCCACAGGTGGCACATGTGCTCCTGGCCCAACAGAGCCTCCTGGTTAGAGGTTGGGAGGCAATGGCCACTTTGGCTCTAGAAAAACAGACCAACTTTCAGTCCAGTCTTACTGGGCGTGGTCCACTGCACCAGTCTGGATTCAAGGTAAGATCCAAGCCAAGCTAATGCGGAGCCTA
Organism: Ictidomys tridecemlineatus; assembly: GCF_052094955.1. Lineage (NCBI taxonomy): Eukaryota > Metazoa > Chordata > Mammalia > Rodentia > Sciuridae > Ictidomys > Ictidomys tridecemlineatus. The sequence goes on along the minus strand of NC_135478.1, from coordinate 84,515,049 downwards.
GATCCTGTCTTGATACTCTACAGAAGTCGAGTCACAAGCCCTTGAAGACACCGTGGTGGATGACATTTCTCTTGGGCTAGGACCACAGAGGCACTCATTTCTTACACCTTTTAGAAAGTGACAATGTTCTGCACTAGCCATGAGCAGTAACGCTCCTCTGCTCCTGGCCCAGAGTCTCCAACAGACACTTTTTGACTAGAAAAATGCAAACCACAGGGAGCAGAAAATTGAGCTGGGGAGGAAAGCATTCGGTTATTTAGGGGTGTTTAAGTAAAGACTGGTGTCTGCTTCAAACATGCATACTTTATAGGGTTCAGTCTGAGAACCCCTAACTACACCCTAATTTGATGCTGTCTGGTTTTATGCAATCTTGGGCAGTCAGGAACAGTAGCGGGGACAGCTTTGGACACTGAACTAGGAACTTTATGCCTAGGAAAGCAGAGTCAAGGAATAACCCAGAAGGGTCCTACTTTGTAGTATCCTACTTCCAGTCACCAAGTGCTCAGTTTGACAGGTCTGTGTGTTGGGTGTTTCTAGGGTTAGGTCTCCATGTTATGGGGAGACCAGGAGGTAGGCTCTGAGATGTTGCTGGCTTCTGTTTAGGTCATTTCCTTTTCCATTCCATATCTGTATTTCTACCCCTTTTCTGGCTGAGGTGAACTTCCGGAGTCACCTTCTCATTTTGGTGTGTGTCATGAACATCCCTACATCTGTATGGAAGTCCTGAGCCCTCCATCCAAATTCAGAGATGGGCGTTTAGCTCAATGGTCATTGTTTGCGGGTGAGGGTGAGAGTGAAGAGTCAAGGTCATCAAGGTTAGCAACTGAGCTCACTTGATACAGGTGCTACAGGGTATGGAGGAGCAAGCTCAGGGCCTGGTCAGCTGGTGGACAAGGTTCAGTGACCCCCATCTGCCACATATTCTAGGCCATGAGAATAAGAAAGCGATTCCGACAATGCAGATTTCCATTTTGATAAGACTAAGGAATGGTCAGGTTTTACATGGGGCTCCCGGGGACTGGGCCCAAGGAACTCAGCCTCCCCTACCTCCACTGTTTCAGGAGAGGCTCAGCACGACTCGGATTCGAGTCAGGCTGTGCTCAGACTGTCAACCTGGTGGGCTGAAATTAAGGGCGTCCATTACTGGAGGCCTCCCTGGCCATCACTGGCACACCTGGTCACTGACCAGGGGAGCCCACATTAGTAGAGCTGGTTCCGAGTGGAGGTCAAACGCTTGAAGTGGGCCAAGTTAGGGCTTGGGAGTGGGGGCCGACACCCCATCCCCAGATCCAGCATGGCTCCAGCAGCCCGGGGGAAACCCATTCCTGCGTGAGCCGCTGTTGGTTTCTAGCAACTTCATTGACCAACTCGGTGCTGGCAACTTCAAGATGTTCTGTCCACACCCCATTTCTCTGTTCTCACAGCCTTTCTATCCAGTCTCAACTGTGGCCACAAGGGCCCGCTTCCAGTTGTCTTCTGGAATGCTCCCTTCTCCACGAGGAGACTGAAACTCGCCTGCTCACTCCCAGTTCAGCATCCACCCCCGGAGTCGTCTGGTGTCTCAGGCCAGAGCCCACACACTCAGATCCCGAGTACACTCGTCTCTCATGGGACTATCACCCATCAGGTAGGGTGGGCACAGCATGCTACTATGTAGCTTAGAATCAAGTTTTAGCTGAATTCCCCAGGAAGATCTCTGTGGCAAGATAATAAGAGCCAAGGTTCAGGTTCTGACCATTTGTTACTGTTCAAGTGTCCTAGGACGGTCACTGCAGAGCAGTAGCCAAGGGTCTCTACACAGCTGTGTGGTTCTGGATAGGTGGGGGAAAGACGACCAAGGCTTCGGATACTTCCATACTCCAAGTCTGGGACCAGCATGCAGTCCCATCAACTAGGGACTATGGATTGACATCTATTTCCTCCCAGGGCCCCAAGGAAGGTAGGTGACCAAGACAAGTGTCATAAGGCTAAGCAGCACATGATGGGTCAACTCAAGCCTTTGATATGCCATTCAGCCTTGGATGGCTTGTCCCCTAAGATCAGTGACTACTCAAATTATCAGAGCCAGGAATATCATCCCCCTGGAGACTTGGCTAGTGGAGTGGGCCAGGAAGTAGAATATAGATCAAGAGTTTTGCGCCAGGCTGAGCTTGAGCTCACCTCAATCCCCAGCCTCTAATTCATCATTCCAGCAGTTCCAATGCTAAGGCCCTCCTGTTTGAGCTGCCATAGGTTCCTGAGACCTTCCATTAAGCCACTCCCACTAGGAGCAGCTGAGCCCATGACCTGCTCCCCAGGGCGGCTTTTTAAGTACATCCTTCCATTCACCATGGGGGAGGCCCAAGACCCTTGAAACGGACATGCCTGCAGAGGCCTGAGAACTGACAAGCTCAAGTCTGACTCCAGCAGGTTGAGCTCATGGCAGTGGGAGGAAGAGGTCTGAGGACTAGAGGGAGAAAGGGAGCCATGTCCTTGAAAGGACCTCAGGAGGGGTCCATCTGAGCCCTGGGGCTTAGTGTTCCCAGTTAAAGTCCACAAATCCCTCACGACCATAGTGAGGACATTCTGTATCAGAGAAGTCCCTTCAGTGTCCCAGCACAGGTCTATCCACCCCATTCCCCTTCACAGCCATGACCCTGCTACCTCACACTGGGCATCCACTCCAGCCTCAGGTTGTAGGTTGCCTTAGTCAGCCTTTTCATCATGGCGACCAAAACCCAAGGCAAGAACTTAGGATTTAGGGTGACTTCTGGCTTCAGAGGCCTCACAGCCCATGCTTAGATGAGTCCCTTGCTTGGAGCCTCAGGTGAGGCAGAACCTGGCGGCAGGTGTGGAGGAGGAGAGGCCCTCACTGCAGAAGCAGAGGCCAGACTGGGACAGTACAAAGGCACATCTTCAAAGGCCCACTTCCTCCAGCCACACAGCCTGCCTACAGTTACCTCCTGGACAGTAATCCTCAAGTTATTCATTGGTTTAGTGGATTAGTCTACCGATTAGGGTACAGCTCTCATCGTCACTTGACCTCTGAACATCGATCCCCTCCATGAGGTTTTTTTGGGGGCAACACCTCATATCCAAAACCAATACGGATACTTATCAACTTCCTTCGTCTTTAGATATAGGAGACCAAGTCCTGATGTTCTCTTCTAGGTTCTTAGTGACACCTAAGAAATGCTATCAGATGCTGGCTCCGGAGCTGGAGTTACCCCTAGTTGTGTTTAGTAGCTAGTTAGCCAGTGACAACAGCCAGGCATCACACTGGTATGTGCCCCTAACTTGGCCCTCACTCGGCCCCAGCCTGGAAGAACCCTCTGGCTCATGGCATCCCGAGTCTCCCAATAAGCCCGTCTCGATTTCCTCTTTAGAGTTTAGCCCTGTCTTTCAAGAAACAGGCACCTGCCCTCTTTGTCAGCATGACTTCCAATAATGCCAATGTTTCGCATTTTTTTTTTTTACTCCCCGTTGACAGAGAGATTAAAGTCAATTTAGCTCAGAAAGCTAGTATCCCCTTGAAGATGGCATTGTAATCTCAAGGGACCTCCGGTTCTTCCCAGAGGCTAAGGCTTTGAGCCTTGGGTTGGTATCCCTGGGATTACCCCAAGAAATCCAGATGATCATTCCTCTTACATTTCACGACAGGATCTCCCCAGTTCTGGGCCAAGCTCCGAGGTCGCCTTTCCTAAAGGCCCCATTGGGTCAAGCAGAGTAGGAGACTTGAATCAGCAATGGCGTTCGAGCTGTGTCAACCATGACAAAAATCCAGAAACAGACCACAGCATCCGTGGGTGCCCACAGCCACCACATGGTCAACACTGCCCTCAAAATCCTTCTCCAGAGGCCTCTGCATTCAAGGCTATGTTCACAGACATCTGCACACAGCTAGTGACCCTCTGGGGGCAGGGAGAGGCGACGGGAGGCGATGGTCAGTTGTGTTCACCTCCGAACACCCCTTTTACTCCCTTAAGTCCAGGGAGACTGCTCTGACCAACATGGCCAGGCCACCAGGATACTTTTCCCTTGAGCCTTTGTTGGCTCTCCAGCAAGACAGACAGGTTGGCTCCACTGGGCACTGCTCAGAATCCTGCTCTACCTGGACACAGCCTTATGGGAAGGGCAGCCCGTGGACAGTTTCTTAGTCATTAGCACACTCCCCCTTTCAGTAAGGGCTTGGGATAATTAACACCGAGAGAAGGGTCAGAACAGTGGCAGAGGTCCTCAACTATCACCAATCTTGGCCCTTAGAAGGGTCAGGCAGCCACAAGAACTAGGAAGTTTGATTCAATACAACTAGAGCTCGACTTCTCTTTTCAGCGATGCCGTTTTTTCCCGGTTCCAGATTCAGCTCTAGGACATCAGGTTTTGCCATGTCCATTTTCTCATTATTGTGATTCTTGACCCATTTAAAGGGTTCTGCCCATTTTGCAGCATGTTCCTCAACTCAAGCCTTGGGAGGGCCACATGTTCCCATTGGCAGGGTTGTGCATCCTGGCCTGGTGGAGGTGGTGCACCAAGGTGGCACCCCGCAGCAAGTACTTGAGGGCAAGACATTGCTGGTGACCTTATCACAAGCACTTGAACCAAGGGGTTCCAGACTGGATTCCCTTCTGCCTCTGGGCACCAAGTATTGAAGGGGGTGATGCCCAGACTCTGCAGCTATCTCATTTCTGCTTTATGTTCCATTCACCCTTTGGATTTGGTTATTCAAGTGCCTGGCGAGCTATGAGGCCAACGGCACCAGTAAAGGTTCAGTCTATCAGTGGCTTAGGTCTGCAAGCATGAGCTCCCAGCCTAACCCTGCAGGCTCACCTTCAGATATGACTCCCCCAAGCTGCCTTCAAGCCTAGAAACAAAAGGGGTTAGAAGGAAGAGGTCAGCAATAAGCTTTGTGTGGTCCTAGGAAGGTTCTAGAATGCCAAGGTAGTATTTTAGGCAACCATCTCAACTCCCAGAAACACCTGAGCCACAGGAAGATTTCTGCAGATGAAACCATTCAAGCATAGCTGGATGATGTGGGTGGCAGAGCATGAACTAATGGAGTCACATCCCCAGGGAGACATTTATTCAAGCACGAGAACCAACTCGTTCTGTTCAATATTGTTCAGCGATATGGATAGAGACACAGGTCTGATCAATAATGGTGCAGTTACTCTGAGACACATCGACAGTTGTTTCGTTCCAGTCTGCTAATCTTTGACTCCCCCACAACCAAGATTAATTTAAGGTTCGATGAAAACACAAGTCTAAGAAGATCTCAGCAGAAGACACTTAAAATTTCAACTCGCAATGGGATACCGTTGGGCCAGAAAGGCAGATGCAAACACTGACTGCCTAGACACAGTGAGGGCCTCAAAACAATAAGCCAGAGGAAGAATAAGCATGCTAGGCCAGGGGACCCTTCATCTCCCCACTACCAGAACCCCACCACTGTTGGATCAAGACATTTCCTCAGTCTGTGCAGTCGCCAGCTCTTCATTCCCACTGGCAGACATTGGAAGCCGGTTGTCCACAGGAGCAACACAACTTTGAAACCCGAGTTGGGGGTCCCCTTCCCCTTCTTTCCTCCCTAGGCAGCTTTGTGAACTTTGTAGAGCAGGCATTAGTACCTCCCACCTCCCGGTGTCAAGACAGAGCAGCCTGTTGTCCATACTTGGTGCCAGGGGTGCATTGAGCCAGCACATCAGACTACAATCGGGTGCCCAGCAGTAGAGGCCACCAGCTTGCAGCTCCCCAGAATGTCCTTTCCATCCTGTGTACAGGCTGCAGTCAGAGGTCAGGGCTTAAGTCATGCATTTGCACCTGACCAAGAACAGTTTCTAAGCAGCATGTGATTCTAGAACGGAAGAAAGCCATGTTCAGTTTAAGGTACCATGGCCACTCTTGGTCATTGGAGTCACCACTCTCACATTAAGACTGTATACAAGACCATCAAGTCGGCCTGAGACTAGAGATTGTGCCTTGTTAGTGGTTAGGTGATCACATGTTGTCAAGATCAAGTATTTGTCTAGCGTCATCAGACTCAGGTGGCATGGTGGCAGGGTGTGCTTTCCAAGTCATTGTAGACTTTTTAAGGCAGGAAACACAAAAGGTAGAGACACTTTGATTTCTTACCAAAAGGGGCAGTAGGCCTCCGGTGTCAGGTCAATAATCATGATTTAGGACTACAGGGTCAGAGATCTGATGAGATATGAGACTGGAGGTCGTGTATGCCCTTAACTGATTCAGAAAATGTCCCTATTTGACAGAGTCAAGAATGGCCAGGAAAGTGGTTCAAGGTCATGTAGAAGGAAGACGAATACCCAGGCTCAGTTCCTAACAAGTGTTAGGAACAGCATCTTATCGCTATGGAGACGAGCATGTGGTACCAGGACCGGTGCTCCAGGTCTAGAGAGACCAGCACTACCAAGTGCTGAGCATCTGTCTGGGTCATTGACGTGTCATCCCCGGGAAGCTGTTCCCAGCCCAAGCAGGGGTCCTAGGCGAAGTCTGATTAGATTGACATCTTGTTTTCTGGTCTTCACCAGCTCTCTGGAGGCTTCCCATCCCCGGCCCCTGTTGCGTTATCAGCTTTGGATGGGTGGGTTGATATTAAGGGCTCTGATAAAGCTCCCTAAGTGGCAGCAAGCTGTAAACATTCCCACTGATGCCATTTGATTAGCTGGCTGGGAAAATGCCTGAAGGTGGTCCTGGCTCATCATTGAGTGACAGGCAAGGGTGCTACAGAGAGCTGTTGAAAAGCGGGCAGAGACACCCCCCCCCAGTCCCCAAGTAGAGTTATATAAAGCACCTGGCAACAGGTCTCTGCAGCATCTCATGTGCCATATGCCCAGGTGGCTGTGGGTGTGGTGTCGGATAGGCACATACAGTAGGGACGCACTGGTAATGCAGATAAGTTAATCTCCTATGAGCAAGAGCAGGGATAAAGCCCTTGTTCAAATCCTGCCCTGCATTCCAGAGCCAGTTTTAACACTCTGGCTGTAACCATCCAAGTAGCTTCCCTGTTAGTAGGTTGCTGTTTCTAAGTGCACATCTGTTAAGGGCTAGGGTGCAGAGAGGATGCCTGGGAAGAATGAGGATTAGGTGCTCACTGGGCATGAGCCCAGGACGCTAAGGCCTGGGCCTTAAAGGCTCAAAGGAGGATTTGGTAAGGCCAGCCACTGAAGTTCAAGTTCAGGAAGTCACCACAAGTTCAAGCATTTTCAAGGTGAAAGTACATCAATACCAAGATGTCGCGACCCCTTGCCCGCAAGGAAGACGCAACTCGGGAATCTTCTTTCAGTGGTTTATTCAGGCCCTTGATATTTCTTCTACTACCCTCGGATGCCCCTCCCAGCCTTAATAAAGCATCTCAAGGCCCAATGTGAAGCTGCCACGTGGAACTTTCTCATAGGGTGCTGAAAAGCCATGCGCCAACTCTCCCAAATAAGGAGTTGTTTGTCACAAACCACAGCGGAGCCAGCGCCATCTTGTAATGGCAACCATAGTCTGCATAAACGGCAGAAACGGCTCACCACACCAAGATTCTGACTTCTTTGCCTCCTTGGCAAGTCCACCTTATACAGACATCTTGCAAGGAACCCAACTTATGCAGATATCTTGCAAAGAACACTGCTTAGAGACATTTATGCCCTATTTAGAACTTAATTCAAGGACATTGACAGGACAAAGACTGTATTGGGACTATTAACACTTGCCCATAGGGCATGATTGGGTTCAAGGGCTCCTGGTGCCTTGGTTTCAAATCCCCTGGACAATTTCCTGGTTATGTTCCATCTTTGGCTCCAATAACTATGGTACTACCCAGTAGAGCATGTGTTTCCTTTTCAGAAAACTCTTTGGCAACACCAATATGGAACCTTCTTGAAGCCAGCACAAGTCCCTTCTGGAGATCCATGCCGTAGAGGTGCCAGTTCCTGAGGGTATGTGTACAACAAGATTTAGGGGCCAAAATTGCGAGCAAAAGCAAATCGACCTTGGTTTGGTAGTAGGTGAGTTAAAGGCCATTGCACCCTAGTCAGTTGAGCTACTGCAGGTCAGCTTAGTTTCCTTTTTGGGAAAGCCACCCAACTATGTTGTCTACAAGACGACAAGTCACAGGTTGACATAACATTCTGAAAGTGATCCAGAAGGAGCAGGGATAGCTACGTTTAGGTCAGACAAGCCCAATTGCAAAGGAAATCTTGTCCATAGTGAATAATGGAATGATGGGGACAGTCCTCCTTAACCCTTCACCTCTGTGTCCCCTAGTGAAAGCATCGAGGGGCCAGGCAGAAGCTGAAGGAAGAGACACATAGTTTGAAACATGGACACCCTTCTATTAGCTGTTGGCAGGCCCACAAAAGAGCCCACGAGGACAATCAAGTGTAACAGTCAACTTCATCTGGAGAAGACTCGCAGTTCATTCTGCATAGTGCACATTCAAGTTCACCTGGGACAATCGCCAAGGTATACCACATCTTGTTCCATAGGATGGCCAGGCCCAGAGAAGGATGCAAATGCCTTCTTGATGGCATTCATATGGGACCACCGCTTCACGTTCAGTTCCTTTAGACGGTGCACCTCACACAGGATGCAGCCGGTTTTCCAACATGTTCTGTAGATGCATTGGCTTGACTGTGTGGAAGAGTGAACATGCCCTAATGCACCCACCCCTTGAATGTGAAGGTCGTCAGTCCACTTCAATCTAAAGCAGATCTGTTTGATGTCAGCAGCGGATAGTCACGGGACCTGGGCCAAGTTGGCAGATGGGGAAGCACACAGCAGGTTCAGGCCAACTCCGACACTTGAGATCATCTCAGTCTAGACCCAAAGAAAACACATTGGGTTAGCATTAGCCCTCCCACGAGTCCATCCTAGGGCCAGGCATGTTCATATAATCGCCTTCCTACCAGCTTGCCAATGCACAGGTGAGGCTAGGTCTAGAGTCATGGAGTTACAGTGAAGACCAATCTGACCCAGAATGGTGACCACAGTGGGCTACTGCGGGAGTCCTCCAAACAGAGGACTTTTGTGCCTTTGCCTTTCTGTAGCATGATTCCAGAGTTTACTCCTGAGGGAGGGCAGAGGCACCGACAGTGTTCTCACATCCAAGTTCAAAGCCCAGACACTCAGATCCTGCGCCTTGGGAAACCACTTCCACCACAGAACTCATGGTGGAAAGAGGATTTAAGAATTCAGTCAATGTGGAAGTGTGGCAGCAAGAAGTCCCTGCTGAGGGCACATTAGGTAGCCAAGAAGCCGAGATGCACTTTCCTACCTCCATCAGCATCTCAGGGAATGTAACAAAGCCTGGTGTCCGACTCCAGGTCAATTTCAGCTCTGCCCACAAGACTGGCTTTGCTATGAGGTGCTTTGAATACTGGCTGCTTCAACAAGAAGTAAGGGCACAAGTCAAGATCTTTATGCATCTTTTGAGCAAAAAGGAATTGATCCTCAGTCTCCCTACTAAGGCCATTTCTTACAGTTTCTTGGAAAGAATGTGATTATAAGATAGTTTGGTTTAGCATTCAGAATGTAGACTTCTAGGTCGGGAGTGGTAAGCCAAACTATGTGTTCAGACACTTTAAATGGTTTACCTTTACATCATGGCGTCTTACGGCAATCTTAGCTTGGACCTAGACACATACTGGTGTGTTTTGTCATGCCGACACTAAGAATGTAACTTAAGGTATAGTGGTGTTCCAGTGAATTCAAGTGTTTAGCCAAGTTGTACCCAAGAGATTGGGTAAGCTTTGAGACTTGTCACTGACACGTTGCGAGTTATATTCAGTGCATAGGTGTATCTCATCTTCTCTTCCATGTTTGGTCTCCCAAGCTAATGGGAACCTTGCAGTGGACTGTGTATAACACAAGGACCTGTAGGTCACAGAGCACATCTGACTAGATGGAATGTCCCGTTGTTCATAAAAACCAAAGTTCTAGGCAGCCATAGTGGGTGGCCTCTGAAGGCCCTCAGCTTCTAAGGAGCAGTTGAGATCAAGTCCCAGAGGCACACCAGGACAATTCTCACTTGCATAAGTGAGTCTTTCCTGGGCAGTGCTAGTGGCTGCAAGCTCACCCATAAGGGAAGTTGGGGATGGGGGACTAGGGAGCACATTCAAGCCAGCATTGGGTTTAGTGCTTTTTGATTTTGACGTTCTCTACGTTGCAAGAGCTGACCATTGGGTATATGGGCAGGTACCAGGTACAGGACTCTGCCTACATGGCCAGCACTAGAAGCCAAGGAGTTTCCGCTGACTTCTGCCCATGTTCACACCTGGCCTGGAGCAGCAGTCTGGGCCCTGCACGTGAGGTTTATAGAAACTCGAGTTTCCTAGTACCTGTTGGACAGTCCTGGCAGCACAGTTGGTCCTCCCATTGTCTCAGGTGTTTGAGCCATGCTTCAAGTAGTTGTGTGTCTACTGTCCAGCCCCCTCCTGGTCTGCTCTCAGCCCTTACCTGCCTGGGCCATGAAGGGCTTGGGTTTAAGGTCCCAGCAACAGAGCTTGGTGTCAGATGCAACTTAGTGCCACCCTCCCTCCCCTAGATTTGTCCGATCAGCTGGAGGCCAGAAGGACAGGCTGGGAGTAGGACAGCAGTCATTCCAGATTTGACGTTTCAAGGACAAGCAGGTGACTAGACGTTTTTTCTCCAGGTTTAAGACTTGGGGCATGTAGAAGTGCTCTGCCTGCCATCATGGTAGGCTATGAAGTCTCCATGTTTAGAGGTCTCCCTTCAGAGCCTCATTCAACTTTTGTAAGCCCTCAGCAAGTGGCTCTCCTTAGCGAACATCTTTATTTCCCTTTAGGTAACTTTTTATTGGGTATAAAGCTATAGTGAGAAGTTATAGCCCAAGTCACAGTGCTCTTTGAGAACAACCTTCAGCACTTGCAAATGGAGTCCAGACCCCAGGAAGAGTTGGAGGTGTCAGTTTGTTTCCTTTACAAGCCCAAACTGATGGTATTTCATGGAAGGATCCTCAGGCTTCCAAAGTAAAATCTCAGGCCAACTTAATACTCAGACATGGAAACGATTCTCAAGTCTTCAAATCTAGCTAGCATCTACTCAGTAGGTGTCAATGGCCAACGCAGTTTTCAGCAGATCGAGTGGTTCAAGTCCCTAGTCCCTGCAGAACCCTGTCTAATTACAGGCAGTCACATGTACAAGATCGTTAGGCAACAGAATAACCTTAATCTTCAAGTTAGATGGTAGCCCAGAGTCACTCAGATAGGAGCCTCAAATTCTCACTTGCATCTACCCATTGTCCCCCCCCTTCACCCGTCCTTTGCTTCAACAAGCCTTAGAGTGTGAGCAGCACTTGCATTAGTACCTTTGACTATTGGAAGGCAGGGCTACAGGAGAGGTTTGTGGTAACCTGAGATGTACCAAATGCCTTCTACCACAAGTTGTCACTCAGGTGACAATGGTGACGTTTAAGCATTGTTGAGGCCCGATTGTCCACTTCTTTAAGTTTATACCACTAACCTAGAAGTCAACCTCGTGCTAGTGTAGTTCTCCCCCCGCCCACAAGACTCACAGCCCTGTGGACAGTGCCACTCACTCCAGCTCAGAGTCCCTAGATTCCAACCTCTAAGGAAAGAGAAGGCTCAGGAACATTTGCAGACGCCCACTTGCTGGCCTGTATCCCAGATGGGGAGGTTGAGAAATGCCTCTCCAGGAGCACCAAGGCCCTGGTCAGAAGGAAGAGGCTATCCTTGTTGCTGGGATGGCCAGAGACGCCACCAAAGGAGGTTCTGTATTGCCACCTTGGAGAACCAGGACAAGGACGTAGGTCATGCACAGTATACCTTAGCGAGGTGGAAAATGTGGGTGTGCCAGGGGTTCAAGGGAAGCCTATGTTGGGGCTCATGTTGTCATTTCCCCTTCTTACCTCAAAGGAAGCAACTGTCAACAATGGGTGTCAGGGCATCCAGAGTCTCTAGTCCCTGGGGGAAGGGTAGCCAAAGACAGTCACATGTACACAATTGTTAGACTGGTAACTGACACTAGCCTAGCTGTTCAGTTGAGGGGGAGAGATCAGTTCCCCCTAGACATAAATTCCAAGCCCAAGTCACCCAGTATTCACTTGGGTGGACCATGTCCACCTCCATTCTTTAGGATGGTGGAGGGTCAACCAAGCCAAACATGGCCCTCAAGGTATGCATTTAGGAGCCACTATGTCAGTCCACTAAGCAGAGCCTTTGTGTTTTATTAGCAAAAATAAGATGGCAATAACCTTATGATTTTCCAAGTTCCTTAGTTCAATTGCTCCAGGGCTATCTCCCCCTCCCTCCTGGGGCTGGGATGGAGGTGAGCTTTTCAGTTAGGAAACTGTTCCATTTCCTCTGCAGCTGATTTTAGGAGAAGAGACTCCGACTAGCTCAGAGTCCAAGATGGGTTGACGGGTAAGGGAAGGCCCCCATTTATTGGCCCATGTCTTGTGCTGGCCATCTATCCCCATTAACTTGTGAGGGTTTATGGTTTTTAATCTCTTCCACATACGTGGTATATTCCACTCCATGGTTTTTGTAGCACACGTACTTTCATGTTCTGTTTGCCCGAATTATGACCCAGGACACGTACATACTGCAGTATTCCCACTTGCTCCCCCTAATAAGCAAACAAGCTTTTCCCTCCAAACACCAAGTGGTGCCAGAATCCAAATCCGGCATCAACCCAATGATGGTTGCTGGAGCCAAGTGAAATCTGACCCGGGTCTGCACACCTCCCCTAGAAGGGACCTCAGGGAAACTAAGGCCCACCACGTACATTTCAGAAGGAAGCCAGCAGGATGGCTCTTCAACCCCAAAGCTATCTCATCTGAAGTACCAACTAGGAGCCTTTTTTGTGTCTGATTGGCAGTTTTTGGGGAGATGCTACAGCCAGATCCATCTTCCCCAGACCTCTATTTAACTACTTTGAGTTTCTAGCTAGTGTTTTTAAGACTCATCTTTAAGAATCAAGGTTTATTCTTTAGGAGCATCTTGTGAACATCTGGGGGGAAGCACACCTTAAGGTTTGACAGTGGGATGTCTTGCAGATCAAGGGCTTCCATGTCTAGCCAAGACTGCAGGTCAGAACCTGAGCCCACGACTCCCGAGTTCTGCCCACTCCATATGCCAGCTTCAGTTTCCTTCATAGGTCATGCCACCATCCAATGTTTCAGTTGGGTCTTGAAAACTTTCTGCAAGCAAGGGCATTCTCTGCCACATCTTCAGCTCCTAGGAATCTGGTGCACAGGCATTTACTCAGGTCTTTCCAGGCATCAAGAAGTTTGAGATGCATTTGTGTTTTCCAGAACTTCAAGCCTTCACAATGTGAAGTCTTAGGAAGTTGGGGGGAGGTGGTTAGATCCCAGCCACCATTTGACTGTTTTTCACCCCAGGCTTTGTAGTCCCAGATTGAGTTGCAAACCAGGGCCCAAGCACATCTGAAATGTTGTAGTTGATGTAGGTGCCCGAGCAGCAGTATCTAAAGGACCAGTCACTATCCCTGACATCTCCTTCCAGGTCAATACCCTTCGATGTCTCAGAGATGTCTACATCCAAAGTCACTACTCATTGTGATATGGCAGCCAGAGAACAGTACCCCCTAAGGGCTGAATGACCTAAGAGAAGGTTGAGGGTGAGGAGGAAGACTCCACAGAACTAAAGCCATTCACCCTCAAGGTGAAGAGGTTGACCCAGCTCAGATGCTCACCTGGCAGCCAACCACTGGCAGAGGCTCATTCCTCTTCCTGTCACTTAACATCTTGGAAACTAATAAGAGCCATTGGGAACAAGGCCCAGACCTGAGCATGAATCCAGCATTCAGACCAGGTCTTAGGAGAACCTAGTTGCTAATAAGGACCCAGGAAATATTGACCTCAGGTCAAGTGGTACTGCTTATAACTTCCCAAAACATTGATGCGAACACCTAGGGCAACTTTCCCCTCTAACCTCTTATCCACCCCGAACTTCAGGGCAGGCACTTCAGCTGAGACCCTTTTTACCCCCGGCACTGTGTGCAGTTCTCAGGGAGGGAGCTTGCACCCGAGTTTGCCAAGCAGAGCTATTGTTCTAGCAAGTGCCAATGGGTAATTGAGGACTGAAGCTTACTACAAACCATCCTCAGAGGACCCGAAGTTGCTACTTATGTAGGACTGTGTTGAGATATCGAGCATCTGCAGGAGCTCATGGAGCACTGTGATGGATCAGTAATGTCTGCCACAGATTCTAGGACTTCCCCCAGCCCCTCCACCTTGAAGGTCAGAGAGTGGGCACGGCCCAAGTATCAGAAACTGATCCACCTGGGAGCTTCCCAGGAAGGGAAGAAAAGTCATCGGCTGATGAGTTACCATTGCATGCTTTATGGTACAAAGTGTCATTTTCCCATCCATCATGGAATCATTAGGCTAAAAATGTTTCTTCAACCAACTTTCACCTCAGTGCTTGGCCTCACTGGAGGGAGGGAGGGAGGGAGGGATACAGTCTAGCCAAAGTCACCCATCTGACCCATAGGGGGCAGCACCCACCGGATGTAGGGCTTTCCCTACAAGGGACTGAAGGGACTCCTCACTCAAACACCATTGTTGACTTACTCCCAAAGCCTCATCCACAGGGGGACAAGCTCTGAGCATGGAACCCGCTGGTGCCTGCAGTGCGAGCTGCGGCATACTGAAATTAGAGCCTGAAGCGTGGCTTCTGCACCTGTGAAGGAAAATGCTGAGACCTGGAGCGAAGACAGACAGTCCCCTAGGCAGTGGGAACACTCACCCATCTCATGGCATATTGAAGCCCCCCACAGGCTGCAGCAATAGAGAAGCAGGATTCAGCCCTTCCTGATTAGTCGAAGGGGTCAAGACTCAAGTCCCCAGAGCTCCACCTTCTCCTATGCACCTGGTATTACAGGACCATGGGTACAATTGGAGAGAAGACCCATCCTCAGGCAGGGGATCCCAGCTGCCTCTGTAGTAGGCAGGATGAGGCTCCCTACTGTGCGCGCATGCCCTAAGATGCTTGGGCCAGCACCTATGCCTGGGATCAATACACAGTTGAGGCAAAGATTGCCCAGGGTTGGCCTGTCCTTATCTCAAGATCCCTCTTCATCTACATGTTACAGGAAGGCAGATCCAAGGCCCAACGAGGCCTAATATTGCCATTGGTGGCTTGAAGGTTGTGGCAAGGCCAGGCAGAAGGTTCACAGGCCTTTAGGGGCTGATGAGCCCCAAGCGACAGCCAGGGTTGTATTCCAGTCATTCATTGCAAGGACCAGACTGCTTAGGAGTGGCATCACCCCTAGATCTTTGAGGCAGCCACTAACACCATGATTTCATCTTTAGGAGACGAGGTCTCAGCCGTTGGGCACCTAGGTTGCACAACCAGCCCAGAGTCACTTATAGAGGAAAGAGGCTCATTCCTCTTGAGGTTCCAAGACAGTAAGTGACAGAGGATGAGAGCCATTGAGAACAAGGCTCCAGACCCAGCATAAATCCAACAATACGGCCCACAGAGTGGAACTCGGTCTTCAGTTGCTAGTGTGTGGTGCAGAAGAGGAGGGCAGGGCCATGGGTCATGTATGCTGCCTCTTTCTCCCCAGCACTTGACACAAGTGACCCCAAGCTTGGCCGTGGAGATTTGAATCCCTTTGTGGTAATACCTTAGGGATAATGTAGATCACGGAAGCTGGGCTTCCATTCTGCTGGAACGGAAACAGAGGCTTAGAGCACACCCAGGCTTTTGGCTCAGGGGTGAGTCGGGTCCACTCATCCAGGCCCCCAGGGAAAGGGATTAGGTATTCAATACCCCAGTCGACCGATACTCGACGACAACTCCATCTTCATTCACCCAGGTCTGTGCGACTTGGACTGCACAAACCTTCTTGGTACCAGTGTTTAGGGCTGGCATCTCTTCAGTTTGAGAGAAGCTCACCCTCTTGTCAGTTCCTGCCATTCAGTGGCTGAACGGACGTGAACTTGTCCCCTTAGAAGGGCCGGTACAATAGATGGAAACGAAGTGTGAAGGTCCACATTTGTGTGCCCATGGAGCCAGAAGGTGTGAGCTAGTTCAAAGGGCATCTCGATATGGGAGACTCAGAGGAAGGGAGGGAGGGTTCCATAGGGTATGGACCACACCAGACACCACCTGGCATCTCTTCCATGGGGCAAGAGCTGCCTGGAGACCTAGCTAAGGCCTCTAGGTCACTGTTTCCCCAGAATGCTAGGGTTCTCTTACCGTCTGTATGCCAACTCTAACTGACCCCCAGGACTGCACGTGGGTGAGTGTAAGATTTTAACTCCAAACCTAACACAGCAGAGGCACTTGCAGCTGTGGTCTACCCCAAGAGACTCCTTCCATTCTGTAGCAGAGGCTTCTTGCCTCTCCTGGAGGCTTGGCACCTCGAGCTTCTCCCTTCTACTCTAGGGGAAACAAGGATCTCTGGCTTGATCACTTTGCTGACATCACTGTTCCTGCCGAGCTTAGTGCTGAGAAATCCCAGCCAGCCCACCTGTGTTCATTCACCTGGAGACAAGTCAACACGTGATCTTGAAGCCCATCATGATTCAGGAAGTGCAGTTTTCCCATTCCATGGAGGTGCTGAACACCCCTGCAGGACCAGAGCATCTGCCTGCTTCCCTGCTCCAGGCTTTGCTCCATCTGCCCCCAGGCCCTCTATCTAGAGAGCATTCAGGTCTGTCACTTCTTGGGATTTAGTTCAGCAAGTCTTTGGCTAAGAGGGAGGAGGTCGTGAAAACCTTCCTAGGTCTCCTATGGGTTCCCAAGTCCTGGTAGACAATTAACCATGTATCCTCAGGCTACCTGTTGGTCAAAGGGATGTCTGGGTACTAAGGCTGGGATTTCTCAGCAACTGATGCATGGTAAATGCTGAGTTCTAGAAGACATGAGCAGGGGCTACACCTTGTGAGAGCCTGTAGCAATGCTAAAAAACAAGGCTGGCATAGAGGGCCGAGTCTAAGGCTGGATCAGTCTCAACAGATCCCACAGGCTGCCTCTGCCAAGGCCCCGGTGCCTGTGCCTTCATGTACTTAAGCCAGTGCCTTCTAAGTTGGCCAGACAGCTGTTCATCTTCCCTCCCTTCCTCCCCAATCAATGCTCCTCAGAATGAAGAGAGTGCATTATTTTTTGCCAATGGAATTAGAGTTACTTAAGGCACTGATCAATCAACAGAGATGCTTCCTCAGGTAAGAAGAGGAAAGGGAAGAGCTATATATTCGAGGCTAACACCCATGAGCCAGGATCTGGGCGGCAGTCCCAGCCCAGACACTGAGAGCCTGTCTTCCCAGGTGGGCCTCAGTTTCCCTTTTTCATACAAAAAGAGGAATCAGGCCAGGTGGCTCAAGGACTTTCAGATTTGAGAGACTGGTAGGGAGTTTCCAGGAACTGTTCCCAGGACAGCGATGAGTTGCTAGGACAGTTGAAACTAGTTAGTTTATTTAGCTCAGGCGCCCCCAGAAGTTTTTTGGGAAAAACTGTTGCTTTTGTATGAATGAATCACTCACACAGAGAGGACTAAATCTGCTCCCTATGATCAGCATAGCTTTAGACTTTTCTGCCCTGGTTCAGGACTGATCTACTTCAGTAGAAGCAATTCATGCTTCGCCCCTTCTCTACTCGGGACTTCGATTATAAATCTCACCTATTTGGGTCTGGTGTCGAGAACCACAGCCGAGTGGGAATGGCCCCTGGCATTTTGCAGAATTAGTGGTCGGGAGGTGAGCCATTAAGATGATGCTGGATTGCTTTGTTAACATAAATTTGACACATAGTTGGGCTGTTAGCCATCCCTTGAGGGAGTACTTTCCATTCATATCTCTGATCAGAACTTCATGATTCAAGGCAGGGACAGTAATGCAAAACATGGACTATCCTCAGGATGAATTGGAATTGAAAAAAAAAAACAATCTTTTTTATCTATAGCTAAAACATACCAGGTTTATGGCAAAGCAGACAATTGGGGAATCCCCGATTGAGCAGGTCCCATAATAACCATCTCATTATTAATGGCTCTTAAATCTTGCAAGAATCTCCATTTACCAGATTTCTTTTTAATGACAAAAATGAGAGTATTATGGGGAGATACAGAAGGTTGTATATGTCTTTCTGCTAATTGTTGTTTGACCAGGTCATGGGCTGCTTGTATCTTTTCTTGAGTCAGGGGCCACTGAGGAACCCATACAGGTCTTTCTGATTTCCAAGTAATTTTTATCGTCTCAGTGACCCCTCCTGAAACCCAATCCATGTCTATCTATTACTTGATCTATTTGTATTGGTGCCACTGTACTTTGTCCCGTTTCTCCTAATCCTTTTCTTTTCCTAAAACCTTGCCTAGCCATAATAGTGGGCATATTTGAATTGATGTTATTTGTTAATGTCAAAACTAATTGATCTAGGACATCTCATCCCCATGAATTTATGGAAAGATGATCTAATACATTCGGCTGTATAGTTCCTTCAAATCCTTCAGGATCCTTCCAATCTAATACCATTGCACCTCTATGAGGATTAGTCGCCACTCCTAGGCCTCGAAGCATTTGACTGTCTTGTTGTAATGGCCAATGTTTCAGCCATTCTTGACGAGAGATGATGCTAAGGTCTGTACCTTGCCCAGTAGCCCATTAAATTCATATCCTTGAATATTTAGTTTTAGCATTGGGCAAGAATCTAAATTTAAAGACAGCATAGCCCAATCTACACCTGTGGAGCCTAATCCCCTGGAACCTCTTTCTATAGTGAGACTGAAAATTTATCATGCAGGCTGGGTATTATTAATAACTGTGCTATTCTATCTCCTGGTGAAATTACTGATATACCTCTTGGAGAACTAGCTATAATCTTTATTTCACCTTCATAATCAGGATCAATTACCCCAGGACTTATCATAAGTCCTTTTAGAGTAGAAGAACTGCGTCCTAACAATAAGCCTACTGTTCCTTGGGAAAGAGGCCCTTTTACTCCTGTGGGAATGATTTGAACTCCCATCTCTGGAATTAGTACTGCTCTGGCAGAGGCGCAGATGTCCAATCATGCACTTTCTCTGGTTTGTCTAGTGAGGGATCTAATGGCTAATGTGTCCTGGCACTACCCTGATGGGGTTGCTGGGTTCCTCCAATGCCCCGTATATTTGTGGTTTTGGGCCCCAGAGCATTGGGCCCCCCTGTCCGTTTTTTGGCAATGGAGCCCAATGCCTTTCTCCATTATATTGTGGGTAAACACCTGGTCCTTGTCCGTTTTTTGATACCGGAGTACCCAATATGGTGGTTTGAGAACGGCATTCATTAGCCCAATGTCTCCCTCTACGGCATTGTTTGTGGGAAAATACCCAGTATTCTACCCCTTTGATACCTAGCTTTGTTAAACCCTCGTCCTATGGGGCAACTCCTTTTAAAATATTCTGTTTGTTCACAATTGTAGCATGTTTTTGGCCTGGCATCTAATGCTTGTTGTACTGCAGCTGCCAAGACTTGCCCCTGTTCATTAATGTCTCTACATAATTTTATATATGTATTTAAATCTCCATGTTTCCATGGTCTAATGACCTCCCTGCATCCTTTGTTTGCTTTCTCAGGGACAGCAGAGTGGCAACTCAGGCTGGAGGACGTGTTGGCAACACTGAAAGATGGTAACCAGAATTTTGGGCCCTAGCATCCAAACTATTCCTGAGGAAGAGGGTGACCTGACAGTCATGTCAGGAAGCTAGATCAACACTGGAGCCACCTGTTGTGTGTTGACACAGCCTGTTGTTTCTTAAGTCAAGGGCATTCTGTAGCAGTAGGTGGTAAGCTTCTGGGTAGTGACTTTGCTTTCCCTCACTTGCAAAAATGTATCAAGTTGTGTCCCAGGATGTCTTATGCCCCTTAGAAAAAGGATTAGCTAGGAGCAAGCATCTCATCTGGAAGCCAAGTTCAGATGGAAGTGTCTCCAGGGCAGTCCCTCATCCACTAGCCTTGTCAGGGTTGCCCTATGTGCACCCCCAGAAGTTACACTAAGACCCCCCACCCCAGGGCATGCTAGTGACACGTTTCCAGGTCAGCTTAGAACCTGAGGTGTGTGTAGAGATGACGACATCTCCTAAAGCCATAACCTCCGACTACGGTTCATATTGCAAAAATAGACCATCAGCTTTATTCAAGTCTGTCTCCTTAATCATCCTGGTCAAGAATTCTGTGGAACATCCCATTGTAGGGGATCAAGTCGGTGAGTGAAACATCCCATCATCCTGATCCATACCTGGACTCCCCATGTATACCAAGTGATATCTGAAGGATTAACCATAGGTGGTTAGAGCAGATGGTTTTTAAGCAGAGATCCCAAAGTTTACTCCAAACACTCGACGGTGTTGCCTTTGGATTTAGGGATTATCGGCATGAAGTTTGCCGTTTTAGGTCATTTGCCATTTTAGGAGTCGTTTTATCAGGGGGTTCCGAGTTTAAATTCGAGGCAAGGCTGCTTAGCTGACCATGAGTGCGTGTGCCTGCCGTCAACCCCACCCCAGCTCAGACTCCCAAGCAGCTAGTGAGAGTCCTCTTGTGGCTATAAAGCTGCTGAGTGCAGACAAGGGGCTGCTCTCCTCGGAGGGAGGGCCTTGTCATTGTGCCTCCTGTTACCAACAAGGAGTCCCTTGCATGACGTTCCAGTGGGTGGTGGTCCTTGGACTTTGTGTGGACCTGTCCTTTTAGGGTCAATTCATACTAGTTTGATAATGTATTAGCCTAGGACTTAATGGCATCCTGATATATTCATGGCTTGTGCCTTGCCAACATGCAGAGTCAGGCTTTGATGCCGTTTCCTTGAAGTTCCCCCCCCCACACACACACACAGTAAGCTTGCGTCTCAAGTGGTTTAATTTTTCTGGTTAGTTTTTAGCCACAGAGGCTCATGTATTAATCCCTAACCAATGATTGCCCCATCTACATGATCTACCCGAGTCCAAGACCCCTGAAGATTTGTGGGGAGGACAGGTTCCTATTGGATATGGATTCCAATGTTTAAAGAATTAAAACACACTGGACAAGGAAAGAGCCTCTTCATGGACTAAGTTTAAGGTGTATTTGATAAAATATGAGCTGGGTCTGGCCCAGCCTCCCAAATCCCTCTCACTGAGGCATGTGAAGTCTGGGCTTAGCTTCAGGGGTTCTAACCCAGGAATTGTGATCATAACTAGTCTGTTATTTTCTCCAAAAAGAGCCAGTTGTGGCCAAATTTGACAGCAATAGCTGGGACTACTATGCTGATTAGTAAGGCCTCAAAGTTAACCTTGAAACAAGGTCATGAGGTTCAGACACCAAGTCCAAGCAGTTTATGAAGGGTTAACATGGGTTCATAGGGGAAGGGAGGATATGTCAGGCCATCTTCTTAGGGCATTAGATTGACAACACTTTGATCCAGTCCTAGAAGGTACCTCTTGAGAGCCGGGGTTGAGCAGCTCTGGAGATGAGCATTTCGAAGAAGTCTTCAGAAAGGCCAGATGCACAGTGGTCAGTGGCTCTAGTATCATAGAGCCAAGTGCCCTCCCCTATGCCGACACCTGAAAGGTGAACCCACTGACCTTGTTCAGGTCTTGCAATCAGGACAGGAAGTCTTGAACTTCTACAAATTAAGTATGTTTCTAGAACATACCATGGTTGTGCTATTTGACCATAAAGATGGATGTTAACAGTTAAGCACTCTCCATGAAGTACAGGAATTTATGGCTTCTGGAGAGGATCAGCTTCTAAGATGGGTATAGTTTACTGTAGGGGACACCAAGAAGGTGGCCCTTAGCCAAGGCAGTGGACTGCCTGATAAGACTGCAAGTTTACATCCCAATGAAAGGTTCCCACACAGCTAAGTTCATATTTAGTTCTTTTAATACTAATGTTTCCTCTATGGAGATAGAGAAATAGGATCAGTGGAGACACTATGTTGATTCAGAACGGCTCACAGGTACAAGGTTCCCAGTGATCAGTGCAGACATATCCCTATGACCCACCCCTTAAGGTGCACCCACTGGGACCCCACAAGGGCCACTCTCTGGCGTGAGTTCTTGGGACTGTTTACAGGTTCAGTATTTTTCCCCAGGATGGATACTAAGCTTAGTTTGAATTAAAATCCATTAGGTGTCTCAGGACACGATTTCCACTTGGGCTCCCAAAGTCCTCCAGAGTGGTCATGGGTCATCGCTTCTTGCAACAAGGAAGTTTTTACAGCTCTTGGAAGTCATAACTAGTTTGATATCTTGCCCTTGGGACAGGAAAGCCAACTATGTCCTCCAGCAAATCCTGGCCACATATCACCAGAAGACTTGGAGTCCTCACCGCCCATTTAGGCACCCAAGTGACCCCAACCAGCAGCCCAAGTCGTCCTTTTGGGGTGCTTAGGTCAACCCTTCTTAACCACTGCTTGGTTTAGAGATACAGACCATGGCTTATGAACTTGGTCAAGACCCAGGAGTTTAGCTGGAATTCCCTTTTTTGATATGGTTCTTATGAAAGAATAACCAGGAAGACAGGTCGTCTATGGAGAGTCGCCAGGAGACCAACTTCAGCCTGAATAAGAACCCTCAGGGGATACTGGCCCCAACTGCTTTAGAGTTGGAGTTCCCCGGTAGGTTCAATTCGGGGTAAGACTTGTTCTAGACAATCCTCCACAGGTTTCTCTAGGTTTCCCCAGGCACTGTGGGGAGGACAAGTACCTCCTCAAGGTTGCTCTACCAGGAGACGCCACCTGGTGATATAACTCTCAGGGGGCCCATGTAGTTATTCAGACACACTGGGACCTTTCCAGTTCAGAACTCCGCATCACCCATTGTCCCCTCTGGAGCATGTGTGGGGACAAGACTAGAACAGCCTCCCTGTATCAGCATGAAGCAGCTAAAGGTAGACCCTGGCCCCTTAAGTGGGGATAGATTGCTGGAGGAAGGGGGACACAGAGGTGAAGTTAGTTGACTCATGGACAGCCGACCCCGGGAAGCCTGGGTTGTGCCACCCTCAGCCACTGTCAGCTTTGTGTCATTGATGCCAGGGTGCCCTGAAGGTGTTCCCTTGAATAACAAGGACTCATCTTCCATGGGTTGGATGCCCTGGGACAGCATTGACACTCACTGCAGATACCAGCCCACAGTGGACTTGGACAGATAGGCTGACCTGTGCCGAGCCCAGGGGAGTGACATGAGGTCTCTGTTCATGGCCCATTCGAATCAGTCTGAGGAATGGGGAGAATTGCAGAGATTCTGGCCACATCCCTTCCCCCATCAGCAACTACCAAGTCCGATTCTTGGACATTCCCACCTTTGAGAGTGATACCAGCTGTCATGCGGCATTAACTGGAGGGACAGTTTCTGCTTCTAAGGAACAAAGTGCACTCAAGGACAACCTGGCATGACACATGATGTATGTACCCTCATGGCCATTGTCAGCTATGGCCAAGACAGGCAGGCTGAGGCAGGGGGACAGGGCCTCCCCAGCCCCTTCGATTCCTGCCAGAGGTGACCTCCTATCTGGAAGGCTACGCCACTCCCAGATAAAGGAGTAAGCCCCCCTCCCACCTACAGGTGTTAGGCAGTGGAAGATGGGGACCAACAGATAAACAGTTCTCTTCGCACCTCTAGGGTACTTGCCGACTTCCAGATGGCCCCATTGGGGAGCCTCCTCCGATTAGTCCACCTTGTTCTGCCATTTAAGCCACTTCCTCCTGTGCCTCAAGGTCACCTTGACAAACCCGTATGCCTAATCCCTAAATGCTGTCCAGGTTTCACTTTCACAAGTCGAGATTTAAGGACACTTGCAGTAGGAGACCAGGGCACTGGTCCCCCTCAAGGGGAAGCAAGATTCAGCATGGCAGACATTCTTCCTGTAGCTTTGATGGTGCAGGTGACCTCATTTTGGGAGTGGTGCATTGAAGGGCATCTCCCTGTCCTAAGATTGTTGAGTGTCTTAGTGGACTGTCCTTATAGGTAAGAAAGCTCACTTACAGGGCATCAGGGTTGGGCAGGGAAGTCAAGATCAGGAAGTTACATGCCCACTGTCCAGTCCTGGAGGTGTTAACTCGAAGCCCTGAGCCTTTAGGCACACTTCTCCAGTAGCCAGAGAAGCCCTGGTTAGTCCTTTCAATTATCCCAGCTGATTGCTAAGAACTTCAACCAGGAGCCTGCTCAAGGTTAGGAGCAAGGTCAAAAAAAATCATCTTCCTTGACCATTTGTAAGGCCAAGGGCTACAGCTTCATTAGGAGAAAGCTCCATTTACAAAGATGGCATAAAATCTTAAGAGGTCCACACACCTGCAGATCCCACTCACCCGACCCCCGTGCAGCACAGGTGGGGTAGGTATGCCTTCTCATTAAGGAAAAGGCTTCTAGGATTTGAAGCCAGCTCAGCCCAGGACTCATCCTTACTGCTTGACCTGGCATCTCATTTTAGTGCCGGATTTGAGATTAACTGAAATCCCCTTCGAGGGCTGCAATTCCGGGGAACTTATGACCTCATAGTTGACAGTCAGGAAGTGTCCAACATGGACAAGTCCCAGGCACCACCACACCAAGTTGGTCAAGAGGTCCTCAGAGCTGCCTCCTGCCTCTAGGGCCCCTGTGGTGGACAGCTTTGTCCATTGTGTGAGAGGTGGCAGGGCTTATGTGGAACATTTGAGCGTTCCCATCAGTGTGCAAGTTGCTTAAGAATGTCCTGCCATGGGCACCCTCTTCCACGGGGAGGCTGGCTTCCTTCACCATACTGAAAAGAGCCCTCGCTGCAGCTGGGCATGCAAGCCCATTGTGTGTTTAACCCAGCACCTCCTGTGCCATTATTTGTTCTAGTTAGGATTGCCAGAGACCCAGTCCAGCCCCATGATGCTGGATGGGCATCGTGAGCCCACCACAACACTGTCCCATCACCATTCTTGCGGGGATCTGATTCAGAGAGTCAGCCCCGTGATCTAGAGTGTTTCAAGGTGAAGATGAATCTCAGGGTTCCCCCTTGCCAAGGTAAATTGCAGGTTTTCCTCCTGGAGCTTCTTGTGACTGGGAGTCATCCACAGGTGGGTGGAGGGGTGAACAGGAGAACCAGCAAGGCCCCCAGGAGCTTGAGGGTTAACCCACTGCACCTGCAGGTTTGTGGTCCCTGATTATTTACTGCATGTGAGGACTTCACTAGCAGGACTTGCAGTACTGGAGCCTTGAGCTGGAGTAAGGCTAACACATTGACAGTCAACCACACTGCCCCCGGCCCCCAGGAGAGCTTCCCCAGAGGCTTAAGACTTGGGGTTTGCAGCCCAAAAAGGCAACACTAACTCCTCCCAGAGGAGGTGCCCCATGTCCACCGCCCAACCTCCTCCCCTTCCTAGGTTAGGCCTCACTTGCTGCAGGGTCTCCTGTTGCTTGTAAGTGGAAGCTTTAGTTTTGAGCCATCTTGGGCTGCAAACTCCCTTTCCAGCATATAAGGAGCTGAGATTGCAAGACAGGAGAAAATATTCAAGTCAGAAGCAAAGAGGCAAGTGGGGGGACTTAGGATCCAGCCAGGGCTTCCCCAGTAGCTGGGGTCACTGTGCAGACCCAGGAGGTGATAAAATGGCCACCCTAGGCTCAGCCCTCTGAGTTCTCCCCCAGGTTAGCTCTCAGTAAGTCCCCCTGCAGGTTAGAATTTGAGCAACTAGACTAAGAAGCAGAGAAGATGCTTTTGAGAGTTGAGTAAGAAGGAGCTTTTACTAGCAGAGTGCGACCCCCGCCCCTGATGGCTCAGCTCCCTCCCCTCTTGTTCCTTCCCCCTGCCTAGACCTTGGCTCACAAGGATGCCAGAGCCCAGGGAAACTTTGCTGCACAGACAGACTGTCCCTCTCTCGAGGGCTCAATCCCCTGGATTCAGATTTTAAACGTCCCTCCCGTCTCTAACAACCTCAGTGTTCTTTTTTCCTTCCCTGGATTAGAAAATGTTGAGCTTCTCATTTTGCCTAAGCAGTAGAAGGAAGAGAGAGAGAGAGAGAGAGAGACCAACAAGATGACCCACACCCAGTCCCACCTCAGAGCAAAAGCAGAGCAGAGACAGCCCCTGAAGCCAGAGAGGGTCCTTTTAACCCCCGCCCCCCAACTGGGTGTGATCCTCACGCCCACTGACTGGCTGCCCTCCTCCCAAATGCCCATCAGTTGGGCCCGAGAAGCAGCTCCTGGAGGTATTCCAGTCCAGGTGCTGCTTGTAAGCCCAGCTCCCTCTGTTGCCTGTGATTATCCACAGCATGGCCTTCCACTCTCGAACATATTCCATGTGGACAAATGGCCCTCGGATACAAACAGCAGTTGACTGGGCTCCCCAGAGCCTGACCAGCCCCCAGCTAACAAAGCCATCTCAGCCCCTGGCTCCTTCCTGTCACCCCAACCATCATCCTCTAGCCACCTGAGTGCTGTTTGCTTCCTTTAACTTAGGGTGCTCTCTGGATAGCTGGAGGTGGGGGTTTTCATCTGTGCTTTGATCTAAGTCCTTATTAAACTATCATACTTTAACCCACACCACCATTTCCCCAAACCCCGGCTCAGATGCTATCTTTGAACTCTGGATTGGTTCGTTTGCCTTTGCTTGCCTCAGTTTCCCCATCAGGAACTGGAGTAATCCTCAAAACCTAGGGGTGGCAGAAAGATCAAGTGAGTTAGAGCAACAGGACCTGGTAATTAAGTCCTTTCTGCGGGTCGGTTCATTGCATCTTTATATGTGTTAATTTGCTTCAGGCAGGCACCTTGAGCAGGTTCTCTTATTGTAGAAATCAAAAATGCAAAGGTTAAGACGTGCACAACA